>NC_061110.1:27448861-27561361 GCF_015104395.2 Macrobrachium nipponense | reverse complement strand
TAAAAAAAATTAATGGTGTTATTGAAAGAAAACGAATTACTGATCTTTAAAAAAGGCTTCTTAACCTAGATAAAAGAGTTAGATATCTACCTACAAGGTTTCGTCAGAATCAGAGGATATAAAATTTGGAGAAATGAATTAACAATTATATATATTTAATTAATATGCCACGGTGAAATGAGTCGGTTACCAACTTTCATCAAAATAAGGGGAAGGTATAATGTCGATCTTTTAAGTGATCGTTGACTTTGAGAAATGCGTTAGAGTGAAAATATCTAGGAAAAATACTCACCACTTCTCAAGGAACCTACCTGTCAATTTCCTTTGTAATGAATGACCTCTGACTCTACAAAAGTAAATGTCGAACATACCTTAGTCTATATTTGACACTTGTGAAATTCTGCAAAGTAGTGGCCTGTAATTATCATAATATCCTGAGATTTCAAAGGGAAATATATTTATATTTATCTCTTAAAACTGAATTTGGACTTAGAAAAATAGTGTTGGTAAAAAGGATATTTGGGTGAAATAATCACTAACCTAATCTAACTGACTTTATCATGGTAAAAAAAAGTGGGGTGGGCGATTGGGTGAAGCTAGGGGACTATGGATGATAAAAACTAAAATAACACATATTAAATAGTGTAATAATAATAATAATAATAATAAATATTGTTAGTATTGTTATTAATATTATTATCATTAGTCGGCGATATGATTCAGTTTAACAGAAACTTGTACAATTTCATACAAAAAATTCTGACCCCAATAAGTGTACAAAATTTTTGCTTTTAATTCCCTCACCTACCACACATAGGGCGACCGTGTAATTCCAGCAGTTAGTTACCTTTTCGTTATTCCTAATATTCCGCCTGTCTTTAGTCCTATGGCTTAGCCTTCGTTAGGTAATTTTGCTCTCTATTCCGACGACTCGTAAGTGGAACGAAACGGAAGATGATGGAAAAGGAATGGATGGAAGAAATACGTAAATGTAATATAACAAAGTAGAGAAAATTGATACCTCAGCCTTGGTGCCTGACGATTGACCTCAATGCAATGAGTGAGGAAGGATAATTAGAAGTTAATTAGAGCATAAGGGGGAAAATGGGCACACCCTGTTTCTCTCTCTCTCTCTCTCTCTCTCTCTCTCTCTCTCTCTCTCTCTCTCTCTCTCCACCTGGTAGATGAAAAATGGCAGAACTGCCAAAATCTGAAACTCAAACGGAATTTACTTTAAATTTTTAGTACGATTTTAATGCTAACTTACTATACACTTTCGAAAACCTGTTTATAAACACATTTATTTTGCTAATAAATAAAATGTAATTTGGTAACGGAATTTACTTTAAACTTTAATACTATTTTAATTCTAACTTACTCTGCATTTCCGAATACCTGTTTATGACAAATTTATTCTGCTAAGGAAATAAAGTTTACTTCGGTTAATGAGCGATATGCTTCTTAACTTTTATTAAGGAAGTTTCGAATTGGATAATCTTATCATCAGGCTGAAATTTATAATGATATGAAAATAAAGAAATGATTTAAAATACAATAAATACAAGTAAGCGTTTTCACCTTGGTGAGATAAGACTTTTCAAAAACGTTCGAAAAGAGAAAAAACAGCTTATTGAGTTGGAATGAAATGATGTTAAACACTTTCAATAAAGTGAATTAACCGCTTCACAGTATATATGGTAAGTGTTTACATAATAAAAATATGGAATGTTAGTCCATATATATAAAAGATTGCTTGCAGGAATGTGATCAGACTAGAGACGCTAAAGATGACGTATACAATAAGTATGTAGGCTAAGATAACATGCCGTCACCTGTAGTCATTCAATTGTTTATAAACATTAGTCCAAGCTCCCTGCTTGAGACAACTACCCCGACCTATTATTCAAACGGCCTACGTGATCTCGGCGTGTCTCATTTGATTGTGTGTTCGTATGAAACTATGTCATTGTATGTATGTTCATATGTTCGAACTACTGTCTGTTCCTTCATAACTTGTAACAGAGATGGTAGACGAGGAGAAGAGAGTTAGCTATCGTCATTAGAAGACCTGTACCTCTTTACCTAAGCTTTATCATGTAGAGGATATTAAGATTGCCATCATCATTGGCAGAAGCGATCAAGCTATCGTCATAGAAGACTTGTACGATCATACCTGATCTTCATCATGTAAAACTTCAGAAGAATATACTATTTTTATACCTGTGTTTTCTACAAGAACCTCACCGAACCATGAGTTCAACACATCGTCGTAAAGATAATACCGACTTTCGTAAGTGATCTACAAAACCCCAGACACTCCATTGAAGATGGAAGTGCAATACCAACCGACTTAGCGTATAGATTATCGCTAGTCTAACATTACCTCATAGGGCGCCTTATCATACAAGGCACAAGCCCTAATATTGGTGGCCAGCGGACCAGAAGAACTCTACAACGTCCTACGAAGAAAAAACCAGAATAATAAATCATGTATCATAAGAAGTCACGACGACGGAAGCAGCAGATTCTTCAAGCAAACCTTAGTATCATCATTAGTGAGCGACTTCAGAAAACAACAAGATTCGTCAAGCAACTTAGTATCATCGTTAGTGAATAACTTCAAGAAACAAAACCGACGTGTCCTTTTCCTACGACAACGCAAGCTTCGTCTCTCATTAGAAAATCATTCAAGAAAACATCGTTAGTGAGCGTTTCCGGCACTCCAAGAAACAAACCGAAATCGTCTGCAGCATCGGATCTTTCAAGGGCTCGAATCATCGAAACAACGCGCACGGGGGAAACTGAAGCCAAACCAGGTCGTCCGCTAAATAGAGAAGGAGGAACCAAGGCCGTGTCGTTATCGGAAACACCGGTGACTTCCCACAAAAGCAAGCTAAGTACAATTTTTTATTCATTTGGAGTATCTTTGAGTGTTTCCTTTGCAGGTCGAATTTCGTTATTCCTGTGGCTGAAGTTACGAGACATTCTTAATCTTACTTTTTTACAGAAATTATCTACATCATTGAGATTTCGCTACTGCGAGTTTTTATCTTTGAGTGTCTGTTTCCAGAAGTTCTACTGAAACAAATATCATAATCATATACTATGTTAATTTTATCATTTTGGGTGATTATTAATCCCTTACGTAACAAATCATATTAAACAGTGAATATGCGTTTACGCAGTGGACGTCTGTATTATACAGATGCATGGATAGGGTCGTTAAGCACCGTAGTGATTAGAAAACACACAAAAAACAAGTGAACACAACCCCCGTACAATCTATATAAATTAGAGGTAACACTATTCGGGTCATGACAATAAATGCTCCTTTGCAAGTCCCGATCGCAGTTTTAGCCTTGAGTTTTTTGAGTTATAAAATATCGAACCTCAATGACTCAACTCAACTTTAAAATATGGCTGGATTGCAAGGAATAACATGTCTGTAAAAACTTTCATCAGGCTAAATGCGCTGACCAGGATCCCTCACTATTTCAAATTTTAGCAAAGAATGAAGTACAAACAGTTAATATTGAATACAGTAGAGATAACTTGTCTTATTAGTAATCGCTCAGTTCCTAATAGTTCGTCATTCATTGCTTTATACGTAACCAGCAACATAATGCTAAAAACACACAATACGTTTGCCGATGGTAATAAAGAGAAGGATCCTAATTATTACAAAAAGAAATAGAAAACAGTAGCCTTTCAGAATCAAACAAGCAAACTCGGTTACTGTGTCACTAGTCAAGCGGTCAAGGTTAGTCAAAAACTGCCGAAGTGTTCAAAACATAGCAAATTCCACACAATAAGCGACTCTAGCAGAGTGGGGAAAAGCGATGTTGGTTCATACCAATATCTTTTTGAATTAAAAAGGATTTTCCTATGAAACACACGACCGTATAAGTAATCAGAGCAGGTTTTTTCGTTTTAAATTTTAATACATTAAGTTATAATAAATACTGGTGGATTAAGCCCAACTGTACGCCGCCGTAAAAATTAGAATATCTTGTTTTATTTCTTTAGTACACGCAATATCTTGTATTTACGGACTCACCGTCTGTTGTTCGAACTTCCCTAATGAGAAGTCCGATAGCGAGCGCTTACAGATACCTCTATAGTTATAAAAACATTGATCTGTATGTAGTGTAATTGTAAGATCCATTTAGGGGTATACAAAATATTATCTTACATCCTGCAAAATAAGGCGTGTTTATCAAAGGAAAATCCTATAAACCTTCAAACATAGTAAAATCCGTTTGAACAAAAATGAGACAGTTAATCAAATAATAACTTATATAAAGGAACTATACATTTGTCTCATAAATCGTAAACATTGTTCAAATGACCCAACAGAATTCTCCCACAACCGCAGTCGTACTTTGCACGCAAAATCTCGAGAAGCATGCACCCTCGAATGTCTTAGTGCGTGTAAAAAGACTTTGCTGGGAAATGAAATTTTAATCCTTCCCGACACTCTGAAATATAACGATTTCCGCGAACAAAGCCCTAAAAGTATACATATCGTGGATACGGAAGTTATAAATATCGCATTTTTTTATTGTTGCTAATTTTTAATCACGCCAACCAGTCGTGGATGAATCTCTCTGATAATCTATCTAAAGTAATATCAGTAAAGTCATTCAAGAGAGGTGATTCAGCAGAATTTTTTTTTTTATCTTCTACCTGAATACCAGGAAGTTTCTCCACTAGCGAGTGATCTCTGGGAGAAAAACGGATGTCATTGAAAACAAAATACGGTCTAAGGACAAACATAAAGCTATATACGTACCTTCGTGTAGAACCCCAATGAAATTTCAAATAGAAATAAATGACGACGTTGAAAAATGTTAGTAATAGGAGTCATTAGGAAATCAAATAGCCCATATAATTTTTCTCTCAAACGTCATGTCATAAAGGATCGGACTTGGCGTATCTGCGTAGATTTCTGTCGCTTAAACAAGGAAACGACTTCCGATAGTTTCCAGTGCGATGTACCGACGACATCTTATCTCTGTTAGGTTAGAATAAATTTTTTTTCACCAACTTGGACTTACTTAAATGCTTTTACCAGATACCATTACCTAAGTGATTGTACCTCATACACCGTTTTTTTTTTCAGCACAACTCAGGGGACATTTATTCATTCAAAATTTTTACGTATGCCTCCGGCTTACGTTTGTTGCCCTCCCTAAATAATTACAATATAGTGTTTGGAGATTTTTAAGGGATACCCTACATGCTTATATGGATGATCTTGTAATCTTTTCTAATACCTTAGAAGTACATTCACATAAAGTAGAGCTAGTGCTACAGAGACAAAGACAAATAATCTCAGAGTAACATATCTAAATGAGAGTTTTTTAAAACCGAACATGTTTATCTAGGTTTTATGTGTCTGGTCAAGGTCTTAAAAGTAGTCCATGGTAAGGTGTCGGCTATTCATAACTTTCCGGTACTTATTAACGTAAAAGGGGGATACAGCACTTTTGCGCTGTAGTGGGTATTACAATCGTATGTAAATATGTAACTCTTCAATCATGACAGCTCCTTTAACAGATCTTACGAAGAAGAGCGTAGATTTATTATGGTCTGAAAAGCATCAACAGGCGTTCGATATCTTAAAGCGGAATAATGCAGCTCACCTAACTTAAAATCCCTGATTTAAATAAGGAATTTTTTTTATTGCAACAGACGCCTCAGACCAAGGGGTAAGAGGATACTACTTCAGTAATATGATAAACAGTTCTTCCCTATAGCTTTTTATTCACGTAAACTAAAGCCCTCTGAAAGTAAATATGCAGTAATAGGCAAGGAAGGGCTAGGTAATCTTTAACACTTAGTACATTTTAAGTTCATAATCTATGGCTAAGCTGATAAAGTCCTTACTGAACATGAGTCCTTTACCGAGTTTTTCAAAGGCTTTAATCACAGTCCAAAAGGAACTCGGTGACAAATGATCATTCAGGTTATTGGAGCCAAGATAAGATATCTACCTGGGAAAGCAAATATCATAGCTGACGCATTATCCCGCAATCCCGCACCATACCGCAAAGAACCATTAATTAGACTAAAAAAATAGAAAACATCCGTACCTATTGTTAAAACCGTATCTAAACAAGAAAATTCCTTAACCCAAGAGATCGCGAGCATTGAATATCTGGGTTGGAGCGCAGAACTGTTACAAACTGAACAAAGCAAGAGTCAACAGACATAACACCAAACAATAAACACTTCGAAAACGGAAACGGGTCAGTGGCTAAGCAAAAAACAATAAACACTTTTGAGCAGAAACCCTAAAGCAAAAGTACATTTAAAGTATGTGTATCAGAATAATGTAATCAAATGTAATATATGTAGGTCTGTGACGAGGAAAACCCGAAGACACAGCAGATGACTAATGACCAGGTAGTAGTAATAATCTTTTTCATACCAATCGTAATAAACTGGTTGCATTCCGTCATCCAGGGTTTCCTACTATGTCACCAGAAAGCCAAATCACTATTTTACTGGCCTACAATGCTTACAGATATAAAAAGCACATAACTGATTGTAACACGTGTCATGAAGACAAGGGACACACTAAGACACCTGTCAGTTTAAGGGCCTATCCTGTGCCAAATCAATCCTTGAAGAATATACGTAGAATTATTAACGGAATTACGAGTCTGACAGAGGGGAATAAACACTTCTTAGTGTTAATAGTTCCTTGACACGTTATATAGAATTAATAGCACTAAAACAAACACCGAAATTGAGTGCGTTAGGAATATTTATGAGTGCTAAATCAGTAAATATGGAATTCAACACATAATAATCTGTGACTCGGGTGGTGTAAATCAATAATAATCTCCTTAACACGTTGTGTGAATTCCTTTCCATTAAGAAACCAATAATATATTTGATCACCCAGAGTCAATCGGTTGGTAGAATAACGGATAATTAAATAGGAAGTGTCAATGTCTTACGAGTTACAACTCGTGATATTGGATCCGACCGGATTATAGCGGTTCTCGCGGTTTTAAATACCTTTATCAGTTATATCTTGTATCTATAGAATTAATGCCGCAAGTAGCCTTATACGGTACGCCGCTAGAACACTTTTCCACATATTCAAGCCAACCATTAATTTATCAAATTATATATAAAAAAATAAAAAAATATAATAAATAAATATAAAAAAATAAGATAAATATGGATACAAGTGGAGTCAATATATACACTCCGTAAGAAGTCGGAAGGGTTACAAATTATAATAAAAAGGAATCACGATAAAATCAAATAAGCAACACGTAACATAGGTTAATTAAATATCTAAATATATGCGTAAAGATTTGAACTCTAACTTAACGCGTTAGTAATGACAAATAAGCTAAAAGTTCAAACACATATCCAAAATCTACTGACATATTGTCTGTCCCGGTGATTTATATTCGTAGTCAATGAAAAAAAAAATTAAATAAATAAATAAATAAATAAACTAATAATAAATAAAATAATAAAATAAAATAAAAGAGATTTTAAAGTCAGGAAGTCTAGAAGTGAAAATGTTATCTATGGAATAATCCTATATGAATCTTATACAGGGCTAATAATATATATAGAATTTGTATGGAAACCTTTTTCATATAGTTTGAATAAGGAATATTTATTTAACATAATGCCAACATGAAACTAATATATTGTTCAATTTTGGTACTGTTGTTTTTTTTTTTTTTTTTTTTTTTTTTTTTTTTTTTTTTTTTTCAGACATTCTTCTCATGCGGGTGGAGAATTAAAACACTAAAATATCATTTGAAAATACTAAAGTCGTATCTCTTACAGCAAGTAACGTAACTCTTAGCTGGCTGAGAGCAATCTCCTGCCAAGTGACGACGTCATCATTGCCGTATCAGCATTTGTTCCTTTTAAACTCAATAATCTGCTTACACAGGCTTCATCTGTGTGTCGTCTCTGCTTGCAAAAGCAGATTGACTGGAGAAAGGAATGCTTAGCCCGAACTTCTCATGGGCAAGGCAGAAATGTCTATCCGTATGCGCAATGCAACTTTAGCTAAGGAGTTGCAATCATTTTAAAATTAATAACAAAATAAGCAAATAGAATTTCTATAACAACAAAATGAATAAATTTTTTTTCTGAACCTCATAGACATTTAGAAGTATCAAGATATATATGTGAAATATTTACTTGCAACATTAGCCTATTACAATTCAAGTAAAACATTCATGGGAAAAATGTTCACATTTTCTTGAAAAACCCAAAGTTTATTTAGAAATTAGTTACATATGGGTGGGTTTTTTTTTCGTTGCATCTCCTACCTATTAATAATGTTTTAAAAATTAACCTCAGAGGATGCGCACGAGAAAATTGAATATGAAACTTTTGTTAGGGCACATAGAATCATGATTAATCTTCTCTTGATCTTATGTTGCCTGGCAATCTTACAAATAGCTCCATTTTCCACTTCTTGTCTAGTAACTTACTACCAGTAATATCGAATTTTCTTTGAGATTCGTATTGATATCTATTATTTTTTTATAATTATGGATATTTTTACAAGTCATCATAGACCTGGATAGGTTCACTCATTGTTAATGCCATGGATAAAAAAGTTTGTACAGCGGATTCTTTTGAATTCCAAAATATCAGCGAATTCATGTGGGTTACGTCTGGTCTAAATGGCTCTCTTCCCTCCCCTGTATTTGGATGTCGTCTGAATTTACTTTGCCCTTGTGACAAGTATAATTTCACTTGCAGGCTGATTAATGGAACCGGTTACAGTATCCTGCAGTACGAGAGTTTCACATCGCAACTTCAAAAAATCGTTCGTCGCAGCGGACGGACTACAGTCAAGTAACAACCGCCTACAATGTGAAAGGAATTTCATGGACTTCTTCGACCGACACCGTATCTCGTCGTTAATCTCGACCGACACCGTATCTTGTCGTTAATCTCGTTTTCATGCGGAACGCTCCGGCGGCTGTCGGAATCGACTACAAAAAGGGACATACTTCCGACAATTACGACCCGAAGGATATTCAACTCTACTTTGCTGGCGAAGGACTCGTGCTGGGATGATCTATTCATCGCGAACGTAATCGTGTAGCTTAGGATGCAGAGAATAAGTGTGAGCGCAAAATGGAACGTTGGACCCGCCCAGGCAAATTTTCCCCTTGTTTTAACCATTGAAAAAGGCCGTTTCAATTGGCTATAGGTGGTTGTCTGGAACTGTGTAATGGACGAAAAGTGGTTCGAAAGCTAGTTAAAAGTGAAGTAGTATCCAACCTCGGTCCATCGTATCCTATATATATAAAGTATCATGTATCCTATATCTATAAATGATCATAAATAACAGAATCGAAATATATTTTTTTTGCGTGTACGCAATAGGAATCTCTTATATAATGATCATAAATAACAGAATTGAATTATATCTTTGCGTGTTACGCAATAGGAATCTATTTAAGTGCACATATATTAATCATAATTATATGAATCCATATACATATGTATAAACAAATCAGGTAGCCTATAATCAATCTGTTACCTTATATCTTACCATTATCTGCAGTTATATATGAGTTAGTATATTGATTAATGAATCAGATATATAACATTTAGCATAAAAATCAACGAATCAATCAGCATAAACATTAATAATTTTATCAATTCATATATGAACTTTTTTATCAGTTAAAATATGATTTTTATCATGTTAATCTTCATTCTATGCAATTATCAGAGTACATTAGTATTTTCTGTAGCATAAGTATCTTAAAGAGATGAAGTGAAAAACTGTATCATTATATATATCATGTGATCACTATTATTTACCAATATCATTGTTTTATATTTTATTACTTGAATCAATTCATGTACACCATGAATTTTATTTATTTCTTATATATATATACTTCACATAGTGTCTGTATCACACTCCTATAAGTCAAATGCAAGTCAAGTTTGAGTAATATTCAGTAGTTGGTTTTGGTAGCTGACCGAGCTAATGTAAGTGTTTACATAATAAAAATATGGAATGTTAGTCCATATATATAAAAGATTGCTTGCAGGAATGTGATCAGACTAGAGACGCTAAAGATGACGTATACAATAAGTATGTAGGCTAAGATAACATGCCGTCACCTGTAGTCATTCCAATTCGGTTATAAAGAACATTAGTCCAAGCTCCCTGCTTGAGACAACTACCCCGACCTATTATTCAAACGGCCTACGTGATCTCTGGCGTGTCTCATTTGATTGTGTGTTCGTATGAAACTATGTCATTGTATGTATGTTCATATGTTCGAACTACTGTCTGTTCCTTCATAACTTGTAACAGAGATGGTAGACGAGGAGAAGAGAGTTAGCTATCGTCATTAGAAGACCTGTACCTCTTTACCTAAGCTTTATCATGTAGAGGAATAAGATTAGCCATCATCATTGGCAGAAGCGATCAAGCTATCGTCATAGAAGACTTGTACGATCATACCTGATCTTCATCATGTAAAACTTCAGAAGAATATACTATTTTTATACCTTGTGTTTTCTACAAGAACCTCACCGAACCATGAGTTCAACACATCGTCGTAAAGATAATACCGACTTCGTAAGTGATCTACAAAACCCCAGACACTCCATTGAAGATGGAAGTGCAATACCAACCGACTTAGCGTATAGATTATCGCTAGTCTAACATTACCTCATAGGGCGCCTTATCATACAAGGCACAAGCCCTAATATATACGATATAACGCAGAATCTCATTCTGAAAAAGCAAATCGTTTTGCTTTTTCAGAACGTTGCCTTGGGGTCATGTCAAGTCCTCTTCAGGTTTTATCTAGTTTATTTCAATAGCTACTTAAACACAGGTTATTTCATATTCCGTGGATCCGTCTTATGTGCAACATGGAGAATATATGATCGTGGATATGCATGTCCCAGATGTTTATGAAGGCAGCGAAAGAATCACAAAATGATTTCTCGCTTTGACATAAGCAGATTTAGCTACAAAGTTAACTGAATAATATCATAGAACAGCAGTCAGCTACATCAGATGACAGGCTGTTTTGAAAAAAAAAAGGGGGAGCGGTTTCGTTTGAGCAATTAAGGTTATACATAAAATGAGGGAATTGCTTAGCTGAACGATGGGTAACGCTCTGATAAATTTACCGATTTTACATACTAGAGTTCTATAAAAAAAAAATTAACAATGTATTTGACATTCAATGTACGACACTACCTTTAGGCGATATCATCAAAGGAAAAACACAAAGATTTTTGGGGGAATTACACAAACTATCTAAAGGAATAATGAAAGAAAAACCCTAGAAACTATTTGGTTTAGGTGTTTTTGAAATACAAGATCCTTGGCTCGGCCTTGCAATATTTTATTGCTAATAGCTTTACGGCGATGGCTTAATTCGAGTAATTTAAGTGATAAAATAAATGTATTTTTAGTAGTTAACGGAAAATATGAGTCTACGAAATATAACATTCGGTTTTATTTTTGACCTGGAGTTTATATTGAAGAGATACGATCAAAGTAAACCGGGATAAGTCTCAGTTTTATATTTCAATAGGTTTCCTTTAAAATTTATTTCATTATTAGGGAAAGATTTTGAATTTGAAGAAAATTACTACGAATGAATGATAGATTGTCTTAACAATAATCCAGTCTTTGCTGTCTTTATACCTTCTTCCTAACATAAGGACATTTTTGTTACTCATTATTATTTTGAATGTCTATCCTTTTCTTTAAAGTTATGTTTATATGACTACATCATTAGTCGTATAAACTACAGTATTATTAATTGTGTTTGCTAGATAAAAAAAAAAGGAGAAAAACGACCGATAGCATTGGAACCTTTCCACTGACAGAATATTGAATTTATGAAAACTTGTCTTCTGACTGAAAGATTAAACGGGTGCTTTTGACCACATGGAATATTAACAGCTATATTGAATGATAAATGGTCTTGGTATGAAATATGCTTTTAGCGTTTTACAGAAATATGAAGTTTTCGCATACACATGGAGTACACACACACACACACACACACACACACAAAATAAAAGAAAGAAAGCGTTTCAAATGAGAACGTAAAGGGATGGGCTAGTTCATCAATTATCTCTCCACCGAAGTGGAAAGTACGAACACCGTTTTTTCTTTTGTAACTTTTCAGCAAAAACCGAGTCACTTGCATTGTTTGAAATTTCCACAATTTTCCATCGTCACATCTACTGTCCCACGAAAATTTCTGCCGTTTCAACCCCGTGGTGCTCATTTCTAATTTACCCAATCACCTCGTGGGACTTAGCAAAAGTCCAAATTCTATTTTACCAAACCACCGAGGGGAACGTGGCGAAATTAAAATTCCCATTTTTAAAAAAATCACCCGTACAACTAGGAGAAATTAAAATTTCCATTTTGCCAAATAACTCCGTGGAACTTTGCAAAAATCAAATTTCCATTTTCCCAAATCACCCCCGTGGAACTTGGTAAATTTTAAATCTCCATTTTTAGAAAATCACCTCGTGAACTTGGTAAATTTCATATTTCCATTTTGAGAACGTCACGGCGTGGAACTTATCAAAATTCAAATCTCCATTTTGTCTAGTTTTGTAACGTCGAAGGCTGTTCACCACTATTGATTAGATACTCGTCCTCTACCATCTCTCATCGTAAAATGATTTTCGCTTACTCTGGGAGTAAGCCTACAAACTACTTTGCTGTTGTTGTTTTTGTTGCTGTTGGCAGAAGGGCAGGAAAGTTCTATGGAAGAGCCAAAAAAGTTCTGAAAAAGGTGTTTCTCATTGAGTTATAGATACAGGAATTTAGTATATTTAGTATATAGGATATTTATGATTTGTTTATTAGAAGGAAAATGTAAAAAATAAATAATGTGTACGCTAAACAGTACAGAAAAATTATTTTTAATGAAATATAGTGTATTTATTTAAATTTTCTTTAGTGAAATAAGGCTCTATTTGACCATAGATTTTAGCACGTTTTAATTTACATTAAAAGTAAAGCATGTAATGTTTACAACTTATGCGTTAGGGGAAAATCTTGCATGTGTACCGAGTGAGCTGGAAGTTGGATCATGTCTTGTTTTGATGAGTTCTTGAAAGGGTAAAAGACAATAAATAGTAACGACAGAAACATAAAAACATTAACGACGTAGGGATGGGGACGTTATTTTAAACCATAGGGTGAATTTATATAACGGAATTTAACATGTATTCGTTCATTGGCAAAAGATATGTAATCAACATGACTTAAAAAATGGATTAGATTTTATAACAGCAAAACGAGCAAATGGCGTAAAGGTGAATTAAGATTTCTTCAGCCCTCTTTTCCTAGGTCCTTGTGTCGAAATTTGAGGGGATCTATCATTATATTTTAGTGCTTAGTTAATTTCAACGACACCAATCCTAACGCAGGCATCTTTAAGTGATTAAGTCGGCAGACATTGATTAATGTGACCTTCGCTGGGCTAGTCGGGAATTTCGAATGCGAAAGAATGAATCTCTTATAGCTGAGTTAACTTCGCCAGTTTAGTAGGTGTGTTTTTGTTTTCTTTTGTTTTTTTATATGTACGTGTATATATATATATATATATATATATATATATATATATATATATATATATATATATATATATATATATATATATATATATATATATATATATATATATATATATATATATATATGCGCACACGCACACACACACACACACATACACACATATATATATATATATATATATATATATATATATATATATAATATATATATTACTCTGAGGTTTCTCAACAACAAAGTTTTCCTCTTATCGTAAAAAGTGTCAATATTTGAATTTATTGTCCATAAACCTTTAAACTGCAATCAGTAATCCTGGGTCGTTAAGGAACGTTGATTACCAGTCGTTACGGTAAACAATGAGAGCAACTTAAAAGGGTTTTCATTTTTTAACTCTTCTTGAAATAGTTATTCATTCTCAGTGCATATTGCTAAAATGAGTTTGCAGCCTTTTTCCGTGTGGGTGTCGTGTTTGCATAAGGTATGATGTTAATCTTTTTCTTGATTTATGTATCGCAGCGATAGAATTAAAAACGATATATTAAAAAGGATTATCTTGCTTTTTTTTAATATGTACCTCTATATCAGTAGTAATCCTATGTTTTAAAATAGTAGGTGTCAATTTTCATCTCTTACAACGCGAAAACTGCAGTAGCAATATATAATATAATATAGTCAAAAGTTAATTAAATCATGAAAATAGTGATAATTGTAGATTTCTGAGTATTTGGGTAACAATATAAACGCGAATAATTTTAGAAATATAGACCTGAAGCGTCTACTGACCTGGTTTCTCTCTATCACGTTTCTAATCTTCGTGACAGCTGATTAGATGTTTGCATGTCAAATTCTAGGCCGCTGCACCACTGGAGCGCTTGCAATAGTTGTGAATGCAATTTTTATGTTCTCCTTTACTGAATCATATAGTTTCCCCTCCTCTGACTTTTAATCTGACTGTTGTTCTACTGTGACATTACTTCATGGATCACGTAGCATCCTTTTCATTCGTTTTTATCATTCCTCCCCCATATATTTACTGAAACGACTTGAGCTTCAGTATTGTACCATCCCACTCTTGTGCCACCTTCAAAAAAACTCGTAGTTTCTAATTCACATTCAATCTTTTCTAATGATTGCACCAAAATTTAAATACTTACTGTTTAACTTTTAGAAAGAAAGTAGATTTAGTTTTCCTTTTGCTTTTAACAAAATGACTAATTTTCAATAATAACTACAACTGTGTTAATTATGGTCGTTTAAAATTGTGCTAGTTACATTCTCCCTTTTTCAAATCAAGTTTCGCCTTTTTAATTTTAGGTACTTTTGGAAAGAAAGTAAATCCTTTTTCTTATAATATGATTGATTTTCAGTGGTTAATATGTAGTAATAATTAAACTCTATACAATTTCTCCTTAAAACGTTCTGAAATCCTAACGGACCATGATCCGTTTCAGACGACTAACACCTCTCGTTAGAGAAGCATATCAACTTTGTTAGATTTGCTAAATGAAAAATATTCAAATTTTCCCGTTCCAGCATTAGATTCTTGCACTTAAACTCATTTATTTTTTGGATGTCTTTATATTATTGTTCAACCATTCCAACTCTCTCCCTTTACTATCTAAATCTCCGAATGCCTTTAAGTGCCCCAGTGCTTGACTTTACAGCCTCAATAAGGACTTGACATTTTCTTTGCTTTTTAACGTCTTGTTGACTGAAACCCTCAAGGGAAGTGGAACTTCTATGTTGTTAAACTAGCAAGTCAGCGAGTCAGAAATTTTGTTCATCACTAGTCTTATACGCTGGGTGCACAACGCCTGTTCTCTCGAATATTACGGTTCGTTCCCCTTTCCTTTGACTCGTTATCGTTATTAGAAAGTTACCGTAATGATTGCCACAGGCTACGTGAGCATTACCGTTACAACTTTGATGACTTGACTAACATTAGGCTTATTCTGGGGAATATAGATTCTGTGAGCCTAGACTACCCCACGATGAAATAGTTCATTGCCGTAATATCATACTATAATGGGCGTAATGTCTGTCTGTCTGTCTGTCTGTCTGTCTTTCTGTCTTTCAATCACGGCCAAATGGCCGGTCAGATGGGCATGAAACTTGGCAGGGTTATGGTCGGGACCCCTAAGATGGTTTGTAATGGGGTTTCATCCAACCTACCCCCCTCCTTTGTAGGGGGTGGGGGTGAGAAAGGATTCCCTGAAACGGAGCTGTTTCTGGCCGTGAAACGAAGCTGGTTATTCCCGTAGACTTAGTTACTTTACGAATTTTCATACATAATTTCTGTACAACTTCCCCAGAGAAAGTCGCGAATATTTCAACTCGGACACAATAGAAGATGAAAATTATCATCAATATCCGCAAGATTTTTTGAATAACTTAAATCCATTGGGACTGCCAGTGCACAAAATAACGTTGAAGAAGTACTGCCTGGTAATGTTGCTTCGGAATTTCGATCCTGCCAATGGACATTGCAACGGAACGAGGTACACCGTTATGGAACTAAACTCCCATGTCATCGAAGCAGTGAGAGCAATGGGCCCTCACACCGGCAAACGTCTGTTCATCCCCCGGATTCCTCTGATGCCTTCGGACAACCAGTTTCCGTTCCAGTTACGGCGCAGGCTTCCCATCAACCTGGCCTTCTCATTCACTGAGTCGCAGGGCCAGACTTTGGATCGTGTTGGTGTGTTTCTGCCGTCCCCATGTTCACGCATGGCCAACTGTATGTGGCGATGAGCAGAGCAACTAACTCTGCCAACTTGAAATTAAGTTCTGGACAAACTGATAATATTGTGTACAAAGAGGTTCTGTAGTAGGTATGTATAAAAATCGCCCTCATTTTAATATTGCTGAACAAATAGTACATATAAATTTTTCACTTCTGCACCCGTATTTTATCACCCATCGTAGATGGGTAAGTTTGCTAGTATTGCTAATTTTCTGTCCAATTATTGTTCCAAAGACTATTTAAACTTCGTGTATTTTCAATTTATGTTTGTTTTCATTCATGAATTTAATGAACAAAACTATGATCTTACAATATTCATGATATACAAGTGATGTCTTCTCCTCAGCTGTGCTGAATTATGTCAAGACCTCTAGGAAACCATTTGCCAGTACTTACGATACCCTTGGAGGTATTTGATAGTGTCTGAAGTAATGTTAACGTCCTCTCCTATTTGTAATCTCATTTCAGGTTAACTTTCTTTTCTTATCACCATTGCTGTTGTAGTTGACAAAGTTTTATCTAACCATTTCCCAATCTCATTATCAGTTAAATCAAACTTTAGCATTTGGAAACTACGCAACTTATATTTGAAAGGGCCAGGTCATGTTCCAGCTAAATCCACCTCCAAGAATCTCGGTTTTTA
Organism: Macrobrachium nipponense; assembly: GCF_015104395.2. NCBI lineage: Eukaryota > Metazoa > Arthropoda > Malacostraca > Decapoda > Palaemonidae > Macrobrachium > Macrobrachium nipponense. Next base: position 27,544,387 of record NC_061110.1, on the reverse strand, counting down.
TTTTTGTTTATGTACGTCTCCTGTGGACCATTCCTTCAGGTTTATGCTAAATATATTTGTCATTATGCGAAACGTTTTCGTCATGTCTGAGAGGACTAGTCTCAACGAACTTTTAGAGTAAGCTGATTCATTTTCTATGTAGACAGCGCCCCGACTCTTATCTTGGATAATTTTGCCTCCAAGTTTTATTTTTAAGAGAGATTTGTCGTAATCTAAGTAGGGATGTCAAGTAGGATTTCTTTTTTTACTCAAGAGCCTTATGAAGATTAGTGGATAGATCGGCATATTCCTTTAGATAATCACGTTATGGTAGAAACATCGAGATGCAGACTCCGTTATATAAATACCAATAACTTATTACGTAAAGAAGCGAGGAAGCTCTTTATATCTTAAACCATATTGATGAAACAGCAATACTGATAAATGTTGTAGATTATCACTGGAATAAAATTGTTTTAAATCAAAATCAATATGACGATTCATTTTTTCCTGCCTCGCATATGGAACACTAATTATAGCAAGTGACATTTCTTCGTAGGCTCGAGAGAACGAACGGGCAAAGGTGAGGTTAAAGCGTTATGCAATTGAGTATCAGTTTCTTTGTGTGTAGTCTCATCTAGTCTTAGATGTCATCCAAAGCGAAATATGCATCAATAATTACTTCACTTGCTTTGAAATGAAAGCACAGGTGAAAATTTTCGAGAATGAACTAAAAGATACTCGTAAAAGAGAGAGAGAGAGAGAGAGAGAGAGAGAGAGAGAGAAAACCTAGGGAGATTTTAGGCAGCAGTTAACTTAAATTATGTAATCTGAGTAAAAGATACCAACTAATGTTTTCTTAAATAATTTGTCGAGAGTCCGAGAGTTTTGCCATACAAAGGCTCATATGTACATTTTTGGAGATTGAGAATAAGATGACAAACTATGATCTTAAAAAACTAGATTCTAATATGAACTTAAAAAATCACTTCAAGAAAAAAAGTACTGGGTCTATTAATACGTAAAAGGCTCCTCAAAAATTCTTGCTGCATTACTTATTATAAAAAAAAAAAAAAACGGTAAAATTTCTGGTTTTCGTTAAGGTTTGAAATAAAATATGAATCGTTAAACTAATGCCATTTGCCACATACCCAAATATATATCGTGAAATGATTAGCTTAACCATTTGTTTGAACTCAATTTAAATCTATCAGCGTAATACTAGTTTAAGAATTGGTGATAAATAGCTGCTCTGAAGTAGATCAAATTTGTATCAGCACAATCTTATATTGTAAGATGACTTTCCCTCTAAAAAATCGACTGTATTTGTAAAACCCCGACTGATGGGCTTTTTATGCATGGCTTCATGTTAGCCAGTGCCTGATAGTTATTTAACTAGTGTGCACGTGATGTGGAAATTATAAAACAACAAAATCAAAATGTAATAGGGAAGGTTATGAAGATACCAAATTCATAAAACTAATTTAATCTTGTGACAAAATTGGCATATGAAATAGGAAAGAACGTGACACGTGTTCTCACTAATTACGAAATATGTGACATGAAACTGAATGTAGATGAATTCACAATATACTGTCGCAGAGTCAGGCACGGACCAGTTGTCTCAATAAATTTTTTACAAAACTACATTTCAGTAGGTAAAAATAGGTTACATCTCATTAGTACACACAAGGCATTTTTTTTTACCTGAAGTAGCAGATTTTTTAAGAACATTTTAGAAGAGGTTTCTGTTATGGCAAGTACTGCTAAGAAAAGCAGCGAACGCTGAACTCTTTTAAAAAAGGTTTCCTCAATGTCTCTGTCTTTGTAAATGATTGCTAAGCAAGATATTTGCGAACTGAATTTTATCAGGATGGATTCTTGTTTATACTTGTATTATGTTGGTCTAGAATAGATGAAGTAATGTAGGGGCGGCGGGGTGTGGGGGGGCCTTATACTTCCGGGTTAAGTAAGGACCCGTTTATCAATTTCTGGTTAAGTTAGGAATCCTTATTGAACTATGAAATTCTGTGTTATTTTTCTGGTATTTACCGATTTTTTTTTCCTGTTGTAGTCATGCAACTACAAGTTCACAGGCCAAGTCTGTTGACTTTTAAGGTCGACAGAAGGGAAGCGGAAGAACTGTAATAGGTGTACAAACTAAACCAAGACGACATTCATTCGACTTAAATAAAAGAAAAAAAATCCAGCAAAATCAGTGTTGCGTAAACTTAAACAAATTTTACCCCAAAAAATGTTCCACTCATCCTTAATTCCGTATCATATGTTTTTCCTAGATTTTAACTAAGGTGATATTTCTCTCCGAGTGACTTGAATTTTAATTGAAGAGCCTGTTAAGGAAAGAGAGACTACTTCAATAACCACTTGGTGATGTAGTTACGCAACACTGACTCCTACCTGACCAGACAAGATCGCTGGGGGAACTGGATTCAATCAGGTTAGAATTGGTGGAAGATGACGCAAAGGGAGAGGTGAAATAGAAAATAAGTTGTGGCCATAAAATGTATGATTTTATAAGAAGATGGAATGAAAATTTGTCTCTTATGTAAATGTAGAAGCGGTAGGTCTCTCTCTCTCTCTCTCTCTCTCTCTCTCTCTCTCTCCTCTCAATCTATAGTCTATGCAAAGTTCCATGATCTTTTAAGTACAGAAATGCGAGTTCTCTTTGATCTATGCATACAGATAGAAAGACAGACAGACAGACAAACAGACAAACAGACATACTACTTTAAATGTCTTCATTTAACTTTATTCGTGTGTAAAGTTTACATGGTTTTAAAATTTCAATAAAACATTCGTTCTTGTCTTCACATAATTTTTTATTAACGATTGCTTAGTATGAAAAATCATCAACGTTACAATCTTATCGGATTTTTTATTTTCAAATGAAGCCGTCATCCCTTTAACAATTAATTTGATTTCAACTAATTAAATTGCTATTTTCGGATATGACATAATAATCAGTTTTAAGTCAGGGAAAACATCTGTGCAAATGAGACAGCAGCGACAGATTTATTTGTTTTGTTTTAAAAATACCTCTCTGAGTTAGTAATTCTGAGGTAGAAACTCTACCGTGCCCAATTAAACATTGATTAGTTAATCTGAACAAACTCGTATCCAGGCAACTATTGTTGAAATTGCATAATAACCAATATTGCAAAGGATATACTCCAAGCAAAAGCGCTCCATCACAACAGTTTGCTCAGTAACAATGCCGTAAATTTTAGAAAGAGTTATATAAAAGTGATTATAATCAAACAGTTTTTTATTCTTTTTAATGTTATTATTTGACTCTTACCTCTCTACCAGCCCCTCAGTATCCTACGCGCTCTTGACAACCTCTCCCATTTGGACTGACTTTAAATTCATAAATACAGTAATATCTCTGAAATATAAAAAAGCTAAAGCTACTGATTTACACTCAACCCGATTACGTCACTACGAAAAAAAGCGCACAGCAAGGTAACATGGAAAATTGAAACGTGTTACCATGAGACACAATAAGCACATACACGCACATACATAGTACACACACACACACACACACATATATATATATATGCATACATATATATATATATATATATATATATATATATATATATATATATATGTATGTATATATAGTATATCTGTTAGATTTATAAGTATAGATTAGATGAGAATATAAGATGACGTAGAGAATAGTGTGCAGAAGAGTAACGTTAGGTATAACTGGTCATCATCTTGTGGAAGTGATAGTTAAGGTAGATGGAAATTCAAGTTAGGGAGGAGAGAGTGAAATGTAGCTGTAACGATAATTAAAGAAAAGAGAGTTCGATAAAGAAGTAGTGAAGATAACGTTTTAGGAGAAAAACACGCTTGGGTTAAAGTTGATGTTGAAGTATTATATGAAAAATGTCTTAAACTCCAAGATGGAATTACAGAGCAGCAAGGAGTATTTGTTGTGGAATGAAGAAATGAAAAGTGCTGTGAAGGAATGGCATTACACGAGCAGCAGTTATTAAGTATATTTATTTTTAAACCAAAAGAATTAACATTTCCCAGACAGTGCACTTACTATTCACTTTTAATATTCTTATTTCTCAGGAGCCCTTTGAAATTCCACTGCTCTTGTCTTTCCTGTACTTTGCCCTTCAAGCATCTCTAATTATCCCCAGCCTCCCTTTCATCTCATTGTTCGGATCCAAGTAATTCTGGGTTTTCCAAGTCTTCTGGTACCCACAGCAGCCCAGCTAACACTGACGTACTATTAGCGCAGGGTGTTCCTGTTCCTAGACCACATAATTTTCATTTGAATCTGAGTTTACTCTCCTGGAGTGGATGGCTGGTATCCTTTTCACTAATAAACCTATTTCAATCAAAAGTAATGCATGCTGAAAGAACGATATGGATTGATTTACTTAGTCACTGTTTTTTCAACAACAAAATCAAGAACAGAGAGAAGCAAAACCAGTCAGGTTAGAAAACCTCAAATCATTGATTCTGAATATGACATTTAGTTGCTTTCCCTTTCATTTATGGTTTTTGAATGAGTACTTTCTTATCATAATAATAGTTCTCTTTCATTGAGTTCTTTCTTCATTACTTACTCATATTCTGTCGATAAATATGATTAAACTTTCGTAATTGGTCTGGAACATTCCAGTCAATTTCTAAATGAAAGGCTGCAACGCCGACAGGTTTAGATTTATACACCTACAAACCTGTAATACCTTCCAACAACGAGGAATAAAAACAGGTAGTGAAGCGGCGGTAAAGAGGTTTGAGGAGAACAAAGACTTTTCATTCTTTTGTATGCTTGAAAAAACCTCTTGGTAGGGTCAAGCGATTTTCTTTCACATTTTTGCTGACGTGTGGATAAAAAAGAAAGAAATGTTCATCATTTGTGTTTCCTAACTGTTCCCTTTCACTTAGATGAGGCCAAGTAGGCCCTTGTTGCCGGGAGAAATGGAGTAACAAAGTTAATTCTAGAATTGCCGTTTTATGTAACGATTCAGCACAGTCCTATTGCTTCCCGGAAAATACGTGACTCCTCCTAATGAAACTAAAGAAATGGTTATTGGGAATTTTAAATGTATTCCACTGAAGATTTTTACATATGTGAAGGCACAAAGCACTCAGAAAACAAATTATTTATGGATATTAGGAAAATCTTTAAATTATGCATTATTTTTATAAGTACGCTAGTGATGATGTACTTGTCTGCGTTCCTATTTTTTCTTCAACGTCTGATTATTGATTTTAATGATAATTGTTGAACGAATGTATAACGGGAAAATAGTAACGATAATTGGATGAAGGTTCCAGAATAAGTTGCGTACCTGAAGTAATATACATCATTCAATAAAAATAATTATTGCATTATATAACTTTCTAGTCTTCACTGCCAATTACTTAAACAACTGATTGAGCGAATATTTCCGATGGTTACATTGCATTTATGATTTGCAATTTACGACGTATGTATATATTGATCATGTTCTTACTTTGACCATGAATAACATCGACAGTTTTGAAGACAGAGGCTTTAAAATGTTACTAACAGTACGGATATAATAGGATCCTGAAGTCGGAATGAAAGTTTCAAAGTGTTGCCTGTCTATATTACTGTGGTAACCTCCATCATCCAAAGCAAATATAAATAAAATAATAAATAAACAAAATAAAGAAATATATATCGTCCGGTGAAGGAAATGTTATTAAATAGATTACTCTTCATTATTTTTAATACACCCTGAGTTGAGTTTTAGCGGAGAAAAGTCATGAGATACGCGATGGCTTAATCTAACTGAAAATTCATAACTTATATGGATTTTAACCTTAAACTAGCTTGACTGCTTTGAAAATGAAGCTTCGAAATGGGAAACCCTGTGGGATTATGAATGATTAATGTAACTATTCTAACCAAACTTCTCTGTATTTAACATCCCTTTTTTTTTCTTTTTTTTTTTTTTTGCATTTACAGAACATAGCTTAGAAACGGAATCTTCAGAATCTAAAGGTAAAAAGAAAGTGCATTAAACATGTTATGATGTACTTTAGCCAGATGATCCAAATCACGAGCAAAGGCGCATATATATATATATATATATATATATATATATATATATATATATATATATATATATATATATATATATATATATATATATATATATATATAAGCGAATACCACGATAGTCAGGAATCCAAGCGCTTTCGTCTTTATTCAGACATCGTCAAGGAGCTACTAAAGTACAATTGGAGAGGAAGGCCTCAGGTACAAACAAGATCAGGAATACCAGATGGTTAATTATCAAAAGGGTAAAAAATTAAAAGGGATAATCCAGGATTATCGGATATCACACGGTCACAAACTTAAACAGATTCTGACCCTAACCGAAATTACAAAGTATCTTTACAGTCCAAAACATGTAAAAACTGAATATATTAATTTTGTTGCTTATATTTATCTACAACTTTTTTCATTATGAAAGCATCAAGTTTAAATAAACCAAGATTTAAATTTAGAACATTTCTATTATTTGACTTGATAAAACAAGATTCAATGATATTCCTTTTAACTGTGTCATTACATGGGACTAAGGCTCTTGCTTGACTCCAGTTAATAGGATGGTCTAAATCTCTCATATGTACAAATAATGCATTCGATATTTGCCCAGTTCTCACAGAATATTGATGTTGCTTAAGACGCTGTGAAAGAGATTTGCCGGTCTGTCCTAAAAACCTTTCATCATAAGGTAATTTTAGAATGTTATGCTTACTAAATTCAAGTTTGTCATTAGTTGAATAAAATGTTTTTTTAGCTCTTTTCCATGCCACATCTACAAAAGTCCTTGGGTATTTAAGTTTCAATGCAATATCATAAATAGTTTTAATTTCAGCGTCAATAAACTGCGGGCTACAGACACGTAAAGCCCTTAGGAACATCCCAGAAAAAACAGAGAATTTAACATTTTGATGGTGATTGGAGTAGTAATGAACAAAAGAGGCAATATTAGTTGATTTTCGAAAGACTGAAAAGGTGAAATTTCTATCATTTCTATGGACAGTTACATCAAGAAAATTCAAATTACAATTTCTTTCTTCCTCTACAGTAAATTTTATAGAAGGGACTAAATTATTGAGATTATTAAGAAATTCCTGGAGGTTTTCGTGAACTGGCCAAATACAGAATATATCATCCACGTATCTAAACCAAATAACTTTTTGGGGCAAAATTCTTGGTAAGAGTTTTGTCTCAAAAAATTCCATGTAAATATTGCTAAGGACAGGAGATAAGGGATTGCCCATAGCCATGCCAAACTTTTGTACAAAAAATTCCCCATTGAAACAAAATTTACTATCTTTGATACATAACCTTATGAGACTAATGAGATTTGCTACACTTGAGGGAATGTCATGACGCTCTAATTCCTCTTCCAAATATTCAAGTAAGTCATCTACAGGCACTTTTGTAAATAAAGAGACAACATCAAAACTAACCATATTAAAATCATAATTCAAATTTAAACTATTTAATTTGTTTATAAAATCAACATTGTTTTTAACATTCGTGTTAGAAATATTTCCTACCAAAGGAGTAAGAATTTTTACAAGCCATTTAGATAAATTATACGAAACTGAGCCCACTGAACTAAAGAAGACGAAACAGTGAAGGTGACAAAAGCAGATAAATCTAATGCAGTGGTAATAATGAATAAAAGTGACTATATAAGTAAAATAATGACATTGCTAAATGACACTGATACTTATACGAAACTGAGGTCTGACCCTACACAGACAGTTAACTCCCATTTTAATAAACAAATTAAATCCATTTTGAAGGGCTTGGACCATTTAATTAAACAGTTTACACCGCAATGCGCCTCCCTACCTTACATGTATGGTTTAGTCAAGACACATAAAATCAATAACCCTATCAGACCAATCATTAGTTCAGTGGGCTCAGTTTCGTATAATTTATCTAAATGGCTTGTAAAAATTCTTACTCCTTTGGTAGGAAATATTTCTAACACGAATGTTAAAAACAATGTTGATTTTATAAACAAATTAAATAGTTTAAATTTGAATTATGATTTTAATATGGTTAGTTTTGATGTTGTCTCTTTATTTACAAAAGTGCCTGTAGATGACTTACTTGAATATTTGGAAGAGGAATTAGAGCGTCATGACATTCCCTCAAGTGTAGCAAATCTCATTAGTCTCATAAGGTTATGTATCAAAGATAGTAAATTTTGTTTCAATGGGGAATTTTTTGTACAAAAGTTTGGCATGGCTATGGGCAATCCCTTATCTCCTGTCCTTAGCAATATTTACATGGAATTTTTTGAGACAAAACTCTTACCAAGAATTTTGCCCCAAAAAGTTATTTGGTTTAGATACGTGGATGATATATTCTGTATTTGGCCAGTTCACGAAAACCTCCAGGAATTTCTTAATAATCTCAATAATTTAGTCCCTTCTATAAAATTTACTGTAGAGGAAGAAAGAAATTGTAATTTGAATTTTCTTGATGTAACTGTCCATAGAAATGATAGAAATTTCACCTTTTCAGTCTTTCGAAAATCAACTAATATTGCCTCTTTTGTTCATTACTACTCCAATCACCATCAAAATGTTAAATTCTCTGTTTTTTCTGGGATGTTCCTAAGGGCTTTACGTGTCTGTAGCCCGCAGTTTATTGACGCTGAAATTAAAACTATTTATGATATTGCATTGAAACTTAAATACCCAAGGACTTTTGTAGATGTGGCATGGAAAAGAGCTAAAAAAACATTTTATTCAACTAATGACAAACTTGAATTTAGTAAGCATAACATTCTAAAATTACCTTATGATGAAAGGTTTTTAGGACAGACCGGCAAATCTCTTTCACAGCGTCTTAAGCAACATCAATATTCTGTGAGAACTGGGCAAATATCGAATGCATTATTTGTACATATGAGAGATTTAGACCATCCTATTAACTGGAGTCAAGCAAGAGCCTTAGTCCCATGTAATGACACGGTTAAAAGGAATATCATTGAATCTTGTTTTATCAAGTCAAATAATAGAAATGTTCTAAATTTAAGTCTTGGTTTATTTAAACTTGATGCTTTCATAATGAAAAAAGTAGTAGATAAATATAAGCAACAAAATTAATATATTCAGTTTTTACATGTTTTGGACTGTAAAGATACTTTGTAATTTCGGTTAGGGTCAGAATCTGTTTAAGTTTGTGACCGTGTGATATCCGATAATCCTGGATTATCCCTTTTAATTTTTTACCCTTTGGTTAATTAACCATCTGGTATTCCTGATCTTGTTTGTACCTGAGGCCTTCCTCTCCAATTGTACTTTAGTAGCTCCTTGACGATGTCTGAATGAAGACGAAAGCGCTTGGATTCCTGACTATCATTTTCCCGTGGTATTCGCTTATTTATGAAGTCACGTGCATCTACTGTGATTTTTTAATAGAATATATATATATATATATATATATATATATATATATGTGTGTGTGTGTGTGTGTGTGTATGCATGTATCTATATCATTATATATATATATATATATATATATATATATATATATATATATATATATATATATATATATATAAATTTCCGATGAAACAAAATTCATCCTACCAGTACGTCGATTGATTGCGTATGTTGTGTAACTGATGGACAGCCTCGTTCATGTATAATAAATTTATGCCCGGAGTCATAATATATCATTCATTTTACTTAATTCATTCATTCATTCATTTCTCATGAGGCAAATCCGTCCAAATACGAGAGTATGGATTGCAATGTGTACGTCCGTGTTTTCATTAGTCCGTAACACGCCGAATGTTTTGAACAGCCAGGAGACTTTCAAAATGTGTGATCTTTATTAGGATGGACCTCTAAAAAACAAGTAACCTTCATTTTGATTAAAAGCTATACTTTGTGTTATGACTAGTAATCCATGGTTTAAATATCTCCCCGATTTTCGGGCAAGTTCTTATTTCACGTTTTATTGATGGCGTGAAAGAAAATAGAACAAAATCAGACGTTAACCTCCTCATTAATGTAAGAGTTCTTCAGTTTTATCTGCAATGATTATACGCCATAATTCAATTGAAATCATAAACGGAAGTGATCGTTAGGTGCGCAATATCAGTTGTTAAAAACTATTTGTGAATTACGTAAGTCGCCCCATGTTTGATAAGTCAAAATTTCTTACATATTTTGAGTTTAGTAGTTCGCTTCCTCTTTAGCAAATTCTTTTTACCATGGTTAGTGTTGTCTTTAAAGAGGAAACACCCGATAAGGCATACACGCCATCTTCTGACTTTCTCCCATAGGATTTGTATTAACGTTTATTATTTTTACTTTCTTGGCCCCCCAACGTGTTCACAAAGAATAGAGGTAAAACTTTCAGGGTTCCCTGATGAGCGAAAGTCGGAAGTAGTTTGATTTAAATTTGGCATAATGGGAGGGCGGCAAAGTTCTGAATTAGAGCCATGCTCGGTAGAAAAGTTGATGTTGGAAGTCTGCTGAGTCATTTTTCTGCTTTATTACGAAGTGACTGTACCTACTCACGTACGCATATTTACACACTTGCACGCACATTATATATATATATATATATATATATATATATATATATATATATATATAGTAGATATATAATATATATATATATGTGTGTGTGTGTGTGTGTGTTATATATATATATATATATATATATATATGTGTGTGTGTATATATATATATATATATATATATATATATATATATATATATATATATATATATATATATATATATAAATATATGATATGTCTGTGCGTACGAATGCAGAGTATATATGAAAGATGATTTATACTGTGCTTCTGTAGAACGACACATAAAGTGATAGTATCCAATTCATCTGATGAATCTTTAACGTTAATTTCTTCAGTAAAGTCACAGGCTTGGTGAGAGCATCTGAAGAATTGTCGTAAGGAACACATTGCAAGGCTGATAGTGTTGAAAAGCCTTTGTATTCTTATATGGATGATGTTTATTGCATACTGTAAGACTATTCAGCAATTATGAATCATGCATGATCAATACAAAAATAGATTACCGGCATTTATTTCTCACTACATTACAAAATTGCAATATGATTGAAAATTAAAGCAAAGAAAGGTAATAAAATATATGCCATACACAAAATGATTTGCCCCCTGACATCCAAACGAAGCATAGCTCATGCCTTAATGACATTAATTAGATCGCAAATGAAGTCTGGTCTATGAAAAAAAAAAAAAGTCAAACTGAGCTATGAGCCAAAACTTACCTTTAATCCTTAATAGTCCGTATCCCATTTTTCAGGCATGTTTATTGGGTCCGTCAATTCTAGTCATATCAATCTGGTATCTAAAATATAAATAGCTCAATATTTAGTAAAGGGATTACTATAAATAGCCTGGTATGGCGTTTATATTTTAGTGTATTCCAGTGACTCTAATGTTTACTCATACGAGTATATGTGATTCGAATATTTTTTTATGATGTCTGTTCGTCAAAAACTTACATTTGTAAACAAACACAATAAAATTTGTTTTTTTGTGCAATATTTACGTATTACTTTGCTATGGTGACAAATTACATTTAAAAGTTTAGACATTTCTATTTATGATATAAGGTCCAACCAAAAATTTTCTTACGCATGTTGATGTTTTATCACATTTTTAATCCGCCGTTAAGGAGATGCAAAGGTAACACTATCATTACCGATAATTCATTCCCATATCAGCCATTTAATCTCCCTCTTTCTACAAGAGCCACTTTTTCATTATCTCATTCAGGTCCCCCAGAAAAAAGTACTTATTTTTCACCCTACTCCTGCAAGCACACAGCCTTTTCACCTATGTGTTAAAACAGTCATCTTTCTCTTTTATTAGTAAGCTATGTTTGCTCTATCTTTTGCAACATTAGCAACATATATGGGGCTGCAAACCCTACATCCTTAGACATTTTTAGAATTTCACACCTTCCGGACTCCTATTGGAGTATGAGTGTGGGGAACGCTTGGTTTGAGAGAAGAGACGAATCTATTATTTTAGGGCACCTCACAACTGGTAATCTGCATTCCTATGCTAAGTCTTTGGTGGACATTACAATTGGTTTCCAAAACCACTGGGATTTCCATGAATGTCCAGGTTGCATCGTTTTTTACAACAATGGTATGAAAAAATATGTAAATAAATGCATTCTCTGTCTCTGTCTCTTTCCATACATGCATACATACATATGTATATATATACTACTATATATACTCTATAGATATATATAGATATAATATAATATATATATATATATATATCTATAAATATATATATAGATACATATATATTAGTATATTATATATATATATATATATATCATATATATATAGATAGGTAATAAAAATAATAATCTAATAAAACAAAATAAAAAATTATAAATTTATAATTAAAAAAATTTAATATAAAAATAATAATCTATAATAAAAATAAATTGATATATTATATATATATATATATATATATATATATATATTATATATATATATTAATAATAATATTATATAATATTATTATAAACATATAGCTACATATATATGTGTTTATGGTAGTGTTTGTTTCTCACACAAATCTGAATAGCTTTACATCACATCAAATTCATAATTTAAGATCAAACATGTAATAACTACAGCTGCTAGTTTCGTGTTCCCTTTCGATCCATATACTAGACTTGAAGAGGAAAGTTTTCTCATTCAAACGCCATTTTTTCTGCAGGCACTTCTGCTAACACACTCTTTCTCTCCCTACCCTATTCCATTCATCGAAACACTTTTAAAGATTACAAGATTCGGAGTTTGGGAGTTCTTGTGTGTTTAGCTACTTTTAGGATTACAGGAGAGGGGGGGCTATTTTTGGACGAGCAAACACTAAGCAACTTGGATTGGCGGCCACAGGACGAAATGTCCGACGTTTTCAGATTTATTTTTCTTGGAGTGGGAATAACCCCATGGCAGCAAGCTATAAATATTTCTCTCTTATGGCGCCTATTCCTCTTTTTTTTCTGATATCATTAGAATGTTCTCACTTTTAAATGGTGATTCGTAGTCATATCTGGTACACTGCCAACAAGTAAATAATCTTTGAAGTAGATATTCGATATTCACGTTATTTTTAGACACACTTCATGAAACATTAAGAAATTTCATTAATGAACTAAAACCATAAAAAACGAAGCATTCTGCACTTCCTCTGAAGCTGTTGTGCGTGTGGCTGTCATGTCGTGAAAACAACACTCTTTAATAACCATTTTCCATCTTTTTATACCTATTGTGTAGAGTTTTGGCATTTCAAGCTATCACTCTTTTAAAATCTATACGATTATATCTTTTCTATAAAAGCAATATATCTAAATCACAAGAGCTGCGCATAAATGAATAGGTACCCAATCCATACCGAATAAAAAATATTTCTCTTAGCTTCCCTGCATTGTTTAAGAGGTAATCAAACGTTTTAAGAATTTAGTTCAAATTATGTAGTATCTCAATTAGCCAAAAATAAAAAAAAGATAAAAAAAAAAGTTCCCTTATTATGTCGAAGATGAAGAAAAATTGAAATGACCCTGACAGACGGTGATAATGAACTACAATATTCGATCAAAGCACCTTCCGTTTTAGAATTTAAGTGCTCGCTATGAAGCGTTCTCGGCCAAGGTCACTATATAATTGATAAATCTAGTACAAATAAATACATGCCTATTATTATTACTAGAGTAATTATTATCATCAGTATCATTATTAAAAAATATTATTATGGCTGCTATGTCATCACCATGGAGTTTGTATGGTAGCCTTACTCTTTGGTAAATGTATTTTCATCAAGAAGTAAGAGAATGAAGTAAACATCCTGAGGACATTCACGGTGTATGTTTTTTTTAGTACTTGACCAACATAGATCCAACATCTGTGTGCGTTTTAGTAATCAGATAGAATGTTCATTCATTTAAGTATGTCTGAAGAAGATAAGTGGCACTGACACCTTGTTAATAAGATCTCATTGTACAATGAATATGTCATACTGGTGGTAATTGTTCTGAGCCATCTGCTTATAAGACCTGAAAGTTTTGGGTAATGATCTACTGCGTATTTCTTTGCATGTCATTAACTCTTTTCTTGACTTTCTTTTTATAGAGTTTTCGAAGCATATAATGAAAAAAAAATTGCCCCTCCCGCTCACCAAATTTTATAGACTCAACCAATTCTTTAAAAATATGCAAAAATTCCTTTAAATTCTGCTTTAACCAAGTTTTTGTAATAAAAAATAAAGCCTGGACCCTTGCCACCCGAGTGTAAACAAAAAAAATAAGCATTATTATTTTATCAGGAATTATTCATTAATAGACCAAGACAACGAAAAAGATTTTTCTTACAGAAATTGCTGTTTTTCCCCGCAACGCAATTAATCTTCACTTCATCTGATACAAAGAAGTATGAGAGAGAGAGAGAGAGAGAGAGAGAGAGAGAGAGAGAGAGAGAGAGAGAGAGAGAGAGAGAGAGAGAGAATGACGATTTGAAAATAGATTATTGTCTATTTTTCTTCATTATGGATAATATAAAGGGAATTACATGATATAAAAGTGCAAAAATGAGAGAGAGAGAGAGAGAGAGAGAGAGAGAGAGAGAGAGAGAGAGAGAGAGAGAGACTGCTCGAGGACAAACGACCTTCATGGGCTCCAACCGATTTATTGGCAAGGCAAATAATGATTATTTTCAAATTTTTTTAAACTGATAAGACGTCTTTTTATTTTTTTTACAATAAAAGAGTGTAATATAAGCCTAATCCAAAATTAAGACCTCAAAAAAATAAGGAAGCAAAAAATAAGAGAGAGAGAGTGTGTAATTCTTTATAAACAGATGAATCAAATATACGCTCCCATTTTCCTCATAACAAATGGATTTAGAGAAAAAAGATCAGGCATTTTCTAATATAAAAAAAATTTGTAAAAGTAAATTGATTGCAAACTGACAATTTCATTGTGTCCATTTTGTGCTATACTTAAAAAAGTTCTTTCCAAAAAGTTATTCTTGTATATGAAACTAATAAAGTTGACTCATTTTATTAACAACGATAACATTTTGTAGTAACATTTAAAAGAAAGGTCTTTGAGCACAGGATAAAATTTGTCCCCAAAAATGCCTTAACTCTGTTTGTCTAAATGATTGTTTTTATCAGTTTTCTCATTTTTTGCAATAAATTCCTCCATTCTTTTCCCTAGTCATGAGGAAGAGGGACGGTCCAGGTACACAACTTCAGTTGTTCGTCCACCTGGCTACAAAAAATGGACATCAGAAACCACTCTGTCATTCGCTCTTCCACCGAACAGAGGGTGAGGGGAACTTTCCCCCCCTTCCACTCAACCACCTTTCTTTTGCTTCTTCCCCCAAAAGCTGTGTCATCTTAATACAGTTGCTGTTGTTGCTGTATTGACTGTACTGGTCTGAGTGTCTTGTTTTGGCCCTTTGTGAATAGTCTCTCTCTCTCTCTCTCTCTCTCTCTCTCACACACACACACACACACACACACACATGCTTAGTGCATAACAGTTAGACTATCGCTTTAACAGTATTTTTTTCATTGTATGTCTTGCATAACGTGATCAAAATGATAAGAACTGTAGGGTAGAAATATTAATAGTAAATATCACACCAGCTTTAGTTTCCTGGTAGCTCGAGTTTTGAATCACTAACGCGAAAACACTTCTCTATAGCATTTTCATGAGGTATTACTAGGCTTTCTTCCTATGGAAAACCCTGTAATAAGAAAAAGATCTGTTTTTGCCCTCTGAGATTATTTCAGTAAAATATTCAGTTGCTTCATAAACGAAAATGGACACGAGCACACGACTCATAGTGCATCTCATTTGACCGATTAATTTATTTCGGAAAAATCTATGTTAAATGCAATGATTGTGGAAGCACCGCTGGATTTTCTAAATTTGAGCTTGAATAAAGCCTAGGAACTTCAAAAAGGAAAATAATATTGCTAGGCTCTTCGACGTAATTTCATATATATATATATATATATATATATATATATTATATATATATATATATAATATATATATATGTATATATATATGTGTGAGCGTGTAAAGATATATATATATATATATATATATATATATATATATATATATATATATATATATATATATATATGTTTACATTTGATACATATGTAAACACAAACAGATACACACACAGACACACAGAAACATATATATATATATATATATATATATATATATATATATATATATATATATATATATATATATATATACATATGTATATCTATATATATATATATATACTATAGATATCTATATAGTTATATGAATATATATATATAGAGAGAGAGAGAGAGAGAGAGAGAGAGAGAGAGAGAATGTATAATTTTGATGGAAGATTCTCTTCATAAACCCTGAAATTTGAACAGTAGTCTCTCGTTAGAAAGAATTCTACAGGTTATAGAAACCATCCCTTATACTAGTATACAAATGACACATACTTAATGAGATAATGTTCTAGTCAGAAAATGTTATCTCCCTACTTAGGTATACAAATGACACATACTTAATGAGATAATGTTCTAGTCAGAAAATGTTATCTCCCTACTTATGTTTTGTTATGGTTGGGGAGGTTTTTTTATGACCTTTTTTAGTGTTTAAATGATGATGACTCATTCGTGCTGAATATCCCTCATTCGAATATAGCATGTATCAATCCAAACAAAAATCCATTTCGATTACAACAGCAAAAACTCATTTTACAAAAATAAAGACAGACGGGAGTAAAGTTAGGAATACTCTTCGAGATGTCCAAATGTTTATGGACTAATAAGAATCGCCCAGCAGTGCCTTTGTAATTCTCCTTAAGGCTCTGAAAGTATGCGCATCACGGTTCCATTAACAAGCATTTGCGCTTTCTCTGCTATTCCAAAAATGTAAAGGCCAGGCAAGATGGCAGAACAGTGCACGTTTCTTTTCCAGGTAAAAGGCGTTGCAAGACTTCTCGCATTATCCGCAGAGATTTCCTCCTTGCGCCCTTCCTGGACATTTAATAAATTTGAGCAAAGCCGAAGATATGCGCTGCAGCGACCCTTGGGAGACGTTTCCGTGATAAAAAAAGGTATAGGAAGAAGTAGGTTTGCTTTGCCGTGTAGGAGAATGCCGTTAAACAGAGGAAAAGATTCATGTTATCTTTTCATGTTATATTGGACGAATGTAAGAAAAAATGGATCTGGGTAAGGTAGTACCTTAGTCTGAATACGCTCAGGAACTCAGTTGTTCGTTATTTTGTGAGTATGGCAGAGAGAATACGTCTGGGGGAAAAATATGTAGAGCCTAAAGGAATAAGTATTCCAGTCCCGTGTACACGGCAGTGCTGAAACAAACTGAATATTCTATAGAAGGACAAAATGGGAATCTTTAATTATTACTGTGAATCTCAATTTAGTAACTATTTCAGACGTATGATATTGTATGTAAAGTTCATCATAACTTAAAATGAAGAGTCACTCTCGCTCGGCGCATATTGTCGTATAAACTAATTCACCGAGAACAATTCGAAAACTAAACTAAACACTATTTAATGAAAACCTTACTTAAATCAAGAGGGATCCATTTCCTTTTGAAATCTTTTGATAATCAATATTTTGTCCATGATATAAAATACTCGTCAGACGAAAAAGGAGCTATTGCTTAAAAGTTTGGCCCGAATGAATCAAAATAAAGGACAACAATTGTTGAGCATTTTATAAATCTGGAAATATCTCAAAGCAGAGTCGTTCCCGGGCACTGCGCGCCCCACAAGAGTGACACAGTAATTCAATACTACATCGAAAACGTAAGTCCTGTGTCTCCTTCTTCTGTTCGCGAGAGAAATCAATCATGGCTCGCTTGCTGTCAGCCTGGCTGCATCTGAATGCATCTTTCGTTAGTTTCGGCAATACACTTCAGAGTAAATTCCTTTGTCGAATGACGCAAGGTATTCTTTTCTAATTCCGTCGTAGTTCGGGTTTTATTGAAAATATCTCACTCACAACCGCTCGCGTCCACACACACTCGCATCTTTATCTATATATATATATATAATATATATATATATATATATAGATAGTATATATATATATCTATATATATATATATATATATATATATATATATATATATATATATATATATATATATATATATATATATATATATATATATGTGTGTGTGTGTGTGTGTGTATATATATGTGTATATATATATATATATATATATATATATATATATATATATATATATATATATATATATTTCTACATGTTTGTCTAGGAATGGTAAGATGAAATGAATATTGACTCTGAAGCTGGTCTTGGGTACGACTTACCCAGAACCATTATGTAATAAAATGCAACACTCAACACTTACTTAACTTATATACCTTAGAGTTACATATAAAACAAATGAATTATGACTTGTATGCAACCTAGCAAGACAAATGCAACACTTACAATTTAAACACATTCGCAATTAACTGGATTTCATAAAGAAGGCAAAGGTTTACACATTAGTAACGCAAACGGGAGCCCTTGACTCGTGAATACACAGTTTACTATCTTGCAATCAGTTGCAGAAGCAGTTGGTTTGCTTGTAGCAAGTTTGATTTAATTGTCTTCTTAGACAACGTCTTACAGGTAGGATGTTGGTGGAAACACGAGGAGATGAGGTAACATATCTCTGGAAATAGATTTCCGAAATACGGATTCGTGCATAAAAGATGATCTCACTTGCAATAATCTATCACAATGGAGGCGCGATTAACTCTATATCACACTGAGCAAAGGATTATTTCATCAATAGGCTTAATTCATATGGGGAACACACATAATAGATTGATTTGGTATCAGCAAGAGATTTACTTTGAGAGATGAATTACGAGAAAAGGAAATGAGAAACTTAGTGAGAGAAACAGTAACTGGTATTCAGTTGCTAATTTCAGACTTACTGGGCAAATCCAGATTACAAGTGTACATTGCAAAATTAGCTAGATGATCCTCTATTTATACAATAACATAGTAGGTCTTGACTACTAGCATGACTATTCCCTGACTCGACCCTTCTCGAAACTGCACCCAGAAAAGTCCACTTTGCTGCCAATCCCATAGGGCATGGGGTACCCCTCCTTCATGGATGCATATTTCTTCTCCTGAAACATGATGACTGCGTAGATTCTAAGTGTACATCATTAGCCATGAACTCTCAATAACCGACGGTTGATTGTAGTAGCATAAAAATCTCTCAACAATAGCTACGACTCGATATACCGGTTCAGCCAAACACTATAATATTATTAGAAAGCAAGTGAATATATCATATAATTCACCTAATGGGTTCTCTCTCTTCTCTCTCTCTCTCTCTCTCTCTCTCTCTCTAACGATGAAGAAGCCAAAAGTTTGAGTGCACTGATTTATATGTGCGTGATCATGTGCATTTGTCTTTATGTAAGGAAAACTAATGTTTAATTGTGAAAGAGTTACTTGAAGAGAGAAACATATATTGTGCACATAGAATTATAATCTCGTTAATATAAATTTTCGAGTAGGCAAGTTATTCATCTCCTCATAACCAAACCTCAATTGAATAATCCTTAATATCAAAGATTGTTGATATCAGTCATTCCTAAAGAATTATTTTATCCTCTAGAGATGGAAACCAATTTCGATGATGACTAATTCTCTCAGAATGGGAATGATTTTAGTTAAGCATTAATTGAATAATTCATGGCTGTCTCACAGAGGAAAACTATACCATTATTTATTAGTCATTTGTGCATGTTGAGTGAGAGGGTGTTTGTTATGGTTTTGAGTGGGAAGGGCCAAGTCCCTTTACCCCATTATTGGCCTTGTTCTTTCCTTCGACCAATGGAAAGACGCCCCTAGGCATCACTCAGAGGCGTTTGCTGCACATAGGGAGAGATAAATACAAACATCGTATCATTCATAATGAAACGAAGCTTTAATAAGGTCAGACCCTCAACTGAAATTAATTATTCAGGTAATTCATACTTTGCCGTCTCTTTGTTTATTCTCCAAACAGGAAATCTACCGCATGAATAAAATGTTTGGTGTACCTACGCCGTAATGGAAAGGGCTGCCATCTACTAAGTCCAGCTTTTTGAAATAAGCAAAGCAGAAATTGAGAGACGACCTTGTAAATAAATAAAGGATGAACGAGTGCAAACAAATGTATAAATAAGAAAAGAATTAATGATTGCTTACTGTTGTCTATCATCTTAAACGTCTTCAGAGGCATAATGACTTTTAATATGGGCCTCTTTGGAATCGGAGAGACTGAATTGGATTTTCTCTTCTCCTTTTCTTTTTTTTATTTTACTCCCTTTTCGCCTCTTCTCCGCCTGGGGTTCTCACTTAAGCCACATTTTTTTGTTTCTGCCGAGTCATTGAGAAACGATATCAATATGAGCCTCGTAATTCAGCGTAATGGGTTTCTTGTTGCTGTTTGAAGTATTGAGCTCGTTTTTTTTTTTTTTTTTTTTTTTTGCTGGAGCACCCGAGATTGGTTTCTTGTCAATAAAGACGAGAAAAAGTAATTGCATTTCTGGGTAGAGATTTTCAGGAATTGTTCTCAAAAAGATATTCGAGGTAATTACGGAGGGTAATGAGTTACTCGACTTATCAAGATATACTTCTCTTTGCTAATTTTGCTTTTGTTCAAAAGCTTATTCTTATTTGAATATTATCTTCCATTAAAATTATTTTACTGATATCATATTTGTAATGCACTTGGAGACCAAAAATAAAAAAAAACAAAAGTCACGACGTCTAAAATAGAACTATTATATACTAGATATTTCTTGATTTTTCCAACTGTAGATATCACTGGTACACAGATTCTATTTAATATTCGTCTTTGTACTTTATATAGAAATTTTTACAGCATCTTTTAATCATTAATGTACGAAATACTTACAGTTATTTTGGAAGGAAAAATGAAAGTTCTTCCAAAATTAGATGGTTTATTTTTCACATATTAATGATTTCAGTAAGCCAATTCATTTTTCTTTTTACTCATTAAGCTTGATCAAGCATAATTTCTCTTGGCTGTGTTTGACACCATTTACTTTCTAGCCAGAAAATATAGTTTCAAGCTGGAGAGATGAAACCTTTCTGATGCCAGGTAAAATGAAAAAAAAAGGTAATAATAACAATAATTTCTCGTCAAGAGAAATAATGAAATGGAGACAGGGAAGATTTCCTCACCTCGCAATTCTCCTCTCTTTGTGAGCTGCTGAGAGGTGTCGCACAGAGTGAGACCCTAGTTGGCACTTCGGCCTGGCCCCTCGTGGACTTTCCCGCGAAGGGAACAAAAGACACTTGTTTGGCGAGGTAAGGAAGGGCTGCAGCGGAGCATGAGTTCCCGTCGGGGCTTTGTTAACCTTGACCTCTCGTTTCTCTCGCCTACAGACCCATTTTGCGACGGAGTGAAAAGTTATAATCAATTGCTCTACGGCTCGTAGGATCCAATTAAAGTTTAGGTATCTTCTGTGGGATAGAAAAAAGTCAGCTGTCCCGTAGGCTGAATTAGATGATTGATTGATTTATACTGGGATGGAATAAGTTGACTGGTTTGTGAAATTTAGGCTGTCAACCTTGAGCAATGGGGCACTTACAGTCATTCAATGCTTAGGCAATGAAAACAGGGAACTGGAGTGTTTGGACAGCAAGATGAAGAGAACAAAAAAAAAAAAAAAAATGGAAATGAAGGAAAATCATCTAAATGCGAAACTTGGATCAAACAACACATTTACACTAAGGAGTAACAGTTAGGGAGGTTGGGAAGCAAGACTGAAGAAAGAGATTTATTTCTTCTGCATTTGCCCGGTAAACAGGTACCTAACATCGGCAGAATATTCATTGTAAGGCATTCTACCACTTTTTATAATACTGCGCAAGCTCCATTAATTAGCAGCGCGCCCGATTGGACCTTTCTTTTATCTATGAGATAATGAAATGGTTTATCACACAGAAAACTTGCTGAGTTAATCATATCAATTATGCATTACATTTTTTGTTTTCATTCACAAGCTGAAAGTAAAATGACTTCAAATTAATTACATACTTTCATATACAACGATGTTTAAAAAGAGAGATTGGTTACAAAATCTTCTGCTCGATAGAATCAGGCCAAATGTTTTGGTAATCAACGGATTTCGATCAAATAAGTGATCAATACATTGCTTCAATCTTCTTGGTCTATGAAGATTACTTTCAGCAGTGATTTCAAAAGGTTGATTTTTCTGTATAAACGTCGGCCCTCCTTCAAGCTATTCACTTGCTGAACGTACAGTTGGCTTTCAACGTCAGCACTTACTGTTTATTTTACCATTTTTTTTAAATGCCATGTTACCATGACTGAGAGTAGATTGGATTGCCATTCATAATAATAACAATAAAAATCAGCTTACATCGTATTTGAATGCATTAGCCTGTGCGTACAGTTCCAATTTTACTCCTAATCTCATTCCTTTAATGTCCCCGAATTGCTATATAAAATACTTTCATTTACCTACACAGCAGACCATTTTTATTCTCAGATGTGGCATGTTTCCATGATAAGTTTATTTCATATCACTGATTTTGTTTACGAAAAATGCTTACCCACACACACGCACACACACACACACAACGATACAGACGCGGCCGCTGCCACAACAGACGAACCACAGAAAAGTCATTTCCATTTCCATTGACTCATGTTTATTTTCCATCAGCTTAAGTTGATTTCGGGATGCCAATACCTGAGACGGAGTCTGAGAAAGAAAAACTGATAGCCTCTCCTTCTATGATACGCGTTCTTCTTTTGTATAACTGAGTAAGCTTTGAAAGGATCATTTGCCTTTTATAAGTAATGTCTTGGCCTTCGAACCTCATTTGTCGTCATTTATTATGGTACTGATTATCGCTTGTGCTTATGGCTAATCTTATTTGCTTATATTTTCATTGATAAGTGACTATATCATACTGAACTCATAAACTATTTTACCTTTTGCTTTATAGGTACATTTATATAAGTATAAGAATCTCATTCGTTGCTAATGAGAAAGGAAGCCAGAGAGAGAGAGAGAGAGAGAGAGAGAGAGAGAGAGAGAGAGAGAGAGAGAGAGAGAGAGAACAAATAAAAATGCTTTTTCAAGCAGGAAGAAAAATGACGCGATATATATTGGCCAAATATAAAACACTCCTGAGTACGAAACGGTAAAGAGCCATGCAAGATAATATATTATCTAGTCACTGATTTTACATAACCAGAGGTGGAGGTTCCGAAGGTAGCATTAGAGCGTAGTTATGCTTAGCCACGGAAAAAAGATCGATCTGCAGTCTTCTTAACAGCAAAGGGTCTCACAGAGGTAGCTCATTAGTTCCAACTTATCGCTCGAGTAGCAGACATCTGTCCACGAAAGTTCGAACACGGCTGACAGACGGTAGTTTGATTTAACGGGGTTGAAAACGATCAATTATCGGAATCTGATCTTTACTTCCGTTAGCTTCTTTCCCTAAAATTGGCCAGTTCCGATACCTATAATGAAAGAGAATTTCCGAAAACTTGAAGCCATATTTCTCGGGGTGAAGTGATTTATGGCAAGCGAGCAGTGGTATAATATGAGAGATATTTACAATTATAGTTTCAGCGCCTCAGTGGCGTGATCGGTATGGTCTTGGCCGGCCCGATTCTCGGGCATTCCATTGAGGGGTTAGAGATGTGTATTTCTGGTGATAGAAGTTCACTCTCGACGTGGTTCGGAAGTCACGTAATGTCGTTGGTCCCGTTGCTGAATAACCACTGGTTCCATGCAACGTAAAAACACCATACAAACAAACAATTATAGTTTCATGTAAGTAAAAGAGATTCTGTTACCCCTATGCTGTACAACGATAAAATAAATCTGACTGATGATGTCAGTGTTTATAATAAACATTTTATAGTAAACATTGACAATGTTTACTATAAAGTAAGCAATATTTACCCAACAACGCCGTGCTGTCCTAAAAAACGATGGCTCGATAATGTGGGTTTCGGATCTAATAATAAAAAAAATGAACAAAAATTTAGTTTATATTTGTGAGGCAACATTAATCATTACTGAAGTTTCCACCTACTACGACACTAAAGACATGCAAAATGGTAACACGGATTTATACCGGTACCCAGGTTTCACCTGTTGTATGTATTGAGTGGAACCCGGACCACGAAACTATCATAGAATCTATTGGGTATTCAGCGTTAAAAAACAGAACATTAAGCTCCCGTACTGTGAGCGAGAAAGTCTAAAGTCTCGATGTCTATGCTAATTTAGTTTCCTTGCCCGGACTAATTTAGGTTTCTATTTCTTGTATTACGTTCAAGATCAAAACAGTAATGATTGAAATATTGCATTGTTCCCCGTGTTTCTGGTCTCATACTATAATGCCAATTGCCGCAATTGAGCTGCACGAATACTGAAACTATTGTTACTTCATTTTACTCGATATTACGAAATAGTGCATCACAAAATAAAATAGATATCGACAACAAAGTTAATCTCTACGAGGAAACTCAAAATAGGTAGGTAGCTAGGTACAGAGAGAGAGAGAGAGAGAGAGAGAGAGAGAGAGAGAGAGAGAGAGAGCATTCTGCACAACAGATTAAGCATCGAATACATGTGAAGGTTGAGCATCACAAAAGCCTGACGAGTTTTTCAGAGTCGTCGTTTTGTTCAGTCGGAAACGCTTTGAGGACGATGATAACTCTTTACTTTCCTATTTTCCCCTCTCATTTTATGTATCTTTTTTACTGCATTTCTCGTCTATCAGTGTCATTTGATTACTTTTAAATGATGGGTTATTACGACAGTAATCCTTAATGCTAGATCTTTATTTTTCTGTTTCTGCAGAATTCAGACCAATAGATTTTATGTATGCATCATACAAACAAACAATTGAACCTCTCTCTCTTCTCTCTCTCTCTCTCTCTCTCTCTCTCTCTGTATGTATATATATATATAATATCTATATATATATATATTTATAGATATATAGTTAGTATATATATATAGATATATATATATAATATAGATATATATATATATATAGATATATATATATATATATATATACAGAGAGAGAGAGAGAGAGAGAGAGAGAGAGAGAGAGAGAGAGAGAGAGAGAGAGAGGGTATATATATAAATATATATAATATATATATATATATATATATATATATATACATATATATATATATATATATATATAGTGAGCAAAAGACAAGACAATTTACATAAAACACTATGCTACGCTTTATTCATTGCAACCTTAAAGATATCAAAATGCTTCTATTTTTGGGGGAGAATTGTGTGATTAATTCTAGTAACTTTTTATTTTTTGGAAAGATATGTAATTCTATCATCATCATATTCTCTAATCAAATACTTTGAAATATTTGTCAACTGCCATGCCACGTTTCATTTAATAGTTACAGTGCTTGAGAATAAATAAGAACATCGTTACTCTCACCTCCCCCCCTCCATCTCCTCCCCCCCCTATTCTTTGGATATCTATGGGAGGCTATTATGCAGACCAAATGTCACTGAAGCACTTGAAAAGTATTTTGAAATGTTGGCTTTTCTATTCTTTAATCTCTACTGCTAAGCGATGACTAACGCTGTTACTCCAGTCACAATATTGACGAGCAGGTATAGCAATCATGTCGTGTACGTGAACTTCTCGTTTTGTTGCGATTTTGATATACTTCTATTTGTAGACGGTATTGGAACCTTGTAACCCATCCGGGAAGCTCACTCTTTGTGAAAAGAATTGCGAAGCGGTATCATTTTTAATGCGTTGTATGGTGCCCTCGGTTATGTTATATACACATCCAGTTCACTAAATAAACAATCCCTCGCTTTCCTTTTACCCTAGACAGTTTGCTCATTTCTACGTTTTTCTTTGTTGCATACATTCTTATCTATAAGGTTGTGAGTATGCGCAAGAAACATTCCAATGTTCCTTGGAATGATAAAAATTTTGGATTCAAAGATCGAAAAAAAAAAAAAATGACTATTGACTGTAGACAGAGCAGAAGTTAAGCGTAGTTTTTGATAGACTTGAATTCGTAAGCAAGCCTTACTTAACATTATTACAGTGTGATAATACCTTTATGATGTTGGTTCTAATACTTCGTAGCGAACCACGCTCCATTTCAGCAATATTTGTTCGCAGTTTCTTAGTTTGACACGCTTGCTTGTTTCATATTATGAGCGCGCTCCTTGACAACAGTTATTTGTTGCTTTAAGTTGCAAGGTCTACCGAATACAAGGAAACATATTCTGATTATGTCGCCGAGGTATTCGCCCAACTGGATGCTCATCTTCAAAAACGATTGAGGTCTTTTCTCACCTCCCTTCCTCCTCGAGAGAAGGCCAGAGTGCCATAGGAATGAGTTCTCACATCTTCGCAATCGATGCGACGAAAGCAAAAGAGCCTTTGTTAGCGGACTCTTCATTACCAGAGCTCGCGTTCATACGTGGGTCGTCTTCGCCTTTCTTACATCGATTCGTTGATGTCATTATGCTTGCAGGGGAGATCAGAACAGGACTTGTGTCTGAGTTTTTTCTTCTTTGCATCTTGTCATGTTTAGGTCTTTTGTCATGTTCTTCTTTTCATTATGGAGTTTTCAGAAATTTTCTCCTTCTTTTTATTCACACTTAATCCTAATTCGTAGATTAATAATCCAATAGAATGAGAGGAAATATTTCACTCTCCTGAAGAGGTCATATGTTACAGCATCCAAGTCTTCGTATACGTTTCAGTGACCTTCTACAATATGTATATTACCACATCTGCAATAAATTCCTTTATATTTAATAAAATTTTAATGATTTCTTGCCATTTGAAAACCTTCCTGGCTTCCGAGAAACGAAAAATTCGCTCTGGGTAAAAACAACAACAACAACAACAACAACAACAATAATAATAATAATAATAATAATAATAATAATAATAATGTAGACTCTACACAGAAGAATTACTAGAGAGTCTAGGAACCTTCCTTTCTCCCTTGTTTCCTTTCCTTATCAAGAGTTTACAAGCTAATACTGTCTCCCATTATCTAAAAACTTACATTAATTCTGAATTTACCCATCTTCGTCTCTCCTATTTCCTTAATTCTTGGTTTCGAATTTTGTTTCGCTTGTATTGAATAAATTTGCCCGGAGACCTTGATAGTTGATTTTAGAATTTCACCGGAAGTTTGTTCCTTTTACTTTCTCAACAACCGTTATGAGATATTTGTGAAATACTGAAGTTCTAGAAAATGCAAAAATCGCATCTAAAACGGCTTTGGGTAAAGAATTATTCTCAAAGATGTCAGTAAAAAAAAAAATGTAATCTAAGTTACTTATCACCAACTATTGTAATCTAAGTAACACCAGCTATCATCTGGTGACAATAAGGAACTGTGTACTCAGAAGCGCATTGCCTGATCCTTATAAGCATATATTTTGCCCTGCGTTATAATGTAAATATTGGAATGTAAGGCTCTACCTAATATGATCTTTGTGATTTTAAGGACCTTTGACTAAAATTTTTATCTTAGTGTGAATAATGAAAATTTTGGACTAACGTATACCTAAGGCATATCTACAGAGACACTCATATTCAAATGTTTACTTCATACCTTCCTAAAATCAGACGTACATCGTAAATCGGAAAATACTTACGATTAACTACACGTTTTGCCATAACCATGGTAACTGAACTGGGAAACGGTGAATAATATAGTTTTTTTATACAGGTTTCTAAACGGGAAGTTCTACACGTGAAACTAATTAACTCTTCACCTATCTTTTCTGCGTGATTTATCGGGAGCTCTAATTCACTGGGTTACGAAATATTCGAGTGCCTCGGTGGAGTGATCGGTGTGGTCTTGACCTGCCACATCGGTGGCCGCGAGTTCGATTCTCGACCATTCGATTGAGGAGTTAGAGATGTGTATTTCTGGTGATAGAAGTTCACTCTCGACGTGGTTCGGAAGTCACGTAAAGCCGTTGGTCCCGTTGCTGAATAGCCACTGGTTCCATCCAACGTAAAAACACCATGCAAACAAACAAACAATAAGAATATTTTCATACCTAAGACCCCGCAGGGGAGTAGTGCTTTCAGTACACCTCGCGCTGTGCACTGAAGGCATTACTTAAAGTTTTTTGCAGCGTCTCTTCAGCCTCTGGCGTTAACCCCTTTCATTCCTTTCACGGTACCTCCGTTCATATTATCTTTCTTCCGTCTTATTTTCCGCCGTCTCCTAACAATTGTTTCATAGTGCAAGTGCGAGGTCTTCCTCCTGTTACACCTGCAAAACCCCTTTATTCTTCATTTTCCTTTCAGCTCTGAATGACATCGTAGGCTCTAGCGCTTGGCCTTTGGTCCAGAATTGATTTTTCATTCCATTTTAATACGGAGAGATCATTCATCATAGAGCAGATGGTATATATTGACTGACCCTGGAGGATATTGGATTATATAGGGAAATGATACATTTTTCAAGGTTTTCGACAAGTTACCGATATAGAACCGCTTCAGTGCTTCTCAATAAAATTGACAAGTCTGACATAAGTCGATACTATTCGAGAGGCCATTCACCTCTACCCTCGAAAGTCGGTTTCAGACGGGCTACTTTCTCACTCTTTAGGTCCACAATGTTTTGAAGACCGAAGTACATAATTTTTTTTGGATGATATAACGACCTCATAAACATTTTCAGCAGTTTTAGTGTTAGGCATCAGAACTGATTTGCGGACAATTTTTCGAAAACCCAGTATTCGAAAGGCAATTGTTCGAAAAGTTTTTTCTCGAAAAAACAAATGTTCGAAAACAATAGTTGGAATGTGTAATTATTCGAATTTACAATTGATCGAAATACAAATATTCGAATAAGCAGTTTTTCGAAATGAATATTGTTCGAATCTATAACATACTTTATCTAATCATATAGGCTGATAGGATTAATGTTAATAAACGACTAATTTAGTTTAAATTTATTAGTTTTCTTAACATATCTTTGCACAATTTATCTTCAAAATAATCTATTACCGGAAGTAATTCAAAAGTTTCAATGACTTTTTCTGGGATAAATGCCAACGCGAATAGCATTCGAATTTTGACTGAAAACTCTCTTCTTCCTGACATGAGTCAAAAAGAAGAAAATCTTCATTCTTGAAAGTCTTCATATACTACTCGACTGGGAATACTATATCCTTCCCATGATAGGGTGCAGATAGTCCACGATTTTCTTCTGAGCGAACCCTCCTAATTGAGCGCTTAATACTGTTGACAGTTGGCAATCCCTGAGCTCCAGATGCGCTAAGTTCCAAGGATGCATTTGCAATTATATAATGAGGGAAGTCAAATGTACCTTTTGCGTCGTCTTTTACTTTTTCAATAGATCTCCGCACTTCTACGCCAATTGGATCACCTGCATGATTATGTTCTTTAGAAATGGTAACGTCTTCTTTTATTGTTACGCTCGACATTTACAGTGATTTGCAAATTTTATCTTGCATTTGCTTGTCTTTAACAAATAAATTTCCATTCACTAATAACATGGGCTCTCCTTGTTCACTTGAACGAACTCAGCCATGATAGGTTTTAAGTGCTTCTCTACTAAATAGGAAACCGTCCAAAATGACAATGGGAACTTTAAGGTTTTAAGGATATGTTAACGGTTTATTTTTATGTTTATTTATTTTTTACTTAAGGTAATTAAAATACAAACAATGCGATTGAGTTGTTTCTCGAATAACTACACTTTGGGAAAGAGAGAGAGAGAGAGAGAGAGAGAGAGAGAGAGAGAGAGAGAGAGAGAGAGAGAGAGAGAGCCAACATACAAAACTGCCCTCGGGCTTTTTTCAACAAGTCGTTGTCATTCATGGATTCGAACAATATTCATTTCGAAAAACTGCTTATTCGAATATTTTGTATTTCGATCAATTGAAAAATTACTCATTCGAACTATTGTTTTCGAATATTTGGTTTTCGAAAATTTTTTTTTTCGAACAATTGCCTTTCGAATAATGGTTTTTCGAAAAATTTTCCGCACACGACAGAATTAATTCGAAGTTTTAATTTATTGGTATTTTTATCCGTTTACAGAAATAACCCAGATCTGTTTATTCTTATTTATTTCTCAGTATTAGTTTCTTGGGAAAAACATCCCAGTAGTGTTTTTTAAAGTAAACCACTGTGAAATAATTTTTCCCTTAAATTTAAAAACATATTATCAAGGATTTCTTTATTTCCATGATAGATTTTTATTTTTTTTCTATTACAATACTATCAAAACAGAGATTTAATCAGATTATATTACGTCGTTGATGTTTTGAAAATATTCCCACATACATCGAACATCATCGGTATGATTATAGAAACCACCTTTCATGGTCACTTGTATTCATCGCCACAGCTCAGCAAGTAAGTCAACTTTAGGAATTTTTTATTTTCTGTGACATAATGGTCTTCTTGGAAGTCAACTGCTCTCCTCCATTCTGAGGATTGAAATTTTTGTTGATGAAATTGTGGTACAATATCTTATAAAGAATTTGTGAGGCTAGAAAACGTATGAAGACCGAGGGGAACCTCACATTAAGTTATATTAAGTCGCTCAACTTAATTCAATAATTCCTTTTTATGAAGTGATGGCTCATTAACTACTAAAATCATACCTGTAAATTGTACCTTAAATCTTTCTTCTTTGCAAAATACGTCTATACTCTAGAGCTTGTTGTTGCTATAGTCCATAGCAGATATGCTCATTAAAGAGAAAGGAAAGTTTAGACGAGCTTCTCTTTCCTTTATTTGTCTTTTGTTTTAAAGGGAAGAGTTTAACTTTCCCGGATTTCTAAAAGCCTTCATTTTAGGAAATGGGTTGCTTTGCAAATTTTAACTCGACAAATGTTAACTCTCGTCACATGCAAATACTTAATCAAGAAAAACTAAATGCAATCCAGTAATTGTAGATTGCTGAAGGCGACAAAGAGTTGCAAATTATATCTGAAAGAACAGCATTTAATAATAATAATAATAATAATAATAATAATAATAATTAATAATAATGGTTTCACAAACTATAATCAGAACTCCTTTTAACTGCATTTGACAGAGATAATCTCATTTGGCTAAAGATAATTATGACGAGAGATGATTCCTTCCTCAGACGGGTTAGTGTCACAGAATTATTAGAGTGCTCTTGTAATATGTTGTTGTCCGATTTTAGTCAACCATACGCCGGCAAGCTATCTATGATAATTCTTGTACAGATGGTACACCAACGAGACGCTTCATTGGCCTGTTTTCATAATAGCTGGTCTTAGTTTACGTAGCTTATTTACAATCATCCATCCTTCATGGTCTTGAACAATCACTCAAATAATATTCTTCATCTACATTAAATGTTCTCCTGTATAAAACGCGTTTAATTGGTTCATCTAATATTTTATAAATGAAATTGAAAAAAAACAACAACATTTGAGAGTCTAACTGTTCAGGGATGTACAGAATAGAAGATACATTTTATATCTAAATGATGCAAAAGTGGAAAATCTGATGTAAGTTTGAGTGTTGTCTGTCAGTAGTGTAGGGAAGGCAACTGAGAGGTTAAAAACGGGAAAGGCACAAAACTGGGCCAATCATCCTAAATATTATGCAAAACTGCATCATTATCACAATTTATTTGCAGTGCACAAGTGTGGCAAGGATAGTGTGATTCAGTCGCTGACCGAGGTTTGTATGATATTCCTAAAAGAGGGAAAGATATGATGGGAATGGTGAAGGAAATTTATCTGGCTATTTAATGAAACAACAAGAATGACACTGAATAATATTAACAGCAGAGCAACAGGTGACACACAAAACTTTGTTGAACTGCTATATAGTGATAACTTCAAAGATTCTTCTCATCTACTTACAAACTGTAGTGTTAATGTGCCTCATGGGAGCATAATACAGAGAAAAAAAGAGTTATACTCTACAAGAGACTCTAACACCATACAAAAAAGTTTGAGATACTGAGCGCGATAAGTTTATTTTATGTTAAAGATCATACACATAATGTGAGACAAGTGCTAAAGAGTTGGCCTATGCTCTTTGCTATTGTATTAGAAAGGAATATGAATAAAGACTAGTTTGAACATTTATTTTAATAAGAATAGAAATATCATAGTAAGCATAAATACACTTTATCTTCCAACTTCATATTAGATAAGTAATATGTACAGTATTCGACAGGTGTGGTTAAGCCAGTTCTAAATGAAAACAAAAAGATTCTTTTGTTCTGTTGCATTGGGGAATAATCCAGGTCAGGTGCCCTCCAATAAAGAAAATTTAATAAACCACAGTTATTCTCTGTTAGATAACTCCTTTCACCTACACATTCCAAGGGTCAAGGCCCTTTTTTACCGTTTTTATTTTCGTATACATATATACTATGTTTCCATCAAACATATTTAATGCGTGCAGAATCTACTGGTCATTTTTTACCAGATACATATGTAATAGTAATAGCCATAATGCCCTCTTAACTTCTCAGATTCTTTGCCCTTTTTTTATTTATTTATCTAGTTATTTATTTATTTTTGGATACGCTTGTAACTACAAAGGCTTGAGAGCCTACGAGAAGGTGACTTCGTCGTGATTATGGTATCGCTGGTTCGTTTTCCGCTACCGGATATCATGATTTCTTCATATTTCTTTGAAGTTGGATCTCAAGGCGTTGTAGTGACAGGTGCATCACCCCCACCACCCCCCGAAAAAAGATTAAAGAATTTGAGAAATTAAGAGAGCATTGTGGCTATTACAACTATATATGTAAAGTAAATTATATATGTACCAGTCTTTCTGAAAGTGGCTGAACCGAGGAAACAGGTCAGGATAAAAAAAATATTTTGCTTCTGTATTTTTGACGCTCATACTATCGTGCGCACAGACACATATACATACATGCATATATATAAATACACAGACACATATAATATATATATATATATATATATATATATATATATATATATATATATATATATATAATACTATATATATATATATATATATATATATATATATACATATATACATATATATATCAATCCAAGATTCTAACTCTCATTATGACTAGTGTGGCTCAGCTGGTAACTCCCTTACCTTTCAATTGAAAAAACTAGGTTCAATCTCTGCGAGATTCAGAAATTTAATTACGTTCCGCGTGATTGTGACTTGAATACTTCTATACACTGTATATATACGTATATATATATATATATATATATATATATATATATATATATATATATATATATATATATATATATATATATATATATATATATATATACACAAACACACGCACAAACACATGCACGCACATATATATGCCTGTATAATACACACACACTAGATATGACACAGTGAGGGATTCATGTTGATCTGAGCTTGTAATCCTTGGACATCCCCCTAAACCTCAGACGTAAATGAAATGGCTTTTAGTCTTCGAATGAAAGGGAAGCCAGGGCGAGAGCGATTGAACAACACTGCATCGCTTACCTACTTAATTTTCAAATGGAAATGAATGAGACCAAGGGCCAGCAGAAAAGAAAAAATGTTTTCTAACTCATTTATACCTAAAACTCATGAAACGAATACAAAATTAATACAGTCAACACAGAGACAATGATAAAAATGAATCTAAACTAAAATACTTTCCTGCTGTAGGGGGAGTTATCTATACGTAAGTTAGGTTTTAGTTTCTTTGTATAAAAGGTTTCTAATAATTCTATCGCATTTTAAAACTGAGCTCTACATAGAATACTGAAAATGCTTATTCTTCTGATTGATGTATTTGATGTATAGTTCGGTTAGAAACTGAGGTACGACTGTTAGAAAGCCTTTATTCGGGGAACAAAAACCTAACTTAAATAAAGATAACTCTGCTTTCAGGAGGAAAGTATTTTGATTTAGATTTATTATTATCATTGTCTATGTGGCCATTGCATTGATTTTATATAGCAATTTGTCTTTAAAGGAAAATGAAGTAATTATATCCAATTTTCGGTATGAGAAAGAAGTATGAAGAACAACATATCAGTAGAAAAATCGGAGTTTTATACACGGGCAGCGCTCGCCTAAAACATAATCGCAGAGGGTTAATCGGCTTTAACGTTGCATTGCACAATTCACTCTAGTATGTGGGTAACTCTGCCAAAAGACGAAAGAATTCGAACGTTTGCTTTCCTCGTAATCTCAACGAATTAACGATTTGCTTTTCACACTGAAAATTAAACGAAGTCAAAGCACTATGACACTTATGAGAAAATACATCATCACATTCTTCCCAAGGTTGGAATTGGGATATAATATTTAGGTCAAAAGCCAAGCGCTGGGACGTGTAAGGTCATTCAGAGCTGAGAGGGACATTGAAATTTAAGAGGGTTTAAAAGGAGATTGAACAGGTGGAAAACTTCGCAGTTACACCATGGAACAACTGTTAGGAGAGGATGGAAAGTAAGGCCGGGTATTAACGCACAGGTTTACCTGTCAGTTCATTTAAACTGACGTTAAAACGTGCGTGCGGAGTCAGTCCACTCGCCAGAACTGATGAACTGATGGAATTACCTGAAGTTCTTTCGACCGACTGACAGGTGATCGCACCTGTGGACGGGTAACCAACGATTTGGTATAGGCCTAGTCCAGTGTCCTGCCATTTTATGAAAGGTATTACTAGTGAAAGTAAGCTTCACGGTCTATTTCCTAAATAACTGAACCAACCCCCAGGTCTAATTGAACCATATTCATTAATATCGTATAAGAATAGACATCTCTCTTTAGTAGGCAATATTTAGAATACTCTGTTGAGCCTTTTTGCTGCTTTCCAATTTTGAAGTGATTTGCCGCCGCAGCTAGCCTATGTGGCTCCAACTCCTTATCACCCAGCGGAGTTTCCATCGCTGCCATTAAATAGATGTTGCCACGACGAAGGCTTGGCGAGAAATGAGGACAATGACCTCGAGTTGGCTGTCGGACAGACAGTTCTACTCTACGTGTGGACGCTCATCTGTCGAACGGTTGTGGGTGGACTGACAGGTAAATCTGAGCGTGAATACCCGACCTAAGATGGAAGAAAGAGAATCGGAAAGGAGGTACAGTAACAGGAATGAAAGGGGTTGCAACTAGGGACCGAAGGGACGCTGCAAAAAACCTTGAGTCATTAATGCCGACAGCGCACTGGGTAAGGTGCACAGCGGAACTAACTCCCCTCCGGGGTTCTTCCTAGAATGTGAAAGGAGAAAAGATATAAAAGGAACAGGACCAAAATAATCGCAGAGGTGGGAAATGGTTTCACTGTTAGGTCGTGATTTTTTTTCTTAGTAAAAATAGAAACCACTTTACTTTCCACAGTCATTACATAATTAAATTATCTGTAAAAAACGGAAAGGAAAAAACATAATCATAAACCACTTTCCCCCCTTTTGTATTCATTACCCCAAGTGAACGTTTCAAATATTTCTGAGTTCTTTCATCACTTCCAGAACAGCGAGAAAAAGTAACCACAGACGTAATGCTATATTTTAAGCTTCCATATATACTTTTTTTCAAAAAGTAAATGGTAATTATTTTTTCACTGCCAGCTTCAACGGGTTGAAAATAGCCTTCATACCTTTTTTTTTTTTTAAATTCAAGTCGGCTGTCGAGGTCTTGCTCTCAGATCAGCTTCTATAGGAGGTGAAAAATGCTAGTGCGAATTACAAAAGTTAAAAAATACAAAAAACTGAAAAAATTGTACAGCACGCGAGTATCTACATTTCATTATACGAGGGGAGTTCTGTAATCAGGTGTCATATGTATTAATAGCAACAATATGAACTTACCACTTGTGTATTGGAAACTGAACTATGTGGACGAAATATTCATATTATCTATTCTAAAACAAGTGAGTCAGTGGGGTACGCACACTAGACTGCCTTTATGTAAAATATAGAATAAATCTGATTGCATCTTGACGTCTTTGGTCATAAAACTATCTGGAACATGATTACAATTTCAGTATCCCATTTCATTCGTCATTCTTCTCTGTCCGTCTCTCTCTCTCTCTCTCTCACACACAGTACACAAACGCACACATACACACAACGAAGAAAACCTTTCTTTGGGGCAATCACAATGGCAATCATCAAAACCGTGTTAAATAATAAATAGGCCTTTCGATATTACTTACTCGTAATAAAAGGACAGGTTATTATTGGATACTGATTAATTAGGCCTATAATTTCGAACATAGGTTACGACGTTGGAGTAATGTAGCCTATTAGAAATGCTGCCTATGTTTTCTAACGAATCATGAAATGCATATTTTTTTTTTTTTTATTTTTTTTTGCAGAACACGTATGTATGTAGTTCAAACATATATGTATATATATTATATATATTATATATATATATTTATATATATGTATGTATATATTTATACATACATACATACATACATAAACACATCACACATATATATATATATATATATATATATATATATGTATGTTCTATCTAATTATATATATATATATATATATATATATATATATAATATATATATATAATATTATATATAGTACACACACATATATACGAATATGACTGCGTGTACGTGTTTGTGATATTGTAAGTTACGAGGAAGAGGTTGCACTACACTTGATTGTTCAAAAACTAATATCCAAATAGTTGCCAGAACATTTTGCGTTAAACTGACATGTAATGCTTTACATTTAAATAAAGGTCTTTATTAAGTAATTTGTGGCATTTATTGTTGCTCTCTTCATTTTGCTAAAATCATATTCTCCTTCGCTGGATATATAGCATCGGCCCTTCTATTCTTAATTATAATATCCTGTAAGACTTTTATCTTGTTTACATTGTCTGGCTTTTTTTTATGCATCATTCTCCTGGTATTTATCGTATTACGTATTTAATGACATTTATATATATATAAATTACTTGCTCAGGCTCTGCACAATGGAAATTGGAGGCTGACTCCCGAATAAAGTCTCCGTTATCAAGAAATTTCAGTAAATCAAAATGCCAGAGTTTTGGTGCGAGCACAACTGCCCCTGCTCCTAACTTCCGTGATGCCTGAATGGCTGTTATGTCCTTCCTGTACTGAGACTTCAACGTGGGCAGTTTTTCATCTTATGTTGAGCTTTAATGGTACTATGTATTTTCACTGAAAGGTCACACACATGGCATTGATTGCAGCAACCCGCAGTTGCTCATTCTTATACCCTTTTTATAATCAGGGATAGCTCTCCAACAACTTAAAAAAAATGTAGTCTTGCTTACTCCGTACTTCCTTTTCCGCCATTGCTAAAGAAAAGGTGAAGGAATGATGACTTGACAATTTGTAGCAAGCGACGGCTGTCGCGAGACTAAGTAGAACTAGTCCTTCCTGCTTGTTGAAGCCAACTTCTGCCAGAGCGCGGCACACGGCACGTGTCGCCAGATGCGTTTGACCTATTCGTCCTCATAATGAGCATATAAACGCAAAACCTCGTTTGGCACGCTTCTCGTCAACACGCGTGCAAGCACGCTCGTGAAAACGGTCGCGCTAACCCTAATGTGAACGGGCCCTCAGACCTTTCTGGCTCTAATCATCTCCCCTCTGTGAGGCTTAAGTATGTCCTCTTGGTGTCAAGGTGGTCTATATTAAATCTCCTTGCTTGGTGTATATATACTATATGCATCAGTATGTATCCTCTTTGACTGCCTTCCATCATATTAGCGGTATGTTTTCATATTATTGCCCTGAAGCCTGTATTTTTAGGCATTCATCGGCAAAGAATAGAAAACCTTCCTACAGCATAGCGTAATGGTCACATAAACGTTTCCGAGGACGTGATTGGCTGTTTCGCTCGGCCGCAAGTTCAAACACCATCTGGTATTTTAATGCCGCATAACTTGCTGAAACTACAAAACAGGAAAGATCGGGACGTCTTCCTTTTTTCGGAGTTTTGTTTTATTTTGTCGTTACTTTTGCACTGGTTGCTTTTTTACCGGTGTTTGTCCTTGAAACGCTTCATACCACGCATTTGTCACCTTGGCATTTCATACTTTCGTCTGACACGTGCTATACTGTTCCATGTCATCTGTCCCTAAAAGTTAACATTCATCGATACATGGCCATGGCAACACTGTGAGATATCTTGCCTGTAGACAGAGGATGAGAGAAAACAACAAACCAATGCTAATGGGAGACGAGAGAGAGAAACAAACGAATTTAAAGAGAGAGATTATCATCATGTATTAACAAACGAACAAAGCGAAAGAGAGAGGAGAGAGAGAGAGAGAAAGAAAAATGAATGGAGGAGAGAGAGAAACAATGGCGGTCCATTGCGTTAAAGCACATTATTATAGGACTAGGTCTAATTTTTTTCAAACCGATGATTAATTGAAATTCAGTACTCTGAATATAACAAAAAAAAAATCCTTTCAAAAGCTAATGCTCACCGAAAAGTGAGTAAGATATGCAGTTAAATTTACCATTGCTCATCACTTATCATCTATCGTTCATAATTGTTAAAACAGTACATGGTAATGTCTACAAAAGCAAACATCTAAAGAGACCTCCAATAATATATATATATTATATATATAAGATATTATATATATATATATAATATATATATATATATAGATATATATATATATATATATATACATAATTAAACTCTCTCATTTGGATTAACAAATACTTTTCAATGATGTAAGCTTTATGCTGTGCTTTGTAGCAGAAAAGGGGAATGCATTCCTGTACGTAAACCTATGCTGATTTTGCCTCACATGAGCCTTGTCCACTCATAATGTCTATCAATGACAGCAAAATTATAAACCGATACTCGATGTCAGAGCTGGCCAAACCTCAAGGATTTTTCTGGTTTAGAGCCAAAAATTGCTGATTGTGAGAAGAAGCAGAAACTCATTTAAAAAACCATAGGAAACGTACTAAGGTGGTTCTTTCAGCGTCACTGGGATAGCATTGTGAATGCTTGGCATCATAAGACTCACAGGATAAACCCTCTGGTATCACATAATTTTTCATTCCAAATAAATCTTTATGCATCGATAAACTCATGGTATCCAGTTCTCTAACGTTCTCCACAATAAAAAAAACATATTGTGCCGCAAAGTCAGTCTGCATTTTTACAGCAGTTTCATAAATTTTGAAGGATACTTGCGTAATACTTACTCCCTTATCAAAAATAAATTTAGCATTAGACGAACGCAGACTGCCGCATTTGGATAAAAGCGATAGCGGTACAGTTTCAGCTGAAGCTCTGAATCCGAAAGTCAGGGCCCTCAGTCTCGGGTTGTTCGTGTACGTTCACCAGTATTTCTTACTGGTACTAAGGTTTTAAATTATTATGGCCTGGTTATATCTGTAGTAATTCAAAAGGATATATTTATCATTAAAGTTATTTTTGCACTTTTTGTTTATAATCCCGTGTCTTCCATATAAATAAATGTTTTTGTATGAATTCGAAGTCTACTGAATACATCCGAATAAGATGGAATTAAGCCAATCACAGACGACTTCATCATGAGCAGTATTGCCATGACAAATGGCTTCAGCTGAGCTGACACCGACTTAGTGTTTGTTTACATGTGGTAAGTAATCGGATTCCGCCGCTGTTGACCGTTAATTTTGGTTTTATTCATACGTGCTAGACTGTGAACATTGATTATATGTATATTTACGATATCACTAACATGCCTGGACTAAAGAAGCATGAGAGTTATATCAGAGAAGTGGCCCAATTTGAGGGGTTGGCCGCCAAACAAAAACTTGAAGTTAGCAAGGTAGGCTTGATCCCCGTGGAAGTTCATTCAAGGAGTATGTGGATAAAATACGTGATAGATTTATTGGATAAAGTACGTGATAGATTCATTAAGGTATTGTTCACCAAGTGGCTTGTCGTTTCTGTTTTGATACTAACATAGAGGTGTAAATAATTTCAGAATTACTCGACTCTAGAATTATTGTGATGTGGAAGGCTGGTAAACGTGCTAGCCTAAGTAATAACGGGTACATTGAAACCATTTTTTTTTCTACATAACTAAAGTGTTTTTATATAAATAAAACAGTGTTGTTGGGTTAGGCTACAATTAATATTCAAAATTAAGTGAATGATTGATTTTGGGAATAGTTAGTAACGAGACTCAGTTAAGATAAGCACACATCTTATTACGAAGGTGGCTGTTGCAAAAGTGAGAAGCATTTATATGGAATGTGAGATGCTTTTAATGGAGTGGCTAGTGAGAAGCTTAAAAATAGATTGACTAGTGAGAAACTTTCTTTTGGACACAAAAACAAAATTGTTTAAGTATTATAAGGACAATTTTGAAGATGAAGCTAGAAATGGTTCACTACCATTTGAGGTCACATGTTATGGGTACTGACGTGAGATGGGTCGTACGTCACATTTTGAATTCGGTGCGAAAACTGAGAAATTATTCTCTTCATTCAAGGGTATGGAGATACTACTCAAACCGCCATAAGAATTATATTAAGCAGATGTTTGACTTTGCTGCTGTACAAGCTGTAGCCAGTTATAATTTGGTTATCTGGACAGTTGTTTAGGCCTAGGTACCTGGCCTGGCTTCCCTTACACAAAAATCTCTGGGAAATCTAACGAAGATGATTGCTACTATAGCCATATCTGTCCAGAAGGCAAGAGGCAGAAGAATGATAGTAAACGGTCCAAATTATGATTCAGGAGCTGGTCCACTGCCAGACAACACTTCAAAAATTCCTCGAACTCCAAATGGCTATGTACACATCGTAACTTCAAGTGAGTTTTTCTCATAATTAAAGTTCTTCAGCCTCAAATGCCAAAGAATTCATTAGCATTTACCTTAAAGACTTATTTTTTTGAGAGGGGGGGGGGGGTGGCCGGTTGTTTATGATCTGTGGACATTATAATATAGGCTAAAGTAATTATTTTACGATTTTTCGTCGTATATAATTGACGTTTCCATAACTGTTTTATCATACAGACTACAGTATAAAATCGAAGTGCAGGAACTAGAACGATGGTGTTTTATGCACTTGAATAAGTTTAATTTTTCCATAAGAAATTGACTTACTTAATAAAATATAAATGAGCCTTAGAAAATCATTTTTTTTACAATTTTGATGTTTTCTTTGCTTTTAATTTAATAAAAATCAGTTCTTCAAAAGATCAGCACAATTCTTATCATGTATCACATACCCAGTATAAGATCAATTTTATCAAAATTTCATAGAAAAAGTTATATCAATGGGTTTTAGTCATATTAATGTTCCTTATCCCCCGTTTTTTGGCTATTAAATGGGCTTTGAAAGGTGTTCATTGTATCACACGCCATCGGCTTTTGTTATTCACCATGTCACCTTTGCCTGTTATACGTCTCACCATGGCATAGTACGTATTATAGTATCACTATCTCTGGCTCCCCCTCTCCACCACCCCCTTCCCCTGTTGTCAGGCTTTTATTGTTACTTGTCTTATTTATATCACATCATTTTCTGACTTTCATGATATTGCCATGCAAGTTATTGTACTCATTTGCATGTCTGTTATTGTGTTAATTTGACTGGCTTGGGTGTATCACATTTGTCCGACTCTTGTCGTATGACTTGTTATGTTGCTTATGTTTTATTTCATATGTCTGGCTTTCTTCGCGTCCCTTTATATTACTTTGCTTACATAATGTGCGTGTTTGTCTGGCTACTATCCCGATCATTGTACCCGCCCTTTTTTTCGATCATTGTACCTTTTTCCTTGTATCCTCGTTTCCAGGCTTTTATTATATTTTATATATAGTTGGCCTTCGTCCGTGCTTTCATCGTATTCTTTGTTGCTGGATTTTATTACATCCCCTTTGCATTGAATTTCATCGTATTAAACCTCCTTGAAATTTATTATAGGCCTAGTTCCTTTCCCTGGGTTCCGTTGTATTACCCGTAGCATATCTTTTTATCATATCCCTTTGATGTGACTTTTGTTGTATTGTGTTCTGTGTTTTATAAATTCTCCCAGGTCTTTATTGTAACCCTTTATCTCAGTGATAGTAGCCAGATAGGTATAAGGGCAGATTTTGAAAGCTATGTAATGGGGATATGAGAAAGCTCATAAAAAGTTGATGACATCAAAATTAACCAAAGAGGGCAAGAACGAAACTAGGCGTATGGTATGAAATGAAATAAAATAGCCACATAATAGAAATTAGTCAGATAAATTTGATACAACCAAACCAATCAAATGAACACAATAATAAACCGGCAAATGAGTTCAATAATAACTAGCATCCTTTCTCCTTCATGTAGGTTTTCTAGTGTAAGCTTTATCAATGTGTTTTATGACATCGTTGTTTTCTGGATATTTTCTTAATCCCTTTTTCTAAATTTGATGAGGTACCCTATTCTGGTTTAATTACAGTTCCATTGTTTGCCTCTTTCAGATTATTAACTTCAGCTTTTAGTGTATCCCCGGTTTTGTTTAATTTCACATATTTCTGAGTTTTA
Source organism: Macrobrachium nipponense (assembly GCF_015104395.2). Taxonomy (NCBI): domain Eukaryota; kingdom Metazoa; phylum Arthropoda; class Malacostraca; order Decapoda; family Palaemonidae; genus Macrobrachium; species Macrobrachium nipponense. Next base: position 27,501,670 of record NC_061110.1, on the reverse strand, counting down.
TTGGACCTACCTAGTTTGCCTTATTCCGGATTGCTTTTGTGTCCCCTTCTTCAGTCTTTTGTATTATCTTATTTTACTGGTTTGATATTCCCTTGTGCATCTTTCATCTTAATCCTCTACCTGTTATCATTGTATGGGCCAGCAACAATTGTATTTTTTGTGAGGATTTCATTGTATACTCCTTTTTCTGGCCTACATCTTATCTCCTTGATGTGGCTCGCATTTTTCGGATGTAACTTTTATTGCATTCCTTTTGTCTAAAAAGTATTACATCCCCATTGTCCAGCTTTTACTCTCTTCCTTGCTTCTGGGATTTCCTCATCTTTTTTCCTTTTCTTTGCTGTAGCCCCTTTCTAACTTGACCAGTCCTTTGTCTGTGTTTCATATTGTTCCCACTTTTTTGGTTTTTAACTTACGTTTATTTGACTGTAATTGTTTACGTTTTACCTGTTTTGTTTAATTCTATTTTGACTCTATTTCATCGTATCGTGTGTTTTGGCTTCTACATTATCCTTCAGTCTGTCTACATTATCCTTCAGTCTGGCTTTGATAATTTAATTTTTTATGGCTTTTAATATTTACTGTATCCTCTTTCTGAATTTCATTAAATCGTCTTTCCCTGGTCCTCTCAGACCACTTGGGTATAGCTTTAGCTGTATATCACATACCTTATTTTTACTCCATTTTCTTTGACTGGATATTTTAGAACCTTGTTGTTTGGCTTTTTTGTAACCCTTGTCAGCTTTTTATTGTATCATCTTAATCAGGTTTTAATTTTAGACCATATATGACGTTTATTGTATTACAATTATATACTTGATGCATTTTTAATTCGTTTTGCATCGTATGGCCTTCTTTCTCAGTATTTTATTGCTTCCCTTTGTCGTATAGCATCATATCCCTTACGCCTGTCTTTTGTTGTATTTCCTTTTGTGTGACCTTTCTCAAACTTTTTCAGGGCTTTCATCATATTACCTATCTGTTGCCTCCACTTGTCATTCACGGTATCCTCTTTAACTGTATCCATCGTTTTCACCTCACTGTCATCATATCCCCTTGCCTGACTATGATTTCTCTTTTCAAGCATGTATTACATTCGTTTTCTTTACCTAATATTGCATCCTCTTGGCTAGTTTTTGTCGTATGCCCACTAAATAGTTATTAGTCTGGCTTTTTTTTTTATCTCTTATGATACCATGAAGTAACATGCGGTGCGACCTTCATAGAGGAATCAAAGGCATTATGAAGATAAGTAATCAGAAGGTTACGCCATTTTACTCAGAGGTTTGAACCGCAATGAAACTAGATGTTATCATAAACGAAGCTTGATATTCCAATACTGAACTCATGACCTGGCACTTGGAATTAAACTGACAATTGCAGAAATTGAAATCATTCACATCTGGCCGAGGTTAATTGGCTCTTTAGTGAAGCGGTTGTTGAAGCGGCTGTTTCCGTTACTATACAATAACCAAAAATTACATACACACACATGCAGATTATATATATGTATATATAGGTTTATATATATATATATATATATATATATATATATATATATCTCTGTATATATTTAGAAATGGCTATGTACGTATGTGTGTATGTACACTCGGCGAGGAAAGTTAAGATACAGTTTTTTTTTAAATCTTCGGACATATAGTGTTCAATAATGCCACACCTGGCAACTCTAGAAAGCGGACGGAGCTTCAAAATCGTAGCCTTAGTTGCTTTCTAGATTTCCATTAACTTTACACCATAAAGATTCTGTAGAGGTCCTAAAATCTTTTATACTTTAATGTAGAAACAGGCTATATATTATTCGTTAATGTTGGTTTCGTAACGTCAGTTCAGGTTAGAATATCGATCATCCTTTTTTAAAACCTACTGTGAAAGCTTATTTATAAGTAATGTTTGACACTAAACTGACGTAAAATTCATACGTAATTGAAGATGTATCTTAAACAATGGGCGAAAGTGTTTTAAAATTTGGGTAGTACTTTTTGAAATCGTGAGGAACAATGCAGTCAAGAATGAAATATTATGACGATAGAGAGAGAGCGCTCAAGCATAGGCCTATCGATAGAGATACTTAATTCATTATATTTACTTTGAGAGATTAAGTGATAATATTTTTTTCAAGTGTTTCAAAAATGGAGAGAGAGAGAGAGAGAGAGAGAGAGAGATCGGAGAGGTGAGAGAGAGAGAGAGAGAGAGAGAGAGAGAGAGAGAGAGAGAGAGAAGATTGAGAGCGGAGAGAGAGAGAGAGAGACGAGGAGAGAGCGAGAGAAGAGAGGGAGGGAAATTTGGAGGAAGAGAGAGAGAGGGAGAAGGAGGAGGGAGAAGAAAGAGAGGAGAAGAGAGAGAGAGGAGGAATTTGGAGAGTAAGAGAGGAGAAGAGAGGAGAGGGAGAGAGGAGAGAGAAGAGGAAGATGGGGAAGAGTAGAAGAGAAAAAAAAACTTTGGAAAGAGAAGAGGAAAGAGAGAGAGAAGAGAGGCGGAGACATAGTCCTATCTATAGAGATACTTAATTCATTATATTTACTTTGAGAGTTTGTGATATATTTTTTCAAATGTGATTTAAAAGTGGGGAGAGAGAGAGAGAGCAAAATCTGCTTACGTGAAAGCTTGGCCTATTTATAACTACTTAATTTCATTATATTTTCTTTGGGAGATTGAGTGGTAATATATATTTTTAAAGTACGTTTTAGAAGTGGAGAGAGAGAGAGAGAGAGAGAGAGAGAGAGAGAGAGAGAGTATTGGTGACGGACTTGTGACGGGGAAAAGGCAAAAGAAAGAGCGGTGAGACAGTGCACAGATACCTGGGAAACGGGGTGATATGACTGCCAAGATCGTGCTGCACTATGCTAGATAAAATTTGAAGGATCATAATATTCAAGTTAATTCTCTAAGAAATTCATACCCTAATCTTGATTTCATTCGACAGTTGCCGTAACATTCAAAGAAAGTAAAAAGACGTGGAAATTTTAGACACAGGCTACAGTCATTCTTGCTCTCGTGATATAGTCTGTACTTTTGAAAATCGGGTTTCATCCACAAATCATTCACGAAAAAAGCTGTGTTAAGTAAAAATATTTATTACCACAAATAACTCAATATGTATTGCACAGGCAATTAAAGTTTTATGTCGTACTAAAAATGCTGATGGGTCGGGAGATCTTTCAGCCTCGCGGCAAAGAAATGCAGTCATGTAGGGCTGTTGGCTATTACGAACTGCTTCGTAATGGGAACATATAGCCAGAAAATCTTTGAGCTGAGATGCTACTTCTATCTTGATAAAGATTTATTTTTAAAAACAACAGCTTTGTAAACAGCAACTAGCATTCGATCCATGTCAACGTCAAAGTTATCAAAGTGTGAAATCCGTTACGTAAGCCAGTATCCAGTGACTTGCGCTTTCCCGCCAGAAGTTCTTGGCTCCTCCTCACATCATAGAAAACGCTCTTGCGGATGCAACTAGATTTGCTCAACCTACCTTAGCCGTCGCAACATTGACTGCCATTGACGTTAGCTAACTTTAATCGCTTTGGAATGCAAACGTGAGTTTGTAGAAACTAAAATAATTACATTCACCACTTACGATGATGCAATAATATCCCCATTCATGAAGGAAAACGAGTAAATATTGTCATCGTGATACATAGTACTACAATCAGAAATTCACATTCTATCTACCAGATCTCTATGAACGAATCCATCTGAGAAATTCTAATTAATTAGGACATATACCGTGTTTTTAAGTATCTGAACAGTTTTGTTTTGCAGTTTTCACTTATAAGATATAATTTGCAGTGTATTTTCATATTCTAGAGTAAATTTAACAATATTATGTCCTCAGTAAAAATAATTGGGAAATTCAATGAACGAAAGCTAATGAAAACTGTATCTTCACTTTTCTTGTCGAGTGTACCAAATACACTGGCATGCATTGAGCAAGTTCAACCAAACTTCGTATACATATAACTTAGATCCGGGAAAGAATAATGTAGGGGTAAGGCATCACCAAAGGGGAGGTGGTTGTGGGAAGTAGGTGTGGGAAAGGGCAGAAAAGTAAAAATAACTGTAAATGACAGATATCAGCGTCTGATCCATAGTTTTTGAGGTTGTTGATATGAATAGTGACAATCCTGATACCCTTCAAGTCCAAGTTCAGCACCAATGGGGGAATGATGAAAAGGGCTGGGAAAGGGTAACAAAATAACTGAAAATGACTGATATTAGTGTCTAAACCATAGTTTTTGAGGTCGCTGAGATGAATAGTGACACTCCCAATGCCCTTTAAGTCCAAGTTTAGCCCCAGTAGGGAGGGAGTGGATTAGGGGTAGGAAGGGGTGACATGTAAAAATAACGCAAAACAACGGATATCAGAGTCTAATCCATAGTTTTTGAGGTCGCTGAAATGAATAGTGACACTCCTGATGCCTTTCAGTCAGTCCCAGTAGGGATGGGGGGGGATAGGGGGTGGAAAGGGGTGATGTAATAATAACCGAAAAGACAGATATTGGTGTCTAATCCATAGTTTTAAGGCTTCTGAGATGAATAGTGACACTCCCAATTCCCTTCAAGTCCAAGTTCAGCTCTGATAGGAAGGGGAGGTGGGTCTGGGAAGCGGATGACATGTAAAAATAGCTGAAAACAAAAGATGTTGGTGTGTGATTTATAGTTTTTAGTCGCAAAGATGAATAGCGACACTCCCAACATCTAAGTTCAGCCCCAATAGGAAGAGGGGGTGGAAGGGAAGGGGTGACATCTAAAAAATAATTGAAAACTGCAGATATTAGTATCTAATCTATAACTTTTGAGGTCTCTGAGATGAATAGTGACACTCGATGCCTTTTGAGTCCAAGTTCAGCTCCGATAAGAAGGGTGGGGTGAGGGAGAGTAAAGGGGTGAAAAATACATTGTCAAAAATTATGGATACTAGTGTCTAATCCCTAGTTTTCGAGGTTGCTGAGATGAATAGAGACACTCCCGATGCCCTTCAAGTCCAAAGTTCATCCCCAATAGGAATGGGGAGAGAAGTGGTGATATATAAAATGTCAAAAATGCTGGGCAATGTAACTGGAGCAACTATCATAACAAGAGAGAGAGAGAGAGAGAGGAGAGAGAGAGATGAGAGCAGAGAGAGAGAGAGAGAGAGAGAGAGAGTTTTTCCCTGGCAGCACTGGGTTGGTCAGCTAGTATGTGTGGTTTGTTATATATAATCATATATATAATATATATATATATATATATATATATATATATAATATATATATATATATAATCATACATATATATATATATTGTGTATATGTACCACATACACTTGGAAACGCATTGAGCAAATTTAACCAAACTTCGTTTACATATAACTTAGCATCTGTGAAAGAGTACTGTTGGGGTAAGACTTCAACGGCATCGAAGGGGACGTGTGGGGAGGGTGTGGGAAAAGTAAAAGTAACTGAAAATGACTGACATTATAGCCTAATTCCTAATTTTTAAGGTCGCTGAGATTAATAATGACACTCCCGATTCCCTTCAATTCCAAGTTCAACCTGAGTAGGGTTGGTGGGTGAAAAGGTGTGGGAAGGTGTGACATAAAAATAACTAAAAACGACAGATATTAGTGTCTAACCCATAGTTTTTGAGGTTGCTGATGTGAATAGGGACACTCCCAATGGCCTTCAAGTCCATGTTCAGCCCTAATAAAGAGGGGGGGAATGTGAATAGGGATGGGAAGGGGATGATGTAAAAACTAAAATGGCAGATATTATTGTCTAAGCCATAGTTTTCGAGTTGGCTGAGATGAATAGTTACACTCCCAATGCCCCTCAAGTACAAGTTCAGCCCCGTAGGGAGGGGGTGCTGAAAAGGGTTGTCAAGGGGCTGACGTAAAAATAACCGAAAACAGCAGATATTAGTGTCTAATCCATAGTTTTCATTGTTGCTGAGATGAATAATGATGCTCCTGGTGGCCTTCAAGTCTAATTTCAGCCCTGATTAGGAGGGGTTGGGAAGGGGGTGACATGTAAAAATAAAGAAAAATGACTGATATTAGTGTTTAATCCATAGTTTTGGAGTTGTTGAGATGAAAAGTGACACTCCCAATGGCCTTGAAGTCCAAGTTCAGCCCCAATGGGATGTGGGGTGTGAGAAGGGGTGGGAAAGGGATGACATATCAAAATAACTGAAAACGACAGATATTGGTGTCTAATTTATATTTTTCAAAGGTCGTTGAGGTGGATAGTGACACATGTAATGTTCTTTAAGTCTAAGTTATGCCCTAATGGGAAGAGGAGGTGGAAAGGTGGTGACATCTAAAAATGGCCGAAAAGTACAGATATTCATGTCTAATACATAGCTTGTCACTGAGATGAATATTGAACTCAATGGCCTTCAAGTCCAAGTTCAATCCTGATAGGAAGGTGGGTGGGTGAGAAGTGGTGAAAAATAAATTGTCAAAAATGATGGACATTAGTGTCTAATCAATACTTCTCGAGGTCACTGGATAAACAGATCCCGATACCCTTCAAGTCTAAGTTCAGCCCCAATAGGAATTGGGGTGAAAAGTGGTGAAATATAAAATGTCAAAAATACTGGGCAATGTAGCTGAAGCAACTACCATAATAGGAGAGAGGGAGAGAGATAGTATATACTATATACAAATGGATGTATGTATGTTTGTGTGTAAATGCATGTATGTTCCACATACACTTTGAAATGCAATGAGCAATTTCAACCAAACTTGATATACATATTACTTACACTGGGAATGAACACTGTGGGATTAATACATCTCTGGCACTGAGTGGGGTGTGGGAAGGGGAGAAATGTAAATTTACAGAAAAGAAATAAATTAGTGTCTAACCCATAGTTTTCGAGGTCACTGAAATGAATAGTGACACTCCAATGCCCTTTAAATTGGGAGGAGGGTGAGAATGGGGTGGGAAGGTGGTGAAATGCAAAAATTACCAAAATGCCAGATGTTAATGTCAAAGCCATAGTTTTCGAGGTCACCAAGAAGAATAGGGACACACTCAATGGCCTTTAAGTCCAAGTTCAGCCTAGGATAGGAGGGGATTAGGAGAGCATGAAGGGGGTGAAATGTAAAAATAACCAGAACAGATATTAGTGTCTAATCTATATATACTTTTTAAGGTTGCTGAGAAGATAGTAACACTCCCGATGCCCTTAAGTCCATGTATAGCCCTGATTGAGAGGGGGTGTGAAGGGTTGGAAGAGGGTGAAATGTAAAAATATTCAAAACAAACAGATATTAGTGCCTAATGCATAGTTTTTGAGGTTGCTGAGAAGAATAATGACTCTACCCAATGCTCTTTAAGTTCAAGTTCAGCCTCAATAGGGAAGGGGATGAGAATAGTTGATAAGTGGGTGACATGTAAAAATAATTGAAAACGACAATTAGTGTGAACATCATGTAACCCTTGACTGATATAAAAAAAATTTGGCTCGTAGCCATCATTTGACCCAACTTAAATAATAGGGTAGCTTTCAGACTCATACACCCTTCTATTTCCCCCTACCATATCCCCTTCCCCTCTCCATTTGTAACCTATGTGGTAACCTCATGACCAATCTTGACTAAGTTTAACACGGCAATCAGTTGACTCAACTTAGGTAATAGGGTAGGTTTCTAATCAGCACCCCCTTCCCTTTCCCCCATCCCTCAACCCCTTCAACCTTTCCATTGTAACTTATATGTAAAAATGCCTACTCACTTCCACCTCTTCCCCCTTCCTTTTTAAATATTTGGTAATTAAATTCTATGGGTTTTTCATACCTCATTTCATGTACTCGATACCATAGAAATATATTATTGAAAGTGCTTGTCTTTCCTGTGATTAATAATTGTGTATCATGGTTTGTTTAGGTTTAGTTGGGGTTGGGCTTAGGTGTAATGGAGGTGTTTTGGTTAAGCGGGTTTAATATAGATGGTGAGTACAATAATACCTGTGGGGCAGTCACCCCAGCAATGTCTGGATAAAATAGACAGCCACCACAGTAATACGTGGACAAAAGGGACGGTCAGTACAATAATTCTTGGAAAAATGAGACAGACATTACAATAGTACCTAGATAAATGGGACAGTCACCACTGCAGTACCGCCTGGAAAAAAGTGACAGTCATCACAGTAAAACCTGGATAAATGGGATAACCACCACAGTAATAACTGGATAAATGTCCAGTCACCACAGTAATATATGGGTAAAAAGCACAGTTAGCTCAATAATTTATGGATAAAATGGACTGGCAACACAGTAATACCTGGATAAATAGGACAGTCACTGCAGTAAACATCTGGATAAATGGAACAGTCACCACAGTAAATTTGGATAAAAGGGATAGTCAGCACAGTAATACTAGGATAAAAGGCAAAGTCTGTACTGTAATACTTGGATAAACTGGACAGTCACTAGAGTATAATAACTGGATAAAAGGTTGCGTCAGAATAGTAATACCTGGATAAATAGGACAGACAGTACAGTAATGTCTGGATACAGGAGACAGTCACCACAGTAATACCTGGATAAATGGGACTGTCACTAGTGTATTACTGGATAACTTGCACATGCAGTACAGTAATACCTGGATGAAAGGAACAGTATCCACAGTATTACATTGATAAATGTTACAGTCAGTACAGTAATAAAAGGGACATTTAGTACAGACATTTCTGGATAAACGGGACAGTTACTACAGTAATACGTGGATAAATGGGCCAGTTAGAACAGTAATATTTGGATAAAAGTGACAGAAAGTACAGTAATACCCGGATAAAAGATACAGTCAGTGTAGTAATAACAGGATAAAAGGGACATTCAGTACAGTAATACCTGGATAAATCTGACAATCAGTACAATAATACCGGGATAGAAGGGACAGTCAGTATGGTAATATCTGAATAAAAGAAACAGTCAGTACAGTAATACCTGGATAAAAAGGACAGTAATCAACCAGAGTAATACTTAGATAAATGGAGAAGTCACAACAGTAATATCTGGATAAATAGGACAGTAAGAACAATAATATTGGGATAAAAGGTACAGTTAGTAAAGTAAGTTTTGGATAAACGGGACAGTTACCACACTAATATGTGGATAAATGGGACAGTTAGAACAGTAATATCTGGATAAAAGGGACAGTCAGCACAAGGAGATGCAGGAAAATTTTTTCAAGTATATGGTATTCATATACCTACTTCTAACCAATATTTCATTTCCCTCCAGTTATTCTTAAATGATGCTCAGAGATTTCAATACCTCATCCCTTACCTTATGGAAAAGAAAATAGATTTATTTTCGTATGCTGTTCATCGAGACCCTTTCGCCTATACTCGGTTTATAATCATACTTCAGGTTCAAGATGATGTACTCTCAGTTTATAATTTTACCTCAGTTTCAGGTATATAAACTCTGATTTTATAATCGTACCTCAGTTACAGGTTTATAAACTCTCATTGTATAATAGTGCTACCTCAGTTTCAGGATTATAAATTCTCACTTTAAAATAGTACCTCAGCTTCAAGATTGTAAGCTCTCAGCTTTTATAATCGTACTACAGTTTCAGGATTATAAACCCTCAGTTTATAATCGTACCTCAGTTTCAGGATTATAAACCTTCAGTTTATAATCGTACCTCAGTTTCAAGCTGGCGATCCTGTGCAACTGCAAACGATTTATTTCTTCCACATCATTTCCTGGCCTGGTCCATTAATATCAGTTATGAATTATTCTTGGAAATGTCACGGGAAAGTCTCGCCCACCTCTTGTCACTGAGTTACTTCTTTGCCAGGAATCAACCATTAAGTTTTATTTTTTCGCAAAATGCCCGTGAGTTACCGCTCAGGTATATACTACTCTAGGGTGTCTTAATCGAGAGGAAGAGAAAAGGAGAAAAAGCAATTGTAGCTCGACGGATGGAATGGGTCAGGTGTGTTCGTACCCTTTTTGTGTTCACTGAAAGGCCTTCATTTTGGAAAGATTAACATACTGAGAAACTTACTATATATCTTTAAAAACAACATAAATGTTAGTAGGTACGTAAAATATGTCTTTAGAACTGTTATTCCAATTTTAGCGTAGATGCATGAAAGAGAGAGAGAGAGAGAGAGAGAGAGAGAGAGAGAGAGAGAGAGAGAGAGAGAGAGAGCAAAATCTACGTGTTCTCATTGTGTAGATTTTGTTAGAATACAGAAATGTAGATTTGATTTTATTGTGTCCCTGTTAGGCCTTCGTAGATGAAAGAAAGATATTAGAAATCGCTATTGGAAGGCGAACTAGATCGATCATTAAAACCATTTAAACAGTAGTTTTAATCTGAGTTGTAGATGTATCTAAAGAGAGAGAGAGAGAGAGAGAGAGAGAGAGAGAGAGAGCAAGCAAAAGCTGCGTGTTTTAGAAGTGTAGTTTTAGCGCAAATACGCAACTTCAATTAAGCTGGATTAATGAAGTGAAAAGGCTTATCCCTTCACTCGACTTCATATGCCTTGAGCGACGAAGTTTTAACGAGAACATATTTGCCTTGATTAAGACTTCGAAATTAATTTCTCGAAAAGACAATTAAGAATACGTGTGCTTATTTTATTTTTGTATTCTTTTACTGCTACTTCCCCAATGCACTGTATACGTCACTTGAGGATCTTTGCATTGGTACCTCGGCCCCGTGCTGAAAACTCTTTCATTTCCTTTACTTAACCTCCTTTCATTGTCTTTTTTACATCATACTTTCCATTCTCGCCTAATAATTGTTTCAACATTATTTTCAGTCCTGAATGACCTCATAGGTACCAGCGCTTGGCCTGTGGCCTAAATTTAAATATACAATTCCCGTTCACTGAGTTTTCTTAATAAGTTCTCTGTTTTATTGATTGTGTTAAGGTTTGTCCGTACATAGTGAAAATATGAAAATAAAAACATTTGCAATTTTTTTATTATAAAAATATCATGCTTTGAAATCTTAGATACCTTGTAATGATAGTCGATCATTTGATTATTGTATATACAAAACACACACTTTCAGAGATTTATTAAACATACAAATCATAAAAATATAAAATAAAAATTAAAATAAAAATTTTTTAAAGAGCCGACGTTTTTACACCCCTGTTCGTGTATCAGTTCACAGAGATTAGTAAACCATTTTGCCTTGTTGAGTCCATTTACTAATTAATCCTTTGTGAAACGAAATCTCTTAACGAAATTCTCTTTTTCTTTTAGAGGAGACTCAAACGTGTGACGTCTCTGTTTTAGGTTGTTTTTGTTAACATTACAAGTCAAACCTGTGCTTTTGTTTGTTATATCTCAAAAGAAACGTGAAATTAGTTATGTCGTTTATGAGTTGTATGGGCGTTAATGTGAAATAGTGCATGACAAAATGGAGGACAGGTCTTGCAGGGCCATTAACAATACGTGAAAAGAAAGGCTGTAAACTTACACGAGTAATTACTAAATTGCGTCATAGAATTTATATTTTCGAATAAACCTGAGAAGTCTCTAGTTAGAAACCCTCACTCTCAATAATACCAAGGAACTAATATTAACTGATAGAATTCCAAAAGGTATCGCAATTGCTGAATAAGACATGTATTGAGCGAACCTGTTTTCGGGGATTTTCAGTCAACTAAATGATTCCATTATTCTGAAAATGAGGGAATATGTTATCTCGCGTTTGAAGTGGGACCGGTGGAAATGAGTTTGCGATTGCAGAGAAATAGACGCGAATAGCTCAGGAGGAATACTAATTCATCTGATGAGACGGCAGATTCTCATCCTCTTTGGTTAACCAGGCAGGGTATTAGACATATCTCGTTCATAGACCCAGGAATTCTCCCAGCATATCCAGAATATTGAAGAATTGGTGAGATAGAAATTGTCTGGGGATTGACTGCTTAGAAACAGTAAGCCACCCACATTACCAAACTTTTTTTTTACCCAATATCTAACTGTGTTTGGCACAAATTTTAATTTTACTCTTGATTGATTTTTTAAAGCTTTTCTGCAATGACTCAAAACGAACCTGGTGGCCTAAAGCTAATTACGATTTAATCAACACCATCACAAATTCCTTTGCTACGTTAATTTCAATCGAATATTTACTTAAAATCTGTGGCTGTGATGTAACCGAACCCCAGAACATTGAAATTCCTTTGGGTAGTTATATTCTTCAGACTGTTTTTATCATCTTCTACATATTCGCTTAACCTTTTTTGCTTTCTGTAACGTTTTAAACGATCTTCACTCTTACTCAGCAGCAAAGAATTTAATTTTTTAATGTCTTCCACCTCACAACATGCACCACCTTGCCAAGTTCATGCTGAAGTTCCTGCACAGCAACAAAGAGCCTTTTAATGATTCTACTTATGTCATAAATAAGGCAGTGAGGGAAGGAATGAATAAAGTGAATCTTTGCTTTGCATACCTATTGCGTCGAACAGTTTCCATGTAACCACTTTGATGGACGCCACCACTTATTCCTTTGCTTGAAGGTGTTACTGAACGCGACTGGTATTAATGAAATGTCATCACACCTTGAAACGACTGTTTCCGGAGTACTCGCCTTGAGATCTCCTCTTGCTATTTCCAGAGAGCCAAGGCAAGCCTGATGAAGCCCTCCTATGACAAACACCAGTGCGCACGACATTGCAACTACATTTCACTGAGGATGAAAAAGTCTAACATCCTGTTGATTAGTCAACATCTGTGTCCTATTGAACAACGGGAAAACAATTTGGCCAAAAACACATTCTCGGGTCTTAGGGCATTTTGATACAGTGACTCACTGTATGAAGATGTGGCTCAGCCAGAGTAATGAGGTGCAGATTAGGTGGCCACTTTATGTGGGTGAGGAAGAAACCTATACCTTTCATTAAACACCTCAGTGGCATGGTCGGTATGGTGTTGGCCTGCACACTCGTTGGCCGCGAGTTCGATTCTCGAGAATTCCATTGAGGAGTGAGAGATGCGTATTTCTAGTGATAGTTGTTCACTCTCGACTTGGTTCGAAAGTCACGTAAAGCTGTTGGTCCCTTTGGTGAATAACCGCTGGTTCCATGTAGCGTAAAAACACCATACAAACAAACATACAATATACTATATACCTTTCATAGGATTTTTGACAAATGTCTCGGGTCACAGAGCATGCAGATGTGTCTGTCTGTTCACAATCTCGGACTGTGTACTCATGCGGAGGGTTTCAGAAATATAGTAATCTCGTTATTAGATTGCCACATACTTCCTGATACATTTGATGGTATCGGTGTAGTAATTGGCGTCAATTACTACAGCTCATTATTGATGAGTGCAAGAGTTGGATTATATGGTTTTTGTTATGTAACACAGCTGGTGTCATTACTTTCGGCCAAATAACCATATGGTCAACTTTTGAACTTTACATAAATGAGACCACACAGTCTTGTTTAATCGTACGGAACATTAAAATTAGTACAGACAGTGCACCTCACGTGATGCACTGAAGGCATCACTTCAGGTCCTTTGCAGCGTCCCTTCGGTCCCTAGCTGCAAAGCCTTTCATTCCTTTTAATGTACCTCCATTCATATTTTCTCTCTTCCATCTAGCTATCCATCCTCTCCTAACACTTGTTCAATAGTGCAACTGCCACGTTTTCCTCCCGTTACACCTTCCAAACCTTCTTATTGTCAATTTCCCTTTCAGCGTTAAATAACCTCTTAGGTCCCAGCGCTTGGCCTTTGGCCTAAATTCTACAGCCCTTCCTATTCCTATTATTTACTAATGCATTTGCTCTTATATTAAATGATTGGATAATGATAGATGACTCTTGTGCAGATCACTCTTGTGCATTCTGGTATCGCTTGTGTCACTCGTGAACTTCGCTGATGACTTGTCGACATTTAGCCGTCGCATTGGAAAATTCTGGAACAGATACGAATATGAGAGTCTCAAGAAACAAAGATGGCGGGTTTCCTTCCTGTGACAGGTTTTGAAAATCGGGGACCCAGTCCATCTGGCTGTTCACATTAAATCTGTTCTTGAGTCTATGTCGCAAATCTGACATGAACAGGAGCATTCCGTCCACTATTCAGATTCTCGGGATATTCCAGGGACTTTATTGAGTCTCGACCAGCTGAAGATTATTTGACAGAAGCATTGGTATCATAAGAAGCATTCTGTATGCTCAATTTTCTTGTATATCGGAGCACCCAGCTTTAATTTCCTAATTGGATAGATTTTTGATAGCCTTTTTGCTCTGGCAACGTCATACACGATTGAAGAAATGCCTTGAAAACCAATTCTTACCTTATGCTAACCATGGCAATGGTGGAGGCAGAAATTTGGCTCCCCTTTCTGTTGTTAAAGGAACTGATCCTGATATTCCCGCGACAACCATAAGTGCACCGGACATTTATTTGAACTTGCTGCGTCTTATGTCATGCTGAAAATCCGGATTTCTGTCTTTCACTCGAGCATAGAAACATGAAACAGCAGTCAATATGGGTTAGTTCCCTGGAACCCATTAATATCCCCATTCATAATTGTAAGGATATCTTACACCTGAGCAACATCCTTGTAACACTGCCCGTGCCCTAGGTATTATCTCCCTACTACTTTTACTCTGGACGAAGCAGAGAGAAAGAGACTCACGTGAATGTAACCCATTCATAGGGCGACCTTGCCGTCCTTAGAAAGGAGTTAGGGAAAAACACAGCAAAGAGTTTTATACAACTAGTGATGATGTATCTTGTCGGTGTATAATGTTTTGGCTATTGGAAAATGTATACAAAGGAAATAAAGATTTATTTTTTATTCTCTCTCTCTCTAAGAATGTGAACTAATAGCGATAGAATTTGAATCTGAAAAATTAATGAACTTAGTAATATATAGACCCCCTAATACTAAAGAGTTTGACACAATAATAGAAAAATTGGATGATATATGTAGAAATCACAAGGACTGGACTATTCTCCTATCTGGAGACTAACTTTCCTTTCGTAGACTGGAAAGAACGAATAGGAGATTGTGGTTGTATTTATACATATACAAAAAGAGAGTAATAGTAGTGCAGAAGATAAGAGGCAATTCGAAAAGCTATTAGATATGCTACTAGAATACAACATTCAACAAATAAATCACTTGTAAACAAGAAAGGAAAATACTTTAGACCTAGTATTTGTGAACAAGGTGAATTATGTTAAAGAAATAATAGTTTATAATGCGAGTATTTTAGACCATAATGTCATAGGATTAACAGTCCATTCCAAAGCAAGTGAAAACAGAGATAAACAAGAAATGAAAAAGTGGGAAGGATATGGAAAATACAACTTCTACAGTAAAAATATAAAAATATATAAATGAAGAATTAAACAAAGATTGGGACATCATTTTCATAAGTGATGATATTAAGGCAAATAAGGAGAAATTATATAAAATATTAGAAAATAGTGGATAAATATATACCGAAGAAGAAAAATAAACATCAGTCATGCATACCAAGAGACAGAAGGATCTTGTTCCAGAAAATCAGAAAGTGGAAAAAAGCTCTTGCAAAAGAAACGAATGCATGGAAAGTGATCGAACTAAAAAGTAAAATAGAAAATGCAGAACAAAAGATTATACAATCAAAAGAAAATGAAAAACGGGACTTGGAAGAAAAAACCCTAGTAAATATGGAAGAAAAAACCCTAGTAAATATCAAGCAAAACCCCAAACTATTATACTCATATGCAAAAAAGATGAATAAAAGAAAAATAGAACTAGGCCCTCTAAGAATTGAAGGGAGATTAACAAATGAAAAAAAGGAAATATGCAGAACGATATAAGAGAGAATTCACCCCTAGAATTGATAATGAAGATAATGATATAGAAGTAAGGGATGAAAATAGTGAATATTTAGCAGACATCGGTATTAATGAAGCTGATATTGTGCAGGCTGTTAATGAAATTAAAAATGGATCTGCAGCAGGGCCTGATGGTGTCCCTGCTATTTTGTTAAAGAAAGTAGTTCATTCTATCGCAAAGCCACTTGCAATATTATTAAGACAAAGTGTAGATACAGGCAAGATTTATGATGAGCACAAATTAGCATATATTACCACTACTTTCAAAAGTGGATCAAGACTAGAGGCAAGTAATTATAGGCCTGTGAGTCTAACATCACATATTATGAAAGTGTATGAAAGGGTAATGAAGAAAAATATTATGAAACATTTAATAACAAATAATTTGTTTAATATAGGACAACATGGTTTCGTACCCGGAAAAAGTACACAAACCCAACTGTCAGTCCACCGTGAGAACATATACAAAAATCTGAAAAGTGGAAATGAATCAGATGTGGTTTATCTAGACTTTGCAAAAGCTTTTGACAAGGTAGATCATAATATATTAGCGAAGAAAATTAGAAAACATAATATAGTGGATAAAGTAGGAAGATGGTTAAAAGAATTTTTACACAACAGAAAACAGATAGTTATTGCAAACGATGAGAAATCGGATGAAGCTAAGGTAATACCCGGTGTGCCACAAGGTACGGTGTTAGCTGCATTAAAGTTTGTTATTATGATTGCAGACATAGACAGTAATGTTTAGGACTCGGTAGTGAGTAGTTTCGCCGATAACACAAGAATAAGTAGAGAACTTACTTGTGATGAAAATAGGAATGCGCTACAAAGAGACCTTAACAAAGCATATGATTGGGCAGAGGTTAATAGGATGGTATTTAACTCTGATAAATTTGAATCAATAAACTATGGAGACAGAGAAGGAAAGCTATATGCATATATGGGACCTAATAATGAGACAATCAAATAAGGAAGCAGTTAAAGACCTTGGTGTGATGATGAATAGAACATGTTATGCAATGATCAAATAGCAATTCTATTGGCAAAATGTAAAGCAAAAATGGGAATGTTGTTACGGCACTTCAAAACAAGAAAAGCTGAACACATGATTATGCTTTATAAAACATATGTTTGTAGTCCACTTGAATATTGGATATTGCACAAATAGAGAGTGTAAAGGTCCTTTACAGCTAGAATAGAAGTTAAGGATCTTGACTACTGGGAAAGACTACAATCCTTAAAATTATATAGTCTAGAAAGGAGAAGAGAACGCTACATGATAATTCAGGCATGGAAACAGATAGAAGGAATAGCCGAAAACATCATGGAGCTAAAAATATCATAAAGAGCAAGCAGAGGTAGATTAATAGTGCCTAAAACTATACCAGGAAAACTAAGGAAAGCACACAGGACATTAATCCACTACGCACCTGCAACGATAATGCAGCGTCTATTCAATGCGTTGCCTGATCATCTGAGGAATATATCAGGAGTGAGCGTAGATGTGTTTAAGAATAAGCTCGACAAATATCTAAGCTGCATCCCAGACCATCCAAGATTGAAGATGCAAAATATACCGGAAGATGTACTAGCAACTCTCTGGTAGGCATTAGAGGTGCCTCACACTGAGGGACCTGGGGCAACCCGAACAAGATGTAAGGTCTGTAAGGTAAGGTCTCTCTCTCTCTCTCTTCTCTCTCTCTCTCTCTCTCTCTCTCTCTCTCTCCCCATTTACTCAGTGGTACGTCGCATACTACGTAGAGGAATTTAGTTTTTGTTCATTTTTCACACGTCCTTGAAAGTTTTTCCTAAAATGCCCAGCTATCACCAATTCCGTTGCATTGCACTTTGTATTCGAGAATAAATCCTATTCATAATTATGTCCGTATTTTTGCCTCGTTATTTATGATAATAAACTGCCTCTTGAATGTGCAATTAATCATTTAACTTTTTTTTTCTTCCGTAACTCTTCGACGAAGGCCATGCTTAAGTTTCTCCGTATGTTTGATGTTATTTTTTCTTTATTGTAGTGCTTGTTCGTAGAATTGCTTGATTTGTCATGCATAAATTTCTCATTTTCGCTCTTGGAATTCCGCGATATTTTGGTCCTAAAGGTAAATTGAAATCGTTTTCTTCTTTATTACATCATATTTTGTACGTGTGCGTAATTCACTAAGAAAATTTATCTTGTTTCATGTGAATTGATATTCGTTAACATTAAAGTGTGAAAGTAAGTTCCATTAACGTTGCCCTTCACTTAGAACGCTTAAAGTGCACCAAATAAATCGACTCCATTTTCTTTTAATCTTAATTTTCGTTGGAATTCTTTTCTTCCTAACAAGTTATTCCTTTAGAATTTTGGCTTGGAATCTTTATATATAATAAAGTATCTTTATTTATAAAGATACTTCATTATATATCGATATATATATTAGTAAAGTGTCGTTACTTATAAAGTACCTTTATATAATTTTCCGAAATTAGTTTCGGTAATATTTATATGTATCACGACTTATCACTTAAAATGTACTTTTTGGTTGTGTAGTACTTCGTTACTTTCTTCCCAACAGGAAACCAGCGTTCACATTATGATATAGCAATAATTAGTCTGTTAAATTTCACCTTCCATTCTCAGTCTACTTAATTTTCAATCCGTTGTTTAATTGTTGTTTTGGTTATTGAAAAGTTCATTGAGGATTGGGAATTACTGAAAATACACGAATAGTTCGTAAATATTAGTTGAAAAATGACGACAAAATTATTACAAATATTTTCAGAGTTTTTGAGTCTCTTCCTTTACAAAAATATTATTTGCTCTTATTAAAGTGCAATAGAATATTTTATCGATGATTATCACTTGGCACATATGATTATCTCGTTGAGTTGATTCCTTTCATTTGAAGAAATATTCACAAGTATAATTCTTTGTAAGTGAAAACCATTATTTACATTCAGTTACCATTTGCCATTTTGTCAAATGTTCGTATATCTCAGTCATCGTGAACATTAAAACGCTCTTCTAGACATCCTTTTAGTTCTTTTATCATTTCTTAGTTTTTCTCGTTTTCCTTTATTGAAACCTGATTGTGCTGTTGTATTTTTTTTTGAATTTTATGAAAATTCGATGAAGCCTCCCTTCCATAAATTCGCTTTGCGCATTTTTGCGCAAAAATGTGCAAATTCACCTGTTGCACCTGTCTCGATTGTTTTTTTAGACACGTGTTCCTATCCACTACTCATTCTGTGGGATGCCAGTTCCCCAAAGTTATTTTGCTGATCCCCAGATCTCTGTATATTATATGGACATCGGTATTTTCTTACAAAACTTTTTTTTTTATAGTTTCGCAGTGGACTGTTTTCAGTGATATAGCGTGCCCTATGTTCCCATGTATACATGTTCTAGTGTTTACAGGCATTCTGGGTAAGGGTATTCTCCTGGACAAGTACTATTTTGCTCTTCAAATATTAATTTTATGCTGGATACCGTGAAAGTTTTATGACTATGAAACTAAATCACATTTCATGCACAGGGTTATGGGTAGTTTAAAAATATTGGGAAGTTACTTGTGATTCTACCTATTAGTCTGATCTCTTTCCTATATATATACAATATAGCAAATAATGACAGATGTTTATCGTGAAACGAACAGCCCGTTAACACATTTTCCCTAGAATTTCTCCCGCCACTAAAGAGGCTATTGAATGTTTCACGGTGCAGCAATTTGCGAGGGTAATTTCCCCCTGGCTGACCCTAACTCGGTTACTCAGAGCAACAAGATATGTAATCCTCCCTACTTTGTGAGAAACCGCAGTGAATAGATTGGCTCTTGTAGTAGGAGAGATAAACTTAGATTT
This sequence comes from Macrobrachium nipponense, assembly GCF_015104395.2. Classification (NCBI taxonomy): domain Eukaryota; kingdom Metazoa; phylum Arthropoda; class Malacostraca; order Decapoda; family Palaemonidae; genus Macrobrachium; species Macrobrachium nipponense. Next base: position 27,481,978 of record NC_061110.1, on the reverse strand, counting down.
CCCGGACAGCCTCCTACTGGCAGCGCCATATTTGAAGGCCTTTTTTCTTAGAAGTTTTAGGGTCTCCTTAGCTTAAACAAATACTAAATATGGATGAAATAATTTACTTTCTTACACGATTAAAAAAAATGATTTATTACGTAAATCATGAATAGAGAGCCTGCTCAGACAATGAAATTTTTCTCTAGCGCAACTATTTCTTTGTATTTGGAAATAAGCACAACTATATAAATGGTCATGTATGTATGTAGCATGTATGTCTGTATGGTTCCTAACTTAAATTCCAACGAAAACAGGCTGAAAGTTGTGTTTTTCTATAGTGCTCATCATCATAACCTGTCGTTTACATTATATATAATATTACTCTCTCACTGGTATCGAAAAGTCATTGTAATCTAATTTTAGGTCTTTATATATGGTTTTAATTATAGTGTAAAGGAGCCGTAGCAGTAGTATGGAAAATGTTATTAACTTAATTATTTTTCTAGCCACATCATTGTTTAACTTTCAGGAGGATCAGGAGGCTATTTTTTCTAGCACATCATTGTTTAACTTTCAGGATTTTTTTTTATTGCCGTCAGGTTTTTAATGTTTAAATGCTGCATCAGCCTAATAGGCAAATTTGGTGTTCTGTTTTTTAAAGGATTGTCAAATCTAAAAAGTGAAAATACTAAAATTCATACCATTATGGATTAGATTACTCAAGAATTGCAGTTTACTGACTATACCCATGTGCATTCTCTCTCTCTCTCTCTCTCTCTCTCTCTCTCTCTCTCTGGCCTGCTAAAAAATCTTGGCTTGAGTATACACCCCCCCCCCTTTCATTCTTGTAATACGATAAACGAACTTCTAAATCGTGTTTGAGGCCCCAGTGAATATGATACATTGATTACGTGAGACGGCAAGATGCCAGGTTAATTTACAACAATAAATAACATTTAGCAAAACTAGATTGAAAGTAGCAAGGTTCAACGACATAATAAATGCTCTTGTTTCTTTCATATGATTTGTTTGATTCAACATATTGATAATGCCTTCATTTCTGTCATTTCAGATTCAGGTCGGAGGAGCAGTGCGTGTGTTCTGATAGGACCCTCAACCAGAGTTCAGTATTCCAATAAAGGCATAAAAATACCTTCTTGGTTAGAACATTAACGACAGCCTTGATCCCAAACATATCGACAATGAAAACAGATAGAACAAGCAAGCTCAGCTCTATATTATAGAGCAGAACTGAAAACTTCAGTCTCATAAAAGAACATACTCACTTTACTCTACTATTTGAAAATAGTTAAGTAAATGTTTGAGAAGAGTCCTTACGTCTAAAAAGTTTTAGGTCAATGGTTCCCCGTTTAAGGCAGTCTCTCTTTTCGATTCAGTTAAAACTTCTATGACACGATTGGTCCAAGAATAGGTCTTTAATGAAGAAAATGGTACTTTGGTCTTGATTATACCATAGTGAAGTGTCCCTTTGAGATCTTTATTCTGATGAGGTAGTGCTTCCCCGTGTTCTTCAAAAGAAATGCATCCTTGCATTCATAACTCATGACTTTAACGGCAAAGAGAAGAAAACAATCGGTGTAATCTTGCTCAGGCTGGTGCAACGGCGCGCCCGTCTTCTTCTTAGTTTTCTGCCTCGAGAAGGGAACAGTGGCGGGAGATACGAATGAGGAGACGTCCTGCATGAAGCGGGAAAGAGGAGGAGGAGGGGGAGATGGGAAGGAAGGTGGTGGTGGCGGTGGAGAAAAGAAGCCGGAGAGGAAAGTGGAGATATCTGAAGAAGTCGACTGTTCTCCACCTGTCCACCGCCACGCGCACATTCACCTCCCGAATTTGCCCTCAGATCTCGGTCGGGACAACGACCGCAGGTCGTCGCTTCGGCAGTTCATCTCCAGAGTTTTCAGGTAGGTGCCTTTCGGTTCCTCTTCTCGTAAGCCGGCCTGTCCCCACATCTCCTCGCTCCTCCTACAACACGCGGCATCACCCCTCCCCCCCCCCCACCGCGTGAATGATTTTTCTAAATAGTTTAACTGAAATCCGTTACCTACAAACGAATTTGAAAGAGATTGTATGTTTCCATATTTTTTCCGACGCACCATAGAAACCCGATTGGAATGTTCTATTCTAAAACAAAGAATGTCAACACGGGCAGGTAGCTAGATTTTGTTATATTTAGCGAAACTTGAAAATATCATTATTTAAGATTTTACTCAGCAGAAACTTCACGTTTTATTCAGCTTAGCAACTACCTTCTGCGTGATAGGAGGATTTCCGGAGGCCTGAATAAATGAGAGTTTTGAGAGTAGTAGGGTTTGTTTTGTCAGTCCCTGTCTTCGTGACAAATTTATATATTCATAACTAGCTGACCACCCCTGCGCTGGACGGGAAAACTCTGAGCGACAGTCTGTGTGTAGGGGGAAAGAAAAGGGAAAGGGGAGGGGGAGGGAAGAGGGAGGGAGAGGGTAGGGAGAAAGGGAGAGGGAAGGGAAAAGGGAAGGAGGGGGAGACGGTTTGTGATGACAGTCCGACTGACAGTTCTACTTTTTTTCATGGGAACGTTCATCCTTCGAACGCCGTGGGTGAACTGACAGGTATCGCTGTGCAGTCTGTCTCTTTTATCAAGGGGTTACTATGAAGACTGTCCCTTTTAACCAGAAATTACTGTGGTGGCTGTCGCTTTTATCCAGGTATTCATGTGGTGATTGTCCCTTTAATCCAGGTATTAATGTGGTGACTGTCCCTTTTATCCAGGTATTACTGTTCTGTCTGTCCCTTTATCCAGGTATTACAATGGTGACTGACACCTTTAACCAGGTATTACTCAACTGGCTGTCACCTTTACTCAGTTATTACCGTGCTGTCTGTCCCTTTTATCCAGGTATCACTGTAGTGATAGTCCCTTTTATCCAATTATTACTGCGCTATCTCTCTACCCTTTATCTAGGTAATAATACGCCGTCTGTCACCTTTAACCAGATCTTACCGTGCCACCTGCCCCTTTTATCCTGTTATTACTATGATGACTGGCCCTTTTTTATCCAGGTATTACTGAAAAGCATTTTCATTAATATATTTGTATGGTCTCTAGTACGTGAAATGAGGTATGATAAACCCGGAGAGTTTATGTACCTTAAGTTGCAAAGGTAGCGGGAAGGGGGAAGTGGAAGGGCGGGGGGTACTGGTTTGAAACTTACCCTGTTATGTAAGTTGGGTAAAATGATGGCCACGTGCCAAATTTTGTCGTTCACTTTTATATATAAAATTACTTGTGTAATTTCTTATATTATAATTGAAAATTAACTAAGACAGAATTTTTTTTTTCTTCATAAATCTGGCGAATTTTCTTCCAGCATAACGGCAGAATTCTTTTTACTTTTACAAGAAAGATGGTGAATGACTGTATCCGGGTTTAATATGGCTGTATTGTAATTTTTTTCTCATTCTCTAGCTCATGAACTGTCACTGTCTGAGAAAGAATCATATACGTAATGTAGGTTAAGCTCTGTAAATCATCCTCACATTCTTGATTTTCGTTGTGATTCTTTACGGATGCTTCAGCAAATAATTTAAACGTGTCAAAGACATTTGCTCATTAGCATAAATTTAGATAAAACGGAATGGCCGAGTCATTAGTTTTTTTTAGTAAACGAATAAAATGCTTGTGAATATGCAGTGGTTATGGTTAACGCGATGTCTTTGGCGATCTAATTGAAGGCTAGATTGAGATGGCGTGAAACTTTTGGGTTGTCTTTTTTACCCCAGAGAACCTCCAGGTACCTACCTCATGGTTACGCTAAAAGGAGGATACCACTGGGATGACTTATCGAGGCAAAACATTACACGGACACTGACAGTAGCGAGTCTTAATTGCTGTATTCAATTATTTGTGGTCAATTTTAACGCTGAGCCAACGTCTCACTTCTTATGGAGATAATAAGTACTACCTAGAATATTCACATTCTAACTAACTATTATCAGGTACTTTTGTGGCATCTTGGTTGTATCCTGAGGGGTTATCGATAGGGTAAAAAGACGTGCCGAAACCTACAGCTTAGGAGCTCGTGCTGACATAAGGCCAGCTTGAACTAAAACGGGAACAACAGACTTAGAGGGGTTTTGTTCCAAGGGCCATGGCACGCATTGGGGCTGGTGTACCAACAGAGGTAATGAATGAAAGCGTCTTTATCCCACAAAAGAAAAAAAACCACGAGAATTTGTATTTCTTCTATTAGAGTTTAGAAAGAAAACGAATAAGACTAGATAAGGCTGAAGGTGTCTAACATAAGCAACGTGATGTAGGCGTACTAGAAGCTGTATACTTTTCACTTGTCTTTAGAGACCTAATTTGTCTTTAAAGACTTAATTTGTCTTTAGAGACCTAATTTGTCTTTAGAGAACTAATAGGAAATGCATACGTCCTGTGTAAGTACAAACGGAATTCTGAGATTCACTTCGGTCCTTAATGATATGAAATGATATGAAAATGAAATCACTTTGGACGCACATAGTTTAATGCCATTACAGAGCAGTTTCCTGTTGTTGTCCCTTTGAGATTGAGATGTATTCTGTGGTAGCAATACTAAAAGGATTTAGATTACCTGGCCCTCTTTACTCTAGGTATTATATTGTGATTTAGCTTAGCTTTCCAGTTGCTCATTTTGTTTATGCTAATCTTTTTTTATTGGGGGTGGGGTGGGGTTGGGCTAATTTTGATACTGGAGTTTGCATTAAACCATGAAGTTTATCTCCTATCATTTCTTTATCAAGTTATAACGTAACCTTATGCGTTCCTTAAGTTTTACTGCCTAATAGTTGAATGATATCGTAGTAGAAGTGTACGCAGAGGTAAACAGATGCAGTAGCAAATTTAACGAATAGAGGGAATTTCTTTGAAGAGGTGAGGGTAAATTTGGTTGATATGCATTTCCACTATCATATGCAAATCTGCTCAGTTTGAAGTAGCCATCCCTATCATTTACTGTCGAAAGGATAATACGGAATGTTGCATTCATCTTCACGAGTGTGAGAATTTGGTTTACATGAAAATTCTCTTTGAGCCTTTGATTCTCGTAAGCCTTGGTATGTGACATACCTTTTAGCTAGCATAATTTTTGTGTTTAGCCAAAAGTCCAATTTAGTTTGAAAAATATCACGTATAAGACGAATTGAGTGGAAATTTTCATGTATTATTTAGGTGCTCTCAACAGCATGTATGCTTCTCATCATTTAACACTATTTATATATATATATATATATAATATATATATATATAGATATAATTGATTATACTTCTATATATATATATATATATATAATATATATATTATATACAATATATATATATATATATATATATTATGGCGTATGATATATATATATAGTTAATATATATATATATATGGCGTTGATTGATATATTCAAGGCACTATCTGATAGATCCCTACGGAATAATGTAGTTTTTCATTAGAAGCAGGATACATTTTGGGGTAAAAATGTCAGATTTTATTACGGAGCCGAAAATTCATCAAGTAAAGTATAAATACAAGTAAAACAAATTTTCTGTAATTCTTTTGATATCAGAATTACTATAGTTATCAGCCTATTCTGGTGCTACTGTATTGATGGAAAATTTAACAATATACCGACACACAGCATATATAATGGTATTTATTTAAAAAAAATAATTATGTTTTGACATATTGATTTTAAAAGTGAAGAGATGGATCATGAAAAAAACGCAGACCATGTAAAAGGCCAAGAATATAACGTGGCACAGGTTTCCCGTAAGCCTACCTTAATATCTTATCCCACCTAGGGGGAGAACAACCACTAATCATAATTACCTCTGAATTTGATTCAGTTTTACGCCCAAACATTGCTGACAATAATAATGATCACATTAACAGACCAATTATATTCCAGCTAGTGACCATTTCCAGGTACAAAATTCAGGGACAGTTTGCTAAAAATGAAGTGTTAACGGTCTTGTAGGATGCCTATGACTGACATCGATTGGTTTCTATTGTTAATGAGTAGCTCTTTGTAGTGGAGAGTAAAGATTCTGTAATATTGCTTAATAATGATAATGATTTCTTAATCATTATTAAGACATTCATTTGAAAAATCTAATGCGAAAGATGACGGGTTACAGTGAGGCCCGGGTTGTCAATGAAAGAAGTAAGTTATTGTTATACAGTTGCTTGGTTGAAAAAATTCGAAAGTCTCACATATTATTCTTTGCTGTATTCAATTTGGTATGAATCATAAGTCTTTAGGAAATACCGACCTGTTTTTTGTACTTCATCGGTGAATTTTTGAGAATGGACATGATAAGACTAGCCGCTATGAGGATTAAGTTGCTGTTGTTTGAAAGTAAGGAAATGAAATACTGCTAAAGCAGAATGCTTCCGTTTTAATAAGCTTTCCCGAAGGTAACATTGGTTGTGAAAACGGCATACAGAATTACGTGTTCATTCTTTGTGTATCAAGTAGGATTAACGAGGGTATTACCTGTGCTTTCTTTTCGCGTTCTTTCAGTGCATGACGTCCCACTGGGAAATGCAAGCTTATGGTTTTATTACCTCACATTCTCTCATTCTTACTGTTATGACTGGGGCTTTAGCAGACCAACTCTGCTTCGTTATAAACATACTAATTATTAACAGTCGTATTATCCTCTCAGTGAAGCATTATATTCACTCATTCACAGGCTATTGCAACTGCTGTTGAGGTGGGGGGGGGGGGGGGGGGGGGGGGGGGGGGGGTGGGGGGGGGGGGGAGATAAACCTACAGAAATGGGATCAGTGGGCCTTCTGTGAATCCAAATATAGTATATGGTACCATATATGGTAGCGCTGTGTGGGTGATAGGATACACTATTATACCGGCGTCTCCAGGTGAGGTCGCCGGCTTATGTTGCTAATACTGTTCTTATTTTCGGGTCCTAGAGATACCTGATATGACACAAAGTAGAAATAGGAAAACTTCGATGTTTTGGAGATTTATGTCTTTTCTTAATCTAGTAAGACTCTTGATTCTTTTCTTATCAAGTAAGAATCTAGATGATTCTCTTCATACATTCATTTGAGTATTGTTCCATCATTCATTGTCTACATAACACAATGTTTTTCACTTAGAAAGTTCAACATTATCACTATCAATCAACATTCAACGTTGGAATTTGCTTGCATGTGCCAAACTGTTAACCATTAAATTGTCTGTTGCTTTCATTTTTAAAAACACTGTCTATCCTCACTACTAGTAGAAAACCACAATGCTTGAGTTGGAATGGTCTTGTCACCACTGTTTTGCGTAGACCACAAATAGAGGCTTGTGCATATCTTTCCTCCGCTGCGTTATATGAGAGAATGTACATAATAATTTTCCTTCCTTTCCGTTTACGGGCTGTCCAAGAGCAAGAACCCTTGATGGCATAAGGACAGCGGGAATTAAAAGGAGTCTTTCATCAGCATTTTCCTATTTTTCTTCCCTCTGTCGATGAGTTTCCTGTTTTACCATATTCACCTTAGCGGCGATCTTTCCCTCTCCTCTCGGTTAGGCCTAGAAAGGTGTTTCTGGCAAAATTCTGCTTGTTTGCGTCTGTGAGCTTAAGGAAGACTGTAGTGTGGTTGTAAACAGTCCTCCACCGCAGCCTTATATCGCTCATTTTCTCCGATAGGGTTTATCTTTATTATTTCTCCTGCGTTTTATTTTACGTCTCTTTATTTTTCTTCGAAAGGGCTTACTAAGGTGCGATCATTTTTGAAATAGAATTTAGAATATAAATAGTAGAAGTTAAAGGCAATAGTAGTTTCAAAAGGAATAAAGCAACAACAAACAAGATGGCTTGGTCGGTGGCCGCATATAAAAATCATAATTAAAAGCACGAAAGCAATGAAAATACACAAAAATTGTCTTGATTCACTCCACTCACCTAGCATTAAAATGGCTAAATTACTTTAGAGTATCCCGTAAATCATAAACATTTGTTATCAGTAAAAGTGTGTTTGATAATAATTATTACCATTTAAAAAAGATGGTCTATGTAAATGCTTTATCCACAGACAAAAGACTAACAACTTTCTGAATAATTTAATAATACTCCGGGAGCCGTGGCATTGTTCCCCCTCTTCCTAAACCTCACAATAGTAAACAAAAGAGGCCTTTTCTTTGTTAAATAACTTCAGGTCATGTGAGAGAGAGAGAGAGAGAGAGAGAGAGAGAGAGAGAAGATACTTATCTGAATCGAGAGAGAGAGAGAGAGAGAGAGAGAGAGAGAGAGAGAGAGAGCGTTCCTTTGTTCTGTCACTAAAAGGTAGTTTGTAATTTTCATTGTGCAAACTTATTTTTATTACCGATATTCATTTCGAACACACTTTAAAACGAAAGAGTGGAAGTTAGTTTTAATTACTAGAAAAACTTAAAATTTTTCACGAAATCAAAATCAAATTCAATTTAACTACAAATGCTAGATTTAGTCCGTGTATTTCTGAGTTTATCCGAGTCATCCTATTTGCTCAGATATGTCCAGTCATTCTGCATATAGCTATATTATATATATATATATATATATATATATATATATATATATATATATATATATATATATATATGTATATATATATATATATATTATATATATATATTCTATCTATATATATATATATAATATAGTATATATTATAAAGTAAAAGGTAAAAGCCACAAAGGAAAGTGAAACGATGGAGTGCTGTGAGATCTTTCGACTCAACGTCCGAAAGATCTCGCAGCACTCCATCATTTCTCTTTCCTTCGTGGCTTTTACCTTTATTTATCTATTCATCACGTTCCAAATTTTCGTGATTTAGATATACACATATGTATGGAAGAATCTAGTGTAAACTTAAACTGTTTTGAAATTCTCTCTCTTTGTTGGTTAGTCATAGCTTAGGAAAAAGCACAGAATTTTTTAAATATTTATATTATAAATAAATATAAAATACTTGATGTATCATCATTAAATTAATGTCAAATACTTAACACACATACGCACATCATATAACACACAATATATATATATATATATATATATATATATATATATATATATATATATATATATATACATACATATGTATGTATACATATATTATATTATATTATATTATATTATATTATATTATATTATATTATATTTCTCCTGGATATTTTGGTTATCGAGTGTGATTTCATGTCTGAAGAGCTGCGCTGATGTTAAGATTAGTTCTGAAAATATTAGTAAAAGGAGGTGACTTTCTAATAAACAACCAAAGTATTTGAAAATTTCATATCCCTTTCAACGTGTCTACAAGTCTATCTCAACATTTCATATCCGTTTCATGTTATTCAGACGACATGCAGATTCACTTCAGTGCTTGGAAATGACACCCGAGAAGTGTTAGAATGTTGGAGGATATAAGAAAATTAATGTTATTTTTATCCTTTTTCTTCAAGTTGTTATTGTTACTGTATTTCAGTAAATTTTCCGTGCACTAATAACGTGGGCTTTCCTTTTCCCAGCGGTAAATAAGGAATTAATGGCTATTTTGATTATTGCATACAATTGAGATTAAACTAGTAAATTCGAACTTTCATACATAACTGTTTCGGTATATATTTCGTTTAAGCCAAGAATCATTATTGCTGTGTATTATCCATGTTTCTTATTTCTGCCACTACTTTACGAGCTTTTATCAGTTATGAGTAATCTTTGTAATCTGTCTTCATAAATGGGAATTCATTCATTTCAAAACTGTATTAGGGGATGACTCTTGAGACACAGTTATCATGTCACTGCTTGTTTACGAAATTGTACGAGTACACGAATATATTATCAAACAATAGCTTCTCACTGATTCACTTCCATATGTTGAAAAATCGCCACGTGATAGAATTAGGTATCTAATGCACTTCACAGGCTTCGTCTTGCCATGAATATAATGAATATTTTGGATCCTCTTCTATTATCGTTGTTCATATTTATTTTCCGTTTAGACGTCTCTTGTTTATATACATTCTAGGTTAGGTGATCAGTTTTAAATTTTCTGGTTTCGTAGTTAACCAATGAAAAGTTTAAGGAAATGGCACAAAAAGCTTAACCGGAAGGCAGTCATTAAGTGGGAAGCCCTTTAGAACTAATTTCAAGAACTTGAACAAAGGTGCACTAATTAGTGCATCGCATCTCAGGGTTTGGGGGCTGGAGATCATAAACTTCGTCGCAAAAAATATTCGAAATCCCCCTCTTCTCTCTCTCTCTCTCTCTCTCTCTCTCTCTCTCTCTCTCTCTCTCTCTCTCTCTCTATTTAATCTGGGTTCCACATCATCGGTTTTCTCTATATATATAGTAGTGCTGCTCCTCAGGTATTTGCTCTTTACCTTGTCTTTCTCCTTTGTTTTTTAATCAGTACTATCTTCACATACTTACTCTCTTACCTTACTCTGTTATCAGCTAATGATTCGAATTTTCATCATTCCTTCTTAACTCCAACTTTTTTTGTAAAAGATCGCTGTCAATATGTCCAAATCTTGTGAGGTGGTGTAAGTACAGATATTCGTATTATCTCAAACTGAAACAGGAAAACTGTGTTTATATTCTTGCCCTCTGACCAGTATCCTTCTCATGTCTTTATCTTATATTCCTATAGAACTTGGATTTATCAGTATTGTGACCATCGATGTAGGTTTACACGCTGTGTGTGTACGTTCGGATGCTTTGATTTTACTCATCCCTAACAAAATTAGTTTGAGAGACCAACTTCATCAAATTTAGTGGAACTCATCTGTCCTTGTATTATTTCTATATTTAATTTTGCCAGAGATTAGTAAAATCAACGGATTGTTTTGAATGAATTACCAAGATCTGACATCCGGCTTGGATTCATCTAAATTCCATTGCAGTGTCAAGAGTTCTCTTCTAGTTCTTCTGTATTTATTTGGTTATTACTTTTGGGACTTTTTACTACTTGTCATCTCCGCTATCCCGATCTACTGCTAGTAGAAAAGTGCCGTGTCATGGGCTCGATGGTCAGCTGCTTAGATAAGTTTTCATTCACTTCACCTCCAGAAAGTGAAGGCCTGCCATCATGTCTCCTGAATCCTCTAACTTTCAACTTTCGATAGTCGAGCTTCTCATGACTTAAAAATGAACAAATTAATCCCCATTTTTGGAGTGTTGAACTTTTCCTATTCAGTCTACCACGTCTCAACACAAAAAGATTTACTTATTTGACTAATGACTTTAAGAATGAAAAGGTTGAAGCAAACAGTATGAATGAATTTCAGTGTGTTATACATGACGTTATTCAGTGAAATAATATTTCCTCTGAAAAGAGCATGCCGACTAGGCGCTTGAGGAAGAGCTCGCATAATTTAGTTTTCTGCCAAAGTACCTTTGTTTCTCTCTGTGGCCGCGAGTTCGATTCTCGGGCATTCCATTGAGGGGTGAAAGATGTATATTTCTGGTGATAGAAGTTCACTCTCGACGTGGTTCGGAAGCGACGTGGTTCGAAAGTCACGTGAAGCCGTTGGTCCCGTTGCTGAATAACCACTGGCTCCATGCAATGTAAAAACTCCATACAAGCAAACAAACACCTTTGTTTCTGATTGATGCTTTTCTTCCTAAAAATTAGGTCAGAAATCAGATGTGCTAAAACTACAGAAGAAGGATTCTCTGAGTGAATTGTTTCCGCTGTATTCATCAACGGACGCCGCAGGGCGGTATTGAGGTGCACTGCAGGCATTAATTAAGCTTCTTTGCATTGTCCCTTCGGCTCCTAGCTGCAACTCGTCATTAATTTTTACATACTTATATTTAACTTCTGCGTCTGTTTGTCTGTCTGTTTTGGGTCAAAACTTGTAACTAAATTTTCAATCTGTTCCCTTCATACGATGAACTTGAAATTTTGCGCGGTTACTCAATTCCAGTAACAATACAACCTTAAATGATCAGTAGTTCAACAGTAACCTCTAATGAGGTATCTCAGGTTTTGCAGATTTTTCATTCCTTCCTAGCAATAAAACGTGAACAATAAATATTTTGAGAAAGAACAAGATATGATTAATTGTAAGAAAATCCTGGTGTCTCAAAAAATTTATTTTTCACTGTTTAGTGCATTTTAATAAAAGTGTTTAAAATGTTCATTTCTTAATGTTTATTATACTGTGCCTCCTTTCATATTCTCTTTCTTCTATCTTACTTTCCACCCTCCACTAACAATATTGTCAGTATTGTCTTATTGTGCTACTGTGAGCTTTCCATCCTGTTACACCTTTGAGGCCTTTTTATTCTCAATTTGTCAATCTGCACTGAACGATCTCATAGGTCACAGTTTTATATTCCATTCCATTCCTGTTCATGATCGGAAGCAAATAAAGACTCTACTAATAACTAAGGACGGCGTACCATAAGTGAATTGTTCAAGTGTAAACGCAAATAACCTAGATTATCTTTTGTCCTTCCCGGAGTATCATATCAAACAAAGAGATTTGCCTCACAAAGGTTTTATTCAACATTTCCACTCATGAATATTCTCTTTAGGTTCCCCGAGTTCTTCAGAAAAGACATTGTCATGTAAACAAAAGCCGAAGTGAAGTTTGATATGATGGTATTCCTTTTTTTCTGTCGTTCTTTCTTATTATAGGAATGAAAAATTTCCTGTTTTTAGTAAATTTGAGCTTATTTTAGGCTTTTTTTAAACTTTTAGTTAGGAAACATGATAACAGAAGTACTGTATAATGACTACGAATTATGATTAATCATGAAAAAAGCAATTTTTTATAAGTTGTGTGTGTGTGGGTGGGGCACAGACATTTTGAAGCTTTTTACAATTCTTAAGTTATGTAACATGAAACAGAAAACATAATGGCTAAGAGATACGATTAAATATGAAGGAGTGGCTAGTATAAGCTGTCTGCTTTGGGTACAAACGTATTGGAGGGCGTTTACTCAGGCAGTAAGCTTCCAAAAGAAAGGTGTTTCGCGTTGAGCCACTCGTCTTCACTGGTTTTCATATATTGCCCCAGTGCTCTGTTCTCGATGTTGACGCAGTCCTCTATGTTTAGTAGTCCCCTCCCTCCTTTCTTTCGTGTTATGTATAGTCTGTCCGTATATGCTCTTGGGTGTAGTGCTTTGTGTATTGTCATATGTTTCCTCGTTTTCTGGTCTATGCTGCGAAGTTCTGCCTTTGTCCATTCCATTATTCCTGCGCTGTATCTGATCACTGGCACTGCCCATGTGTTTATGGCTTTTATCATATTTCCGGCGTTGAGTTTTGACTTGAGTATCGCCTTGAGTCTCTGCATATATTCTTTCCTGATCGTGTGCTTCATCTCTTGATGTTTTATATCCCCTCCTTCCATTATCCCCAGTTATTTGTATCCTGTCTCATCTATGTGTTTGATGTTCCCATCTGGTAGCTTTATCCCTTCAGTCCTTGTTACTTTGCCCTTTTGTATGTTGACTAAGGCACATTTTTCTATTCCAAACTCCATCCTGATGTCCCCAGATATAACCCTTACAGTCTGGATTAGGGTATCTATTTCCTTGATGCTCTTACCATACAGCTTGATGTCGTCCATAAACATCAGATGGTAAATTCAGTTGCCTCTTTTCTTGAGTTGGTACCCAGCATCCATCTTCTGCAGTACTTTTTTTTATGGGAATCATGGCTACTACGAAGAGTAGCGGGGACAGTGAGTCGCCCTGGAAGATCCCTCTCCTGATATTAACCTCTGCTAGTCTTATTCCAGAGGTTGTAAGTATTGTATTCCAGTTGTGCATTGTATTTTTGAGGAAGCTGATGGTGCTTTCCTCTGCCTCATATATTTTCAGGCATTCTATTAGCCATGTGTGTGGTATCATGTTGAAGGCTTTCTTATAGTCTATCCTGCCATGCTTAGATTGGTTTTCCTTCTCCTACTGTTCTTCAATACCATTTTGTTTATCAGGAACTGGTCTTTTGTGCACCTACACTTCCTTCTGCAGCCTTTCTGTTGGTGGGGGATGGTGTTTGTCTCCTCTAGGTAGCTGTATAGCCCTTCACTGATGATACCTTTTAGTAACTTCCACATTATTGGTAGGCAGGTGATAGGCCTGTAGTTACTGGCTATATTTCCCTTACTCTTGTCTTTTTGTACTAAGGATGTTCTTCCTGTGGTCATCCATTTGGGCGCATGGTGATTTGTGATACAATGCTGGAGTTGTTCTGCTATTCGTGGGTTTAGAGCCTTGAAATTTTTTGAGCCAGTATCCATGGACTTCATTGGGACCTGGGGCTTTCCAGTTGGGCATTTTCTTTAGTTGGTGTCTGACTGTGTCTGTCGTGATCTCAGTGAATCTTTGTTTTATTCTCCCTCTTTCTTCTTCCTTAACTTTTTGGAGCCATGTTGCATGCTTGTTGTTTGATACCGGATTGCTCCATATGTTTTCCCAGAGTCTCTTACTTGGTTCGGCTTCAGGAATTTCTTGGTGGTTGTATTCCCCTCTTAGTTGGCTGTATAGTCTTTTCTGGTTGGTTCCGAATAGTTTGTTCTGTTGGTATCCCTTATTTCTGTTCAGGTACCGTTGGATCTTATGTGCTTTGGCCTTGAACCTCTGTTTTAGATCTTCTATTGTGTTGTTTAGTCCCCTCTCCTGTACTTTTTATTTCTCGTTCAGTTCCTCCCATGTTTTCTTCCTTCTTAGCCTTTTTTCTGCCATGTCTTTCAGTTTACTCAAGTCAGACCTCATCACCATGATTTGCTTTTCCAGGCGCCTTTTCCAAGGCAGTTGCTGTTTTGGTTTCTGTTGGGTTGGTTGTGCTGGTGGTGTTGGTGTTTGTATCTCCATCAGTTCTGCTACTAATCTTGCTCCTGCATATGCCAAGTTATTTGTTTCTGTGATACTGTTGGTGTGTATTATTCCCATTATTTCATTGACCTTACTTGTTTTCTCCCTTAATTTCTTGGTGTTGTAGGATTTCATGGAGGGGATCTTTGTTCTCTGTGAATCTGGCTCCATCCATTGTCTGATATTTTCTATCCATTCTGTCCTCTCTGTTACTTCGTCGGTGTTTCTTCGTGTGTCGTTGTTTGATACCTCATCATCCCTGTCATCTTCTGTGGCATCGTCTCTCAGTTCATCTTCTTGTAATTCGTTGCCGTGTGTCATTTCCTTTTCCAGTTCTTCTCTTTCTGTTTGGGAGAACTAGTTCTTTTTCTTTATGTTCCTTACTTGGTCTGCCAGTCTCTGCTCTGTTTGTGGGGTGTTATTCCTCGCATTCCAGATGTTGACCAACCTTCTATATCCTCCCTCCGTCGGGTTGCTTCTGATGTACCATCTCCATATTTCCTTATTTTCTTCTCTTGTCCATTTCTTCCTCATCCATGCAACAGGGAGTCTACCGCCACCGTCCTGTGGAGACAGACAATTTCTGCCCCCAACAGCCAACCCTGCCAGAACATGGCCAGTTATGCAAGCAGTAGAGACGCCGCAATCCCAAATAAGCCAGAGCAGCTATGCCTTGAGCAACATGGCATCCACACCACATTATTGAGGACCTTGCACTGCCCATAACGCCTGACTGCATTCATGCAAGGTGACCACTGCCACAAAGATTTGGGATGAGACACTGCCCACCGTGCATGAGCACAGCCATTCATCCTAGATGACTTAGGATTCCCCATCTCTATGCTGGTCATGCCCGACCGCTTCCGTGTAACAGGGAGTCTACTGCCAACCGTCCTGTGTGGACAGACAATGTCCGCCTCCAACATTCCACCCTGCCAGAGCATGGCCAGTAATGCGAGCATTAAAGACTCAGCAATCCCAAATCAGCCAGAGCAGCTATGCCATTGAGCAACATGGCATCCACATGACATATTTGAGGACCTTGGACTGCCCATAATGCTTGGCTGCACTCTTGCAAGATGACCACTACCGCAAGTATTTGGGATGAGACACTGCCCACCCTGCATGAGCACGGCCATTCATCCTAGGTGACATAGAGATTCCACATTTCTATGCTCATCATGCCTGATCACTTCCGTGTAACAGGGGGCCTACCGCCAACCGTCCTTTGCGGACTGACAATGTCTGCCCACAACAGTCCACCCTGCCGTAGCATGGCTAGTCATGCAAGCAGTATAGATGCAGCAATCCCAAATCAGCCAGAGCAACTATGCCATTGCGCAACATGGCAACCACACGACATATTTTAGTACCTTGGACTGCCCATAATGTGTGATACTCATGCAAGGTGACCACTGCCACAAGCATTTGGGATGAGACACTGCCCACCCTGCATGAGCATGGCCATTCATCCTAGCCGACATAGGATTCCACATCTCTATGCTCGTCATGCCGACCGCTTCCGTGTAACAGGGAGCCTACCGGCAACCGTCCTGTGTGGACAGACAATGTCTGCCCCAACAGTCCACCCTGCCGGAGCATGGCCAGTTACATAAGCAGTAGAGATGCCACAATCTGAAATCAGCCAGAGCAGCTATGTCATTGGGCAACATGGCATCCGCACGACATATTTGAGGACCTTAGACTGCCCATAATGCGTGACTGCACTCTTGCAAGGTGACAACTGCCACAAGCATATGGGATGAGACACTGCCCACCCTGCATGAGCACGGCCATTCATCCTAGCAAACAGGATTCCACATCTCTATGCTCGTCATGCCGGACCGCTTCCGTGTAACAGAGACTACCTCTAACCTTCCTGTGCGGATAGACAATGTCTGCCCCCAACAGTCCACCCTGCCGGTGCATGGCCAGTCATGCAAGCAGTAGAGACGCAGCAATCCCAAATCAGCCTGAGCAGCTATGCCATTAAGCAACATGGCATCGACACGACATATTTGAGGACCTTGTACTGCCCATAATGCTTGGCTGCACTCATGCAAGGTGACCACTTCCACAAGCATTTTGGATGAGACACTGCCCACCCTACATGA
Source organism: Macrobrachium nipponense (assembly GCF_015104395.2). Classification (NCBI taxonomy): domain Eukaryota; kingdom Metazoa; phylum Arthropoda; class Malacostraca; order Decapoda; family Palaemonidae; genus Macrobrachium; species Macrobrachium nipponense. Next base: position 27,465,022 of record NC_061110.1, on the reverse strand, counting down.
GCACGGCCATTCATCCTAGCCAACTTAGGATTCCACATCTCTATGCTCGTCATGCCCGACCGCTTCTGTGTAATGGGGAGCCTACCGCCAACTGTCCTGAGCGGACAGACAATGTCTGCCCCCAACAGTCCACCCTGCCGGAGCATGGCCAGTCATGCAAGTAGTAGAGATGCAGTAATCCCAAATCAGCCATAGCAACTATGCCAGTGAGCAACATGGCATCCACACGACATATTTGAGGATTTTGGACTGCCCATAATGCATGACTGCACTCATGCAAGGTGACCACTGCCACAAGCATTTTGGATGAGCCACTGTTGCTCGTATTGCCCGACTGCTTCCGTGTAACAGGGAGCATACCGCCAGCCGTCCTGTGTGGACAGACAATGTCTGCCCCCAACAGTCCACCCTGCCGGAGCATGGCCAGTCAAACAAGCAGTAGAGACGCAGCAATCCCAAATCAGCCAGAGCAGCTATGCCAGTGAGCAACATGGCATCCACACGACATATTTGTGGACCTTGGACTGCCTATAATGCTTGGCTGCACTCATGCAAGGTGACCACTGCCGCAAGTATTTGGGATGAGACACTGCCTACCCTGCATGAGCACGGCCATTCATCCTAGCCGACTTAGGATTCCACATCTCTATGCTCGTCATGCTCGACCGCATCTGTGTAACAGGGAGCCTACCGCCAACCGTCCTGTGCGGACAGACAATGTCTGCCCCCACCAGTCCACCCTGCTGGAGCTTGGCCAGTCTTGCAAACAGTAGAGACGCAGCAATCCCAAAGCAGCCAGAGCAGCTATGCCATTGAGTGATATGGCATCAATACCTAATGTTCCAGGTCCTTGGGCTCTAGCCTTAGCTTTTGTTGAGACTTTTCTTGGCCCAATCGTTCGTCATCTGTTCTGCATCTTGGATCTTCTTATCCTTTGCTGCAATTTATCTTCTTTGGAAGTAAAATTCTCTTTCTTCACTCTTCCAGAACCTTCCAGAAAAGTTTTGTCTCCGATCCTAACATCTGGTATTTATAATTGCAATGATCATCTATATCTCCAGCTACTTCTGCTTAGTATTAATATGATTAGTAATAAGTTCTTTATATCACTAACATTATAACAGTTATTTACTGTGAAAACTTAATTAATATAGTAATAATAATAATAATAATAATAATAATAATAATAATAATAATAATAATTAATCAACCTCCTTCCCACAGGCTGGATGTGCTTCTGATGAGGTTTCTTGCCCAGGGAAATGTAGGGTAGACCGGGGCTAGTTGCTACAACATATACATCTTGTTCGGGTTGCCCCAGGTCCCTCAGTGTGAGGCACCTCTAATGTCTACCAGAGAGTTGCTAGTACATCTTCCGGTATATTTTGCATCTTCCAGTCTTGGATGGTCTGGGATGCATCTTAGATATTTGTCGAGCTTATTCTTGAACACATCTACGCTCACTCCTGATATATTCCTTAGATGAGCTGGCAACGCATTGAATAGACGCTGCATTATCGATGCTGGTGTGTAGTGGATTAATGTCCTGTGTGCTTTCCTTGGTTTTCCTGGTATAGTTTTGGGCACTATTAATCTACCTCTGCTTACTCTTTCTGATATTTTTAGCTCTATGATGTTTTCGGCAATTCCTTCTATCTGTTTCCATGCCTGAATTATCATTTAGCGAGAGAGAGAGAGAGATAGAGATAGAGAAATCATTAATCGCTTGGTGATACTTGTGCCGCATGTCCTTTCTGCTGATATACGAACTGTTGAGGAAGAAAGTAGTTCAGAAAGCCTCTTTCACTTCTCTGCTCTTATTGTTGTCTTATGGTTTTCTTGAACCGTTTGTACCGCCTTTCTAACTTCCAGTGATTGTCTAAATAATAGTAATAAAAATGGAAGAGAATTGACTCGGAAATTGATTACGTTTAGAGGAAGAGTCGAACTGAAAGAAACTGTTTAAGGATCATTGAATCAGTAAAAAATGAAAAAGCAATCAAAGCGAAATCCCTGTGCTTCATCAAGGCTTCCATCTGAACACCTGGGCGTTTTTCCATTTTCTCGAAGTAATTGAAAAGCCTTACGGCATTTGAAGCAATAAAAAGCAAATCCTTGTAACCTGCAATGTCATAATAAAAAGCACTGTTGAGATGTATATCGAGAAGTTAAATATTTTAAGAAACAATAACCTTGAAATGCTAAGGTAAAAAATGAAAGATAGGCCACAAATCATATTAAAAGTTATCTTTCCACTTCTGAAGCAGTTAAAAAAACCATTACTTGTAACCTACAATATCTTAATAAAAGAAATAATATCAGAACGATAACTATATCGAGATGTTCCTCTGAAAGCCCAAAGTTAAGTATTGTAAAAGACAGTAACCGTGAAACACGAAAGTAAAAAATGAAAGCAAGACCACAAATAACATCCAAATTTGTCCGAATATCTGGGCTGCTATAATTAGTAACGCGAATGTTACCTGCATTCTCCATTTATCGCTGAAAAAAAAAGAGCTTGCGGCGAGTGACATTCCAAGTTTCTTATCAGTTTAGGGCGAGTTGACAACTTCTGTGAAGTGGACCGCCTAGGTTGCGGCCACATGCACTGACTCGATAAGTGGTTTATACTATTGCTTTTCTTTCTCTCTTTTACTTATCTGCTCCCTCTGGTCTTTCATATTTTTCATTTGACTTAACACGAAATTTCGTTTGTAGGTTTTTTTATGTACTGATAAGTTTATTTGAATTTTTTTTTTTTCGCAAAGGTTCTATTTTGCTTATTTGATTTGATTAAAGTTACTGATTTCATGAAAGTCACTGTTTATAAATAAACCGAGCTGTTCGCACCGGACTCTGTACAATCCAGCTTGAGGTAGCCGCAGTAGCCTTGACGTTTTATTAATAATTTCTCACTGAAAGGTTACTTGTACATGTTATGAACCTATTTTTAATGACTCTGTTTTCATCTTCCTCCTCCCCTACTCTCACATTGAAACCTTATCTACCTTTCGTTGAAAGTTAACTCTTAATTGATATCCTTTGATGATTTTAAATGTGTTTAGATAGTTTACCTCAGCATTATAGCCAAACGACCTTTTTTTTATCCGTAAAGAAGGTTTGTAAGTTTTACCTGCAGAAGTACGTGAAAATCTCGCTGGATATGAATGCTTGTTTGAGATCTGTAAACTAAATTTCGTCTCGTCAACGCTCGATGCACCTTCATAGCGAAGCACGCCAGCATTTATTTATAAAGTTTTCTTCATCTTGTTTGGTATTCCTATGATACCAGAAAATGATAGAAGGATTCTTTGGTGATTTATTATTATGACCAAACTGTGAATGTATCGTAAAAGGATGCTTATTTATGTGAAAATATAATTTATCAGATATCTGTCTACAAAACTGTGTTCACCCATACACCAATTTTATCGTACAAATATGATGGACGGGGTATTTATTTTGCATGAAATAATTGTCCAGTTTTCATATTTATATTAAATTGAAATATTCAGCTGGCCGAATTTCTACGTATGCATATTTTATTCCTCTCTAAAGTCGTTCATGGTAAAAGTATAAATCTTTCAGAATTGGTATTAACAAGATTGCCAGTCTTTCAAATCTCTGTTTGTCTATCCTAGTGATTTTGTAGCCTGTAAGGCAAACGGTACAGTTTCAATACAGAAGGAAATAAAACCCCAGCCCCTCTCTAACTTGTCATATTCTTTTGTATCTACATTCTGGAAATCAGTTCATTATCTGGTTTCCCATCTAGCACAAATTTTGGACCTTTTCGCCAATATTCTAGATGAAAGATGAAGTGTTGTGCATAAAATTATAGACTTCAGGTAATGGATCGTGATCATTTTCCTTCCCTTGAATGATATCGTTTTCTGTCATAAATTCATACTTCGTATAATTTTTCAGCAGCATGATTTTATACGCGAACACAGTTTATGTAATATTAACCATAGAATTTTCTGCATGAAGTCAGTTTATTTTTCTGCTGACGGCATTTTCCCAAATATTAATCTATTGACATGTGGCGAGGGCACAAATTATTCAGCTCCCTTCATTTACTCTTGACGTCTTAATTATTCACTGGGTTCCGAAATCAAAAATATTGACGACGGCAGCGGTGAATAATTTACTCGAAGCAAACCAACCGGTTCCATTAAGGCTGACAAAAGTTAAAACCTTAAAAGTTCTGCTACGGAAACCATGTGTTTTGTTTCACAATATGTCTCCTAAAGTTTGTAAAGCAATTTAAATTCTTGATTATTGATTTCCGTATGGTAGCCATAATTATGGATGCTATTCTCTAAAATGGAAGGTAAAATAATGTTAGTATTAAAGATAGTGAAAATTAAATGCAAACTATTTTGCGCAGAATTTTGCTGAGAGGCACGTGTGCAGTCAGGATGAATTCATTTCGTTTTATTAAATGCCATACAGTTTCGTATATCCAATCGAATCACTTACATATATGTATCGCGAATGTCACATTAACGGATAAATATCATGTATGGAATGGATATTTACTTACGGGGTTTCGAGTTTTGTTGCTGTGAGACTTAACTGTAAACAACACAGCTAAACCAGGCAACGTGTACAAGTGAAATAATACTTCTTTGTTCCAATAAAGCATATAGCGTTGTATGATTCACACCATGAAAAGAATTAAACTTTACCTCATTTTTAGCAATATTAAGGAGCCTGCAGACATTCAACTTCATAGCGATTTCGACTTTTTACTTTAGAAAAAAAATTACTTATTCCACGGGGTTTCAGAAAGTAAATCTTAACTTTTGGAATAATGTGTGGTACTCACATTATTCTCATTTTAACAGGCTATCATTTACATTACTATTTTTTATACTCATGAATAACTAGGACTGCAGAGGAAAAAGAAATTATGCAGTTTAAGATTTCAAATAATTTTTCTTGCAATTTGATTGAAAAAAGCAAAAACATAACACATTTGAGGAAAGCCTCATTAGATAAGTGAAATCTCTTGGATTACCACTTTTGAGCACTTTTGAGACGGGTGCTGTCTCATTGCATGAAGGCGTGAATTGTTTAGAGTTAAGGGGAAATCTCAAAATGCTGTAAAAACTGTTTCTCTACAGTTAAAATCTTCAAAAATGCTGCTATTAATGATTGATGACAAAGGCTGAATTAGTATAGAATGATAACCTGAAACAGAAATTGAATTATGTGTAAGCCCACGTGTTCAACTGACTCAGCGTTCGTTGAAGACTGTAGTCTAGCACAGTAGAATAAACACACGTTTCCCTTTTATCTTTTGCAATTTGTCAGAAGAAATGTCAAAGGTAAAATCACGTATCACGGCTTTTTATCTTGCCTACGTTGTTATGGGTTCTGGCAAAAGACACTTTTAGCTAAATTTGCCATTCAAGGCTTTAGTCCTGTTAGTAGATGATAGTTCTATTTGTTTAGTATTTGTAGTGATAAGCCATCAAAGTAAATCACTGTAACGCACTTATTCAATGATCCTTATTCTAGTTCAGTGACCCGTTTAATGGAAAATAAGGTTACCAAGATTAACAGTCTGTGAGGAATAGTGAGGGAGTTCCATTTTTTGTTTAAAAATTTTTATATGAATTAAAAAAGAACTTCTTTTACTATAATACTATAATGGAACATTTATATATAAGAAGAAAAACTAATGTTATTTGGACAAGGTGCCAATTTTTTTTTTTTTTTTTTTTTTTATGAGTAAACCCTAGTGACAGAAGGCAGTACCACTAGGTCTTCCTGTAAGATTCTACTGAAGAATCTACTCAATTTGAAATAATTACCCATGGATAATGGGATTTCACAATGGGTTATTTACATAGCACTGTATTTAGGAGGCTGTATTTCCTATAATTTTTTGGTAGACTTATCTTTAGAGTGAGTTTTTTTGTCTTTGGTAATCCTATATGCTACTTAGTTTCATACATGCGGTGTTAAGACTGGTAGTCATAAGAAAAACTAAGAGTTTTATAAAGAACAGTTGTATATAGAACAATAATAGTGAAAAAAATGGAGCTAAAGTATCAGGGTGAGTATTAGAAACAACAAGGTCAGACATTCAGTAGACTTGTCCTAGTTATTTTTAGGTAGCAACTGTGAATCAGGAGTAAGTATTGGCCTCACGATTTCGCTGCTGTTTGAGCATTTCCCACTTGTCAATTGCGATGATTATTAACAGACCAGTCCCTCTATGTACAATATCCTCCTTTGAAATCTGTTAGCTCTTTAGATCGAAACTTGACGTATTATTTACACAGTGTTTAGTATTATTCATAACTCTGCTGTTCAGGAATATTCAACGATTGTACGGTGTCCTCGTGCTCGGCTCAAGAGATGTTGCCATGGAAACACATTGTCACTCGAGAGAGCATATCTTCTATTTCTGCTTTTTTTACTTTCTCGTGATACAAGACGAAGTGGTTCAGAAGGAGAATTTCTAATCCAATTCTTCCTAAATCAAGACAGCAAGTGTTGAAGACGTGTGTCAGGCAATATCAACCTGAACTTGAAATATTCATATAAGTGGAACTCGGCAAATAGTGGAATCAAATTATTGCTAAACATAAAGCTTATGGGGGATGTCGTGAACGGACCAATAATAATCATGAGGGACGGTTTCTGTACGCGATGAAATTCAAGAAAATGTCAAAATAGTGAACTTAACCGAAAATAAAACGAGCCTTATCGGCTTTCCTATTCATAATTGAAAACATTTTCTCGATCAGTTCATAATAATAGGTCTGAATCATATGTTTAAGGACACTGGCTAGGAATAATGTTGGAAATTCTACTGCATTCATGAGTAACAATAAACAGATTGTTTTTTATAGGGTTACTTAGTCGTTAGACCGAAATTAAACTGACGGTACTATAGTCGTTCATAAAATGTAATTAAGTGGACATTTTTTTTATTCAAGAACATAACGTAAAATGTATAGCCACTAATCAGCGTTAAAGTAAAGTTAAGGGTGGAGCAGCAATTATTATTGATAATAAGAAACTGGACGTATACCATACCAAAAGAATAGGTTATTCGTGTGAAACCTTTTTATTGGACTTCGTATTACAGTAACAGAAATCCACGAAGAGAGAGAGAGAGAGAGAGAGAGAGAGAGAGAGAGAGAGAGAGAGAGAGAGAGAGAGAGAGATTTACGCAGAAACTATAAATATGAAGATAACCACAGGATATAATGAGGGACGTCATTGGTATTATGTTTAGTAAATTCAACTAACAACTTCAAAAATAGGCAGTAGGAAGAGAGCGTGGTAACTAGGCGCAAAAAAGGAAATAAAAATTGAAGAGATCGCCGTGGTTATAAAATTGTAAGTGGTTACCATTAGCGTAGTGACGTCTCTCCTTACCTCTTGTGGTCTGGTCAGAAATTCGATGGAATCTTCAGGAGTTAGACTTTGGGAAAAGCGTCCTTAGTTTGTTTCGTTGTACTTAGGTCCTTACTGATAGCAATATCCTTTACCAACTTGGTAGCGCTACTGAATATCATCCTGAGAGTACCAGTCAGTTTCCTGAACAGGGAAGTCATGATCAATCAATAATATGAAGTATTATTTAAATCGGACTCAATTTTCAAAAAGTTCCCGGGTTATCCAGAAAGTAATCAATGATCATTAGGTTAGGAACCACTCTAGACAGTACCTGATAACCTCTCCATCTCATGGATCGGATTACATTATTCTTGTATACACCTATAAATGATAATTACCGACGCTCACCTCCCAGGACTAATTAGATGTTCTATTCTGTGATGCTATATACTTAAGAGTATGCACTTTAATGTGCATATAAGTCTTGAGATATCATATCTTCAATTTTGGAAACACGACCCTCTGTGTATATCGTGAAAAGCCCTTGTCCATATGAACGATTAGCTTTATGAACGAAAGTCATATCATTCCATTTTCGCAACATTATTATTATTATTATTGTTATTATTATTATGTCTGGATTTGACGTCATATTTGGTTCCCCTTCCCCAATTCTCTTCCGCATTTAATTTTGAGAGGAATCTGACCGAAATAGCCCTAGGCGGACAGAGAGCCCCGAGGCCTGGAAGCGAGAGTCGGTGGCCATTCCTTTATTCATGCCTTTGTGGCCTAATCCTCAAAAAGTGGTTGACCTTTTTCGCTCTCTGTTTGCGATTTCATTCGGAAATGAAAGCAAAAACCAGGATCAAATGGATTACAAGTGAGGCGCTGGAATTCAATAATGGTATGAAAAGTTCGAATTACTCTAGGAAAGGAATTCTCCGGAAAACGGCCGAATACTTGATCTCGAATTTTCATATCAGAGGTAGTTGAAGCTTAATTGAATTCTGTCTGTAATAGCTTTGTGAGGGATGAATTATTTGCCTTTCATATTTTGTCATTTTAATCAGGTGTAAATTTCTAATATGATTTGTTACAGTCTGGAAAGCACTCTTATGATTCGCAGTGCATACTTTTATGTATAACAACGTACATTGATGAAATCTTGCAAATACTTATCCTGATGCACATATGCCTTATATATCATAATTTTCAGACTGTTCCCTGGATCTTCAGAAAGTATTCAATGAACTATTCTAGGTGTTATATAATACCTTTTCCCTCCTGTAAATGAGTTTGATTCCTCTTGTTTATGTATAGATATCATAATATATATATGTATATATAAATATATAATATTTATATACATTTATGTATATATTTATAAATATATACATATATGCATACGTATAAATATATGCACATTACTTTATAGACAAAAATAAATTATATGAGAGTATTATATATATATATATATATATATATATATATTATATATATAATATCATAATATATAAATAATTTAGTGTCAGTGACATGTTGTTGTGCCCACATGATAATTTAACAGTAGTAATGTTCTTGTATATATATATAATATATATATATATATAATATTTAGTGTCAGTGACATTTGTTGTTGTGCCACATGATAATTTAACAGTAGTAATGTTCTTGTATATATATATATATATATATATATATATATATATACTATATATATATATATATATATATAAATATATCCATATATATCCCCCTATAATGGTAAGTCGCAGGGGTATCATATTGACGACGCTCATACCTATGGAATATTTAGTTGTTTTGTAATGTCCGTGATGTAATATGCTTACGAGTACCCATTTTAATATGCATATACGTCTATGAACCCATATCTCCGATTCAGGGAATATATGACACTAGGTTTTGTAATCACCTTCTTCTATATGTATGATTGGCTTTGTAATCGAAATTCATATCGTTCCATTTTGGCAGCATTATTACTATTTTGATATGACCTTCGTATTTGGTTCCCCTTCTCCAATCCTCTTCCGCATTTCATTCCGAGGGAAATATGGCCGAAATTGCCCTGAGGCGGACAGAGGAGCTCGAAGTCTGGAAATGAGAGTCGCTGGCCTTTCCCTTGTTCATGCCCTTGTTGTCTAATCCTCAAAAAGGGGTTGACCTTTCTCTCTCTGTTTGCAATTTCATTCGGAAGTGAAAGCAAAAATAGGATCAAATGGCTTACGAGGGAGGCTCTGGAATTCAGTAAGAGATAGTCATGCCATGCCGCGTCTCTTTGAAAACTTCAAATTAGTTTTAGAGAATTCTCCGGAAAACCGCCGAATACATACCCGAATTTTTAGATCAGAGGTAGTTGAGGTTTAATTGTATTGTCTTGGCAATAGCTTAGGAATGGGTGGATTATTTTCCCTCCAAGTTTGTAATTTTTATCAGCTGGCAATTTTCAAAATGACCTGCGATAATCTGCAAAATACTCGGGCTGTGGTTGCATATGGGTAAAAGTACACATACGAAACTTTGTATAGAGATAAACTCTCCTTGCTTTCATTCTCTCCTAAAGAGCAGAATTGGTTATTATTAAATCTCAGTTAATAAAAAGGTTTTTCTAAATCTTTCCTGTCAAATTCTCTTTCAAAGTGAATAGGTTTATTCCTATTTATTTCTCTTTTTGGTATTCTTAAAAGACCGATAATGTTTTTTAACCATTTCATATTCCTTTCTTCTGGAAAACATTATCCCTTGAATCATTTTGTCTGCAGACTAGGATTCCTCTTGTATGTACCCATTAGGGCTAACTCGTAGGTGTAACCAATTGTTGATGCTCACCTCTGAGGACTAATTAGGTTTTCTGTAATTTCTTTGGTGTTATGTGATTACAACACGTACTCTCACATACATGTACTGTGGGGCTCAAATCTCATGCGACATGATTCTTTTTGTATCGTCCATATTCTCAGACTCAACGTGACGTTGCCAAGTAGTGCTATTATTTTTCTTTTTATATTTGTAATGTCATTCATGTCGAAAAGTTTGCGAATTCACAGCTAGCCTTATTTTCCTTTATGCATCGGTATAATTCTTAATTTGTGTGATTTGAATTGATTTTTTTTTTATCTTTACGTTGCTTAGTTCAAAGTGCGGTGTGATAAGGTTAGCGGTGCCAGCAATTAAAGCACACTTGACATGCTCCTCGGACTGGTCAACATAACCATGTCTGCAGCATTATGACAGTGGACCTAATAAGCTCAACAGTCATAACAACAATGTCAAAGTAGGAATATGAATTAAAACAAGTTTTATTTTAATGTTGAAGTTTTCGGCTGCGTTTAAGCTGCCTGTATGTTGGAAAATGTTTTATAGGCCTAGAAAAATAATCTAAGCCATCTGAGATGTAATCTGTTACTAATTAATTTATTTGTAGAGATTACCTGTTCTTTGAGGAATATGAATTCCAACCAGTTTTCTTTGAATGTTGAAGTTTCAGTCTGTGTTTAAGCTGCCTGTATGTTGCAAAATGATTTGTAGGCCTATAAAAATAATCTAAGCTTTCTGAGATGTAATCTTTACTAATGTTTTTATTTGTAGATATTACCTGTTCTTTGAAGAATAAAAGATGATGATGATTTTGGAGAAGATGGCTATTAATCGAAATATCATCATTATTAATATCAAGGCATATGGAACACTTGTTTTTCAACTGGTTTACAATATTATTTTCTTAAAACTCCTTCTGCTCGCTTTTGGTGTATATTTTTTTCTTTCATAAGTTAACTTGAAGTGCAAGAATGTGTAGGTAACCTCATTTGCTTTCTGGCCTGAAATTGTTAATATAGAGATGTGAATGTTAAGTGTAAAGTAAAGAAATCTAACACCTAGGCCTAGGAATAATATCTTGGCTTTGACAAATAGCCGAATATATGCTAGCATGCTATAATTTTTTGAAATATTTAAGGAAGATAACGAACAAATATGTAGGAAAATCCAAATATTTCTTTAACACATTATAAAGTAAATGTTTTCAAGATAATTTGATGGGCGCTACTCATTGTAGACCTACTTATATACCAGGTGGTTGTTGTTGCACCAACACTAATGATACATCACACATGCTTCCCTCACACGTTGCTATCGGTGGTCGCATTCTACTTTTCTATATACATATTGACATTTTTTCAGCGTTGAGCGTAAAAGCAATCAAATAGGACTATTTAAAATTTTATGTTTGCTTTGGAAGCATTATTAATGTTACGAAAATTTATTTCGTTTTTTAAAAATTTATTTATATAACATTTGAACTGAGGTTTGATGGCGACTTCGTTTTGGTCAAATGCTTCAGCAATGAGAGAGCGAAAGTTTTGAAAATGTTTCGTAAGAGTTTTTCTGAAATTTGACTACACTTGAGATTTTCTTAGACTTTTTAAATATATGACAGATTTCACTCTTATGAAACATATTATTGGCCTATTGTATGCGATAATCGCGTTTTCGCATTGAAATAGTAGATAAATATGGAGCATGCTAGGTTGCCAGTTAGTGAATTTTGAACGAAATCCTATGGAGTCATGTCGCATGAGATTTGAGCATCACTGTACTTTTAGTTTTTTCTTTATATTCATTTGTAGGTGTGCGACCATATTGTTTGAACCATTACTTTTATAAACGAAATTCATATCGTTTCATTTTCGGAACATTCTTATTATCTGGATTACCTCGTATCTCGTTCCCATTCCCCAGTTCTCTTCCTCATTCCATTCCGAGAGAACTCTGACCGAAATTGCCCTTAGATGGACAGAGAAGCCGCAGTCTGGAAATATTCTTTCCTTTGTGACTTAATCCTTCAAAATTTGGTTGACCTTTTCAGCGTTTGCGATTTCATTCGGAAATTAAAGCAAAAATAGGATCAAATGGCTTACAAGGGAGGCTCTGGAATTTAATAATGATCATGACAAGTCGTGGCTCTTAGAAAAGTTCGAATTACTTTTGGAGAAAAGGATTCGGAAAACCGCTGAATACTTGCACTCAAATTTTCATGTCCGAGGGAGTTGGGGCTTCACTGAATTCTGTCGGCGATACTTCCTGGGGGCTAAATAATTTTATTTTCATGGTTTGTAACTTTAAAATCATCTGGTAATTTTCAAAATGCCTTGATATAATCTGCAAAATACTTTTTTTTATAGCAATGCATGCGCTTGGGTAAATGCACACAGACAAATGATTGTAGACATACGTGCAAGTTATGTAATTGTAAAGGGTATTAAATTTCGGTTTTGAACAAGGTTTTCTGAAGTTTTCAGTTTCCTTTTTGTTAATACGTTTATTCCTTTTTTTTTTAGATTTTTTAAAAATTCCGGAATGCCATTTTATAGACCGATACTTTTTGTTTCAACCATTTCACAGTCTTTTCTGAAAAAGAAATGATTAAAAAAAGTCATCAGCGCCTCAGTGGAGTGGTCGGTTTTGTCTTGGACTACCACCTCGGTGGCCACGAGTTCGATTCTCGGGCATTCCATTGAGGATTCAGAGATGTATATTTCTGGTGATAGAAGTTCACTCTCGACGTGGTTCGGAAGTCACGTAAAGCCGTTGGTCCCGTTGCTGAATAACCACTGGTTCCATGCAACGTAAAAACACCATACGAACTAACAAACAAGTCATCTGTGTGCATGCTGTGATTTCCCTTGTATATATATATACCCACTGATACTGGGTCGCAGGTGTAACCAACTGTTGTGTCTTTGATGTTATATGATTACTCATTTTCATGTACTTGCACGTGTAGGGATCTTCGATTCCAGGAACACGACTGTAGATGTATGCTGTGTAAACGCCCTTGTCTATTTGAACCATTAGCTCAGTAATCGAAATTCATATCATTCCAATTTGGCAGCATTATTAATATCAGGATTTTACCCTCGTATTTTGTTCCCCTTCCCCGAGTCTCTCCCTCATTTCATTTTACAGATATCTGAAATTGCCCTTAGGGGGACAGAAACCCGCAGCCTGGAAACGAGAGTCGGTGGTCATTCCCTTATTCATGCCTTTGTGGTCTAATCCTTAAAACGTCGTTGACATTTTTCACTCTCTGCCATTTCATTCTGAAATGAAAGTGAAAACGGGATCAAATGGCCTGCAAGTGAGGCACAGGAATTCAATAGCAGTCATGACAAGCCGTTGTTCTTTGAAAAGTTCGAATTACCTTTAGATAGAATTATCCGGAAAACCGCCGAATATTTCCACTCGAATTTCCATTTCCGGGGTAGCTTGGGCTTAATTGAAATCTGTTGGCAATAGTTCAGTGAAGGGTGAATTGTTTCCCTTTCTAGTTTCTTAGCTTTTTTATCTGCTGGCGATATGAAAATGACTTGATATACTCTGCAGAGTACTCTGAGAAAAGCTTGAAAATACTTAAACTGGCGCATATATACATTGTGTTTTATCAGTTAAAAATGGTCGCTCACAAACATAGAAATTGATCTATCTATCATCTATCTATTCTCTATATTCTATATAGTTGGTAGATTTGACTAAAATGTAGTATAAAGGACATTATTCAATTTCATTGTTCACAAGGTTTTTCTAAACTTCTTCCGACAGATATTCACTCTTGGACAAAAGGTATTTTTATGTTCCCTTATCTTTATATTATATTACCAAGAGCTTTGCGTTCTTTTTTTAATCATTTAACATTCTTTCCTCACGTAGTAAGCATCACTCTGACTTATTTGATTTGTCGGGTTATGAATTTATAACAGAACCATTAGCAGAAGATGGAAGTATGATTCCTGAAATAGCTCTTTTCTCGTGAAATTCTGGAAATTCACTACAGTTCATTTAGTCTTCATGCTTCAGGGGATCAGTGAGTAGGAGAGATATTGGAATAGTCTTCCTCGTAAACTGAAAATATATCCACGCTGATAGAAGAGACTACTAGTTCTTAATATCTGGTACAAACACCCTCTCCTCATAACGGCCAGTCTGTCTGGAAATTTGGCTTAATTAAACACGTTATATATATCAACTGACTTCTTTTAGTATTATTTTGTCTTCCCTTATATAATGCACTGAAAAATGCACACGCATAGTATGTAAATATGTATATATATACATTATATGTATATATATATATATATATATATATATATATATATATATATATATATATATACTATATATACATATATATATATATATATATATATATATATATATATATATATATATATATATATATATATATATATATATATATATTATATATATATATATAATGTGTTAGTGCATTTTCACTTTGTTAAAGAAAAGAAGACAGTTGTTAGTGCCGTATTCATACTTTAACTCCTAAATAATGGAGGAGCCCTTGTGCAGAATACTTGCACCTCACTAACCATCACATTGGGGCTCGTACGAAACCTTGGAGCCCCTTAAGCACCATGTGTCATTTACCTCTAACTTGCACACACTCTCCAACTTCCTGGATATATAGTCCATTCTTTCTCAATACCTCTTATACACCGTCATTCCAGCACTTTACGTCTGCCTCACCTCCCTCTAGACGTTGCAACGTTATACAGTTCTTTCACCAGCTTATCATCGTCTATTCTTTCTACATGACCGAACCATTTCGAAACACTGATTAGTCGTTTTACCAATATAGATCTTAGCAAAGGTTTTATAAATTTCTAAATTTCTCGCCCTTTTAATTCGTTCTTTTTATTCACCATATATACTAATTCTGCCTTTGTACTTTACCTCCACACCTCACTTTCGTAAAGGACAATTGCCATCAACAAGTCAACAGTTTCACTTATATATTCCAACCCTAGGTTATGAAGGCACCCCAGTTCTCTTCCAAATCTTTTGCACATACACAATCCTTGCTTTCATTCTTTCGCCATCCATATTAACATTCAGCGCTTTTTCTTCTAAATATCAGTTGCCCCTCATAGCGTAACACATTTATTCCCAGCTTTCTTCTCTTGCAAACGCTTCCAATCTCTTTCATTGCTGTCTGCATTTTCTGTTCACTATCCTTAAACAGCTTGGTATCATCTGTAGACATTAGCCATTTATACCAAATTCACAACACATTATCTAATTCCACACATTTGGATTGACTTCATTGCCCACCCAAGACTTCTAGTTTCACTCTATTCATGAAGTTATGAAACAGCCATAGATACAAAACATATCCTCGTTATAGACCCAGGTTCACATTAAACCAGTCACTCTCTTGTCTACGTATTTTAACAAGCTTCCTTTTTAATCACAAAAGTTTAAGTAACAATCATCACATTATATTATATATAACACATAATTAACACATTTCACAATGCAGTTCTAACATATGATACAAATAGCATTATACTTTACTTTCATAATTTTCATATTATAATTTCCTAACAAATACTTTCACATGGAGTTCCATAAGAAATACTTGATCCGCATACATTCTTCTCTAACTAGAACCACACTGTTATTTTGCTGCTATCCCTCCTGTCATCTATTTTACTTCATCAAATTCCTTTCAGAACTCTCTATCACCTTTACATTTATACAAAGAAAAATTGAATGCTTATTCCTGTGGAACATTCCACCAATCAAACATTCATTGCTGTACCACAGTACCCCACTTGTAATCGCACCAGCTTTTGATGTGTTCCCATTAATGGAGCAGCAGAATAACAGTTTTTGTGTGTCCCTTCATAGCTATTGCCTTGAGGATAAAAGGAAATACTGGGAGTTGCAGAGTTAGGGGTTCCACGTGGGCTTTAAGTTACA
>NC_061110.1:27441361-27443861 GCF_015104395.2 Macrobrachium nipponense | reverse complement strand
ATTTTACATTAAATATGGTAATGACACCTAGGTTTGAAATGTCCATGTACTCAATTTGATTTATCTCCAATATTCTATATGTATTTTTGTATTTACCCGGTAAAACTGGCTGTCACAAAGACTCGTGTGCACAGATGGTTGTGAAGCAGAGAAGAATTTTTGGCTATTTTTCCTGCAGTAATTTAACTATGTTCAATTCTGTTCTTTTCTGTGCGAATGGAACCACTGTTATTATCAATATTGCAGACATGGCATAATGTGTAAAGAAATGCTCTCTCTCTCTCTCTCTCTCTCTCTCTCTCTCTCTCTCTCTCTCTCTCTCTCTCTCTCTCTCTCTCTCTCTCTCTCTCTCAGGGCTTAATAAAGGCGGCATGTAAATGAAAGTTTTCCCAATCATATTCAACTACCTCTATTGCCCCCCTCTTTTTTTCCCGGATACAGTTGACAATCGTGCTTGGTTATAGAATAAAACAGCTATTACTTCCATGTCTGTGCAGTAGAGCTGGCAGGTACGTTTAGTAACTAGTTAACCGGGACTACTTTCATAGATTCCTCCCAAACTGTTAAAGAATAAAAGACGAATGAGGTCAGTTATAGTAAGCCTGTTTGACTTTATTTAAGATATTCCGCAATTTCTTTTGACCTATTCATTAATTGTCTACTTATTTTCTGTCTTTATGTTGGACAATTCGTTACAGATATGCCCCTCTTTTCTATAACTTTTATCTGACATGTCTCTGTTCACTATTGGCTATTTTTCTTATTCCATTAAGTATATATAATTATTTTTGTAAATGACAACAATCCCGCTCCATCTATTTCCTTACTATATGAAATATGAAACCTGCTACAAAAATATGTTTTAGAATTATGAGATGTTACTGTGAAGGTTCTAATTTTGTTCAGCTGTCTGTGGCTTGTTGTGTCCCATCTGTAAACTTAGGTTTTGTGAATTAGGAAGTTGTATGTGTTTACAACTGTTTATTGATGAATATCAGCAAATTTTCACAATTCATTTCATATCTAGAGGTCACTGTCGATGGTATTTGAAGGCATTTGATGGCTCATGGAGAAGATTTCTCTCGTGGCCTCTCTTCCCTCCTGTAAAACAAACAAATATCGAGACCTCTTCTTTAAGTCAGTCTCGCTTAAGCCTACCCCAGAGGACTGAAGAGTCTAGTAGCGAAACTCATTATAAGCGAACCTGATGTGGTCTCGGTTAAGAACCCCGTTGGATCCTCTAATGTAACTCACGTTCGTTACATTTCCTTTACATTCCCCTTTCACTTTTTGTGCTCTAAATTACTGTTTCTCCCTCGCCGGGGGACATAGGGTTTGTTGAGGTCTATGTCTCATTAACTCAGGCGACCAAAGAGACATGAAGGGCGCTTCATCGCCCCCACCCCCATCCCCACCCCCATCCCCACCCCCATTCCCACCCCACCCCCAATTGCTTAAGGGAGAATTTCTCTTGGGGTTCGTGCTCTCTCAGTTCCCATTTCTGGCATTTCTGAACTTATACAAAGCATCAACAAATTTTTAAAATCAGAATTTAGCCTGATTCCGTGTCCAACCTCAGCTGCTCAGTTAAAGCCATAAACCTGATATTGTGACACTTGAAAAATGGAAAGGAGAAATATTCATTAAAAGGAATGTTCCAAAAAGGACTCTCAGTCTTCAGTGGTTTTTATTTTCAGTGTGGCGAACCAAGATGTCTGGAATTTATTTTTTTCACAAGGTCTTTTCAATTCTTCTTACTGATCTCTTTTCTTCAAGGCTAGCATCTGCTAAAAGCTGGCTGATGTAGATAATCTAGGTATGAAGAAAGGCAGGAGTTCTTAATATACTTACTTTGTAGCTTTCTGTAAAAGAAAATTATTGTGCCGGCTTAGTCTGGTCGTCCGCCCACAGATCTTAAAAACTATTGAGGCTAGAGGGCTGCAGATTGGTATGTTGATCATCCACCCTCCAATCATCCAGCATATCAAATTGCAGTCCTGTAGCCTCAGTAACTTTTATTTCATATAAGGTTAAAGTTAGTCATAATCGTACTTCTGTCATCGCTATAGGTACCAAAAACATAGGCTACCATCGACCCGCGGCTAAGAGTATTATCGGCCATGGCTGAGGCCACCACTAGACAGAAAACTCTGTTGCGCCGAGGAAACTTCGGCTACTTTTTTTTCTCGTTATTCTGGTACACGCAGGCAGTAGTTAAACATGGCGGTATGCTTCCGTAGAGTTTCGGATTGTCGGTATATTATAACTAAAATCTCGTAGTCCTTCTCGGGGGTAGAGAATCTTCGTAGAAGTTTTCTGTAGGCCGACTAATAATAATAATAATAATAATAATAATAATAATAATAATAATAATAATAATAATAATAATAATAATATTGAAGAAGTTTGTAAGTCCTATTAGCATTAACAAGGATATTAATGATTATCTTTTTAGTATCTGAAAATTATTAATTATCCGGAAAGAAAGGCCATTGCCTCA
>NC_061110.1:27396361-27438861 GCF_015104395.2 Macrobrachium nipponense | reverse complement strand
TACTTCTAATAATGCTGGTATCGTTACTATACTATTAAACTCATGAATTCCTATCGTTGTAGTGCTCTGTAAACTGGTTAGTAATTGTTATATTTAGAAAAATGATTAGCACTAGTGCTTTGATGACAGATCACTAGGTTATTGGCTATGAATAAAGTCAGCCATGAAATTACATATAACTACTTCGGTAGATAAGATCTTTTATTATGATTGAGACACAGTTCTGTAGAGCAAAGAGATGCTAGATTAACTTCTTAAACGCAAGTATAAAGACGTATATTTTGGCGGCTTTACATATTCGCTTACTCGGGGGAGTAAGCCTACAAACTGCTCTGTCTGAATAAGGGGTTTCGCCTTGTGTTAAAGACACGGGAATTTTATGATAGGATATGTATAATTTATTTATTAGAATGAAAATGTAAAAAAAGTAAGTAATATGCCTGGTAAAGAGTACAGGAATTTATTTATGATAAAATATAGTATATTTACTTTAATTATCGTTTGTGAAATAAGGCCCTATTTGACTGTAGATTTTGCACGTTTTAATTTATTAGGTGTACTGAATTTAGGCTTTTTCTGTTCAATTATTTTGTTTCCACTTATAACTGAGAGTATATGAAACTGTTAATTTATCTTTTTTTTATTTGATCCTTGATTTTAGTATAGGTTGTACTAAATTTGAGTAATAATTATGAAATTGGGAATATAATGTTTACAACTTATGCGTGAGGGGAAAACCTTGCATGCGTCCCGAGTAAGCTGGAGGTCGCATCATGCCTTGAATTTTCTTAAAACAAAAAATAGGTCTATAATGAGTAGCTTAAATAAAACGGCGCATTTCTGGTCAGGTGTAAGCCTCAGGTTTCGATGCATAGAAAAGTTCATGAAGCTATAATTTTCTGTCCATTTGACATTTATATTGATAAGTTCAATAACTGGCCACTAAAATTTCACTGGAGTAACGCGTACGGTGACAGAAGAAATTCTTTCTATGCACAATATTTTAAGGTTTTACAGTTTAGAATTGTACCTAACTGTATTTATATCTATTATTGCAGTTAGGTGTGTTGTAGTTAAAATGTACAAATACTAATATAAATATCAAGATATAATTTTGCATACACTTCCTACTTGAACAATCGTCGTTTTGGTATTAGAATTGCGACCTCCAGGACTGTTGCTTCAAAATCAATAAAGACTTCACCATTAAAAAGTATGCAGTTTTATCACCTTCGTATTGACACGTATTTTCGAGGTAGAGATTGTAATGTAGTCTAAAGACCAGATTCCTTTGACATTACAAAATTCGCTTACTAGTGTATTTGACTATGGAATAAGTTTATAAACTTCATTTTGCCATAAAAATCGATATATAAAAGCCATTCATTGGATATTCCTTTTTTTAGGTTTCTGTAAAAGAAAACTATTGAGATGGCTATTTGTCTGTCCTTCCGCACTAGTTCTGTCCAACCTCAGACCTTAAAAGCACTGAGGCTAGAGGGCTGCAAATTGGTATGTTGATCATCCGCCCTCCATGATCGTGCGTCGGGCACTGCTATAGGTGCCAACATCACTGGCCACCACCGGGCCGTGGCTAATGAACAGAGATAACCCCCTCCCCTCCAAGGAGCAAAGAAAGTTATAAGTATAACTTTGAGGAAATAACACCTCCTACCAAAATCTTGCAGGCATGGAGTGATATTACTTTACGAATGTGGAAAGGTATTTGACCATTGACAGTGGGAGGTGAAGAAACAAGATACTTTTCTCCTTTTCAGTAAATATTTTCCTGGACGTTGTACCACAGAGGTTCCTCCCTCTCAGTCATAAACTTTCCTGGGGTATTGCATATTTTTCGTTTTGCATGTTTGTACTCTCTCATTCCTTCTGGTCTTTTTCTTTTACTACTTTCTTCAAATTCCCCCGTTTACGTATCTTTTGGAAAAGGATACATTTTTTTTCTGATAAGCAAGTAGTATATTCAAGGTTATACTCTATTAGGAGGTGTAGATAATTGTTCTTGTGCATAATTACCTTACATCGAAGATACTGCGTTTCTTCCATTGCCAATTACTGATATTTAAAATAAGTAAAAAAAAAAAAGCATTGAAGTTTCTTCGGCGCAGTTGAGTTTCCTGTACAATGTATAAAGCTGTATAAAACCATCAGTTATGAACGGCATCTCTCCAGAGTGAGGGAGCGTCACATGGCTCCGATGAGCACTGCCAGATGCACGATCCATGGCTAAATTTAACGTTAAATAAAATAAAATGTACTGGGGCTAGAAGCTTGCAACTTGGTATGTTTGATGATGGAAGGGTGGATGATCAAAATACCAATTTGCAGCCCTCTATCCTCAGCAGTGATTTAGTTCTGAAGGTTGACGGACGGGCGGACGGACAAAGCCGGCATACTTGTTTTCTTTTACAGAAAACTAAAAGTTCCCAAATAAAGCCTATTAAAACATTTAATAAATTTCGACAAAGACTGCGTTAGAGCATTTCTTCCACATCCAGTGGAGTGGATAACCTCTTGATAATTTCTGGCGGAATATTCACGTAAAAAAAAGGTCTGCTGCCTCAGTTCGCAGGATATCTCATTCCGTGGTATTTTAAAGGTGGCTGGATCCTTTCAACCTCCACAGGGGAAAATATCCTAGATTGCACTTTCAGTTTTGTCATCCTTTTTCAACCCTATTTTGTTCAGCTGCAGAGTTACGATAATAAGTTCTGTGGTGTGTTATGTCATCATTGATTTTCCGTGTTTGTTGGAGTGTGTCTGTGTTAGAGAGAGAGAGAGAGAGCGAGAGAGAGAGAGAGAGAGAGAGAGAGAGCAAAACATTCGCTCTTTCTATCATAATGTTGTTATGCTCTCTTCACTTGTAACTTTTCAGTCAGTATCATCGTAGGCATTCGCCTCCTCATAGAAGGAGTATGGGAAGGATTTCGCGATGTTATCAGGGGTTTTCTGATCCCCCGTTTGGTAAGGGTGTAAATTTTCTTTAAATTTAATTTCAACGAAATATCCGCGAACGCTCTAGTTTCATGGAAAATACAATACATTTTAAAGGCTACTAAGGCAATTATTACAATATACATATTGTTTAAATAACGTACTATCTCTAGAATTTGACCTTTTCTTGAAATTTATTATAAAACTGGTGTCTGAAAGCAGCAGACGTCAGTTTTAAGTATTTTTGCAAAGAAGCCGTTTGCGTTTTCAGCACCGCATTTCAGAGCGATATGCCTTTGACCTTTTCAACTGGGCTTTCCTTTCATTGCCTAACCTCGAAACTGGGTTTGTCCTTTTTGTTCTCCTGGCAGATTGTATTCGTTTCTTCTCTCAATCTTTCATTTTTCTAGAACGAGTTCCATAAAAATAACCTTGATTCTTGTCCTTTTTCCCTCCGGCGAAAAGCATTTTGATGAGAGATTCCTCCTCTCCTTCATCTTCTACGTCTTTACAGCCCTCTTCGTCTCTCATTCTCTGTCACTTCATCCCAACGAATATTGTATGAGATTCTGTTTCGCTACGGCTTCTGTGGCCCCTGAAT
Source organism: Macrobrachium nipponense (assembly GCF_015104395.2). Classification (NCBI taxonomy): domain Eukaryota; kingdom Metazoa; phylum Arthropoda; class Malacostraca; order Decapoda; family Palaemonidae; genus Macrobrachium; species Macrobrachium nipponense. The sequence goes on along the minus strand of NC_061110.1, from coordinate 27,435,308 downwards.
AAAAAAAAAAGTAAGAGCAGTCTTAATGGAATATGTGGAGGAAAATGAAGAGTCCCTTTTACAACCTAAAACCATAAAAGAAAACAGAAGGTCCCTCTAGACTCTGGAGGGACTTTCGGTCAAAGTAATAAGTTTTTATTAAGGAAATGTACGTATTACGTAATAGGATGATTTATTGATCGAGTGGTTTCGAAGCACGGAAATGTGTTTTATACCAATTCTTCAGCGCTTACCCTTTAGTTCTGCTGTAATAGCTGACGGAAATGTGGGGGGATATGTTTGTAGGTAAAACTAGTAAACTTAAAAGCTTATTAACTCAGTACTGTAAGTTGCCATTCATTTGCTTATTGGATTGTGGAACAGTCTCTCTAAGAATGTTTAAGTGAAGAGAATATATTATTACCATAAAATAATTCTTGTTTTAATAATGTACTTATATTTTTAGCTATTCATTATTTATTTTTTCTTTTCAAATAACTGGTCTCTTCATTCAGTATTTCATTTACCTTCTGTTACTTCTTTCAAATGAACACCATATTCTTTAGAAACTTGAATTGCAAGTAAGTGGCCTCTGTGGGGTTCTTCCATATGAATAGGGTAATTTTTCTGAATAATAATAATAATAATAATAATAATAATAATAATAATAATAATAATAATAATAATAATAATAATAATAATACCTGGCTGCCGGACGAAGCTCCTCTGTTGCAAGAGGTTCCATTTACGTCGTTGTCGTTTATTCCTTCATTTCTTTCCATCGTTGCTGAGTTTTGCTATTTAACCCATAGCTGGACCCTACCCCATCAGGGATAGGTACTCATTTACAGCTGAGTAGACTGAGGAAATTATGGTAAAGATCCTTTCCCAAGGAATCAACGCCGAGGAGAGCGGTCACCCATCCAACGACTGACCAGCCCCAATGTTGCTTAACCAGTCGATCGACGACCTAACCCACTCTGCCACGGCAAAGATCCTCTGGGACTATGGTATCAGAACAGATAGGGTGATACGTGCAAATAGACCAGACGTGACGTTGATTGACAAAATCAAGAAGAAAATATCACTCATTGATGTCGCAATACCATGGGACACCAGAGTTGAAGAGAAAGAGAGGGAAAAAATGGATAAGTATCATCAAGATCTGAAAATAGAAATAAGAAGGATATGGGATATGCCAGTGGAAATTGTACCCATAATCATAGGAGCACTAGGCACAATCCCAAGATCCCTGAAAAGGAATCTAGAAAAACTAGAGGCTGAAGTAGCTCCAGGACTCATGCAGAAGAGTGTGATCCTAGAATCGGCGCACATAGTAAGAAAAGTGATGGACCCCTAAGGAGGCAGGATGCAACCCGGACCCCCACACTATAAATACCACCCAGTCGAATTGGAGGACTGTGATAGAGCAAAAAAAAAATTATAATAATTCTGGCTATAACTATTAATGGGATCCAAGGAAACGGGTCTACAGAGTAATTTTTAATGTTATTAAGCATTTCGATTTTATCTGAATGCCAAAGCTTAGAGGCTTGCATATGATCATCTGACGATGTATAAATGTTAGGATCTCAAAGCGTATTCTAATGTCATTATCATGGCCTCTAAAACCATGCGCTACCAAGGGCCGCTCATCTCTCTCCTATGCTTTATCCTTAACTCATCTCCATCCATTTTCAGCTTCCCTTCTCATAGTTCTCGTCTAAGTAGGTCTGGGTCTTCTAATTCTTCTGGTGCCCATAGGAGCCCAGCTAACGCTGTCAAGTACTATTTGCCCAGGGGTTATGACATGAATTTATCTCGGCCATTTCCATCTCCCTTTCGTCTTTATCTCATGTACATACAGAAAATTCGGTACCATTCTTTAATTGGTTTCTCGTGAACAGTCTATAGGAGGATTTTGCATCACATTATTGTCATTACTATTGGCCGGTGGTCTCTTTTGTATCATGAATATTCATGTCCACTTTGGTTTATGGCCTGTGGCGTTGTCATTATGCTCATTGTGTGCATATTTTTACTTCGCCATCAAGACTGGTCTTCTGACCAATCTGTAAAATCTATATCAGTCCTTGCTCTCTGGGCTCCTTTTTTCCTCCACATTCCTTGGGCCATCTTCGGGAATTCTGACGTACCCTGCATGGGCTTTCAATTTGGGTCCATTTTCCATATCGCATTCAAGAGGCCAGATCTGAAGATGTTTGACTTTGCCTGGAATAGGAAAATACAATATTGAGGAAATGGATTTTTAGTGAGGACGGATTATTCCTTGGCACATCCGCTTTTGCTTTAGAGTTTCGTGTTGAAAATTCCATTTGGTGCTTAGTATCAAGAGAGCAGGTTTGCCATTATATTCTTGTCATTATATTCTTGCACAAAACTTTTATAAGCAGGATGCGTAATGATTTTATCATAAACTGCTTCTTCCTCGAGGACCATTAAATATCAAACCCACTTATTTTATTTCCGTTTATATCCTTATTCTTTTTATTATTTTTTCTTGTCTTTATTGGCCCAAACACGCGAAGTGTAAATGAAAAGCAATATTTTTTCCATATCCTTTTCTCCACTGCCTTTTGTTTTTCCTCTTGTGCATGAATTAACAGCAACTCCAGTTAAGAATGTTTAAGAGCATAAAACCAGGAATTTATGAGGTAGTCTTGTAAAGTTGTAAACATAATGTGAATATTTGATTTCCTTCATTTTGTCTGAATTAAAGAATTTAATTTTGATACCATCAAGCGTTTGCCAGTATGAAATTTTGCAAATTATATCCACTGCAGTAATGACATTTCAGTGAAAAATGATTGAGAATACTTCAAAGGGGAGAGAGGTACTTATCTGTATTGTATGTAACTTGTAAATAAGAGCAACAATTTTAATTTGATTTCCCTTAGGCAATTTTTATTTTAGAAATGCCTCATGAGCAGCAAAAAGAAAATACCTTTGGGGGATCGTTGCTATGGTATAAACGTATACACTTGCTTGGGGAATAATATTGTCAAGCTTTTTCCACTGATTCTCCTTGTTTTTTTTCTAACATTAGTGTTAAACCTCTTCTTCCTATTGTATTTTGTAATTTGTTGTAGACTATAATCCTTCTGAAGAGGTACAAGACCCATACTAATGCCGTTTCTGAAATATATAAGTTGATGAGAGATCACGGAAAATTCTCCTTGCGGTAGTTTTTGCAAGTTTCCTACAGAGGATTTTTTTTATTAATATATCTAAAATGTTTATCCAGTTACCATGGAAACATTTTATCCGGCATGGAGCAGAATATCCTTGAGATATATAATCTGATGTTGTTCTAAAAAGGATTTACCCGTTGTATGAGGCTTCCGTGAATCTGATTGTCTGTTTCAGTGTATCTTATGTCTGCTCAAATTCAGTGAAATTGAGATTTTTTTTCAAGATTATAGTTGCAGGTTTAAAGACTTATCGAGATATGCTTGAACCGTTGTTCAAGGTTTCGAGAGCCTTTTCAGTTATTTTGTTAGGTTGTTTGGTAAAATGTATTTCTATTATATTCTTGCGGGCGAGTGAGTGAGGAACGAATCGTATCTCGCCTCAATTATTTTTCCCTTTTTGAAGCTATTGCTGGAATTTTGCTCTCATATTCATCTGATGAAACCAGTGATTTTATTAATGATACTATTTCATCCGTTGAGAGCCGTCCTGCAAGTAATTCTTGAGGTTAAAAGTAAATACATTCTCATGCTTGTAGGTTAGAGGCTGATTTCTTACCAGAAAGAAAATACTTCCATATCACATCTTGTAAACACTGCCATAAGTATTATTGCAAGAAGCTACTCTGACTAAGGACACTCTTACCACCATCCCCGCTCTCCCACTTTCTAGATATCACACACACACACACACACACACACACACACACACACACACACACAAGCCCATGCGTGTACATGAATAAAGATATAAGATAGTCTTATTCACACCTCGTTATTAATCCAACGGTGAGTTAAAATTCAGTTTAACAAACTATTTTTTCCTTGTTTCTGGAATTTTCATTTTGAGCGAAATTTATAACAGTCATTCATTGATAATTATATATTAATATAACAAGTGTTATGAGAGAGAGAGAGAGAGAGAGAGAGAGAGAGAGAGAGAGAGAGAGAGAGAGAGAGAGAGAGAGACTCACAAAATATACCGCAAGCCTCATATCTTATTTTGGAATGAAAACAAATATTTGTCCTTGTATCGAGAGTTTCACATTGGATTTTGGATGGTTTCCAACTTTCCCACGAGAGGTTGAGTCAGCTTTACTGTATGCTCAACAGGTCTCCTGAAAGCAAGCTGGTTTTACGATCGTTGGGGATGAAGGCATAGATATGATGTTGATAATGAGGTGTCTCGTCGTTCCTTACATTTTTTATGTCTGGCCATTTCTACACACACACACACACACACACACACACACAAACAAGGGATTTGATGCAATGGATGGCAGTTTGCAAGGCAACGCCATCCAGGGCAAAATTTTATGTGAATGATTTTCTGATAGGAGAGAGAGAGAGAGAGAGAGAGAGAGAGAGAGAGAGAGAGAGAGAGAGAGAGAGAGAGAGAATTTTGTATTGGCGGAACTATTTAAGAAAATGATGAACAGAATCTTGTTAGAATGCTCGGCAAAGTAACTCATTCCGTTACATTCAGTAGCGTAAAAAGCAGGGTAGAAAATCATGCTGTTTCTATTTTGAAAGGCATATTTTTCAGAGAAATCTAATATCGCATAAGTAGGCTGCATATGCTCCTGTAAGAACAGTGTTGGGCCATTTATATATATAAATCTGTGCATTGCTTACTATTTTATACTTTGCAACCAATTCGCCTCCACATATTCAACTTTTTAACCATTTTGCTGTCAATGTCCACAAAGGAGTATTTACCCCAGAATCCTTTTATATAGTCTTATAATGACTTCTATTGGCACTTCTCTTCTTTCCAGATATTTTGACTTCACCAATTTTCGTTCACTCCTCTCTTATAAAAAAAATCCAAGATATTTGCTCTTAAGGTCCTGTTGGAATCAACTGTTTATATTATTCAGCCATCCAGATCAGTAGTCGAGTATCCCTCTTTCTGGTTGCCATGCAAATTCATAAACTTACGCGTACCTAAATTCACATATGAATAACTTCTATTCTAAACGCTATTGAAGTATTGCATCATTGCATTTTCAAATACAATAGCTTATCGCTTACTTCAATTTGAAGGTACTCTTATTCTAAGTATTTAGGTCATTCATAGATTTGTAACAAGAATTGAAAAAATATGTAAAGATGCTTCAGTATCGAAATGTTTGAAATATATGAAGTCATGCTTTTATGCCCTTTACGATAATTACCCTGTTCTCCATGTGCGTAAGATACTAAGGTGTGTTACTTAATCGGAGTTTCTTTGAAACGAACACACACATGTTTATATATATGTATGTATATTTATATTCATCTTATATCATATATATATATATATTATATATATATATATATATATATATACATATACACATATATATATATATTATATACATATATATATATATATATATATATATATATATATATATATATATATATATATTATATATATATATATATATAATATATGTGTGTGTGTGTGTGTGATGGTCGTCGCCGTGTTTCTTCCTTCCTTTACTGGGTATGAATTTATGAGGTAACATCAAAACCTACTAGAAACATTTTTACATATTGATAAAAAAAAATCATTGAATTATTTCTGTGAATGTATGTAATACAAGTAGCCAAAAGAGAAGATGACGTTGTTTTTAATATTCACGTATATACATCAGACACAGGAAGCGAAGGATAGCGGAAAGAGAGGGTATCCAGCAATGATGAAATTAGGATGCGTTTTTGAGTGGCTCTCGAGAGGCAAAGGGCGGCTGCCGGCTAATGAGAATCTCTTGGGACGACCTGCTTTTCTCTGTGAATGTTTGTGTATGTCATAGAAATGTTGAATTTTTTTCTATCTTTTTATTTCCATTCATCAAAATTTGGTTTACACTCGCTTAAAATTGGTATTACATTAGGACTATTTTTGGTGCATGCATGAACCGCACGGTAATAATAATAATAATAATAATAATAATAATAATTAATAATAATAATAATAATAATAATAATAATAATAATAATACAGATTGAGGCAGATTAGTAGATCATAATGGACTATTGATTCTTTGCCTATAAGTGGTATACTTGGATAATGGTGGCCTAAGTACATTTGGATTTGAATGACCATACATTTGTGAGGTATGAGGTATAAAATGCACTCAAAATAGCTGATGAGCCTTTTTCACTTTGCCAACAACATTGCATACGTCAGGGTTTTGGTAGTAAGTGGCATAGTCTGTACATTACTGCCCAAGTAGTGCCGGCTTGGGATACAGATTCACTGTATCCTAACACAAAGGAGTGCTTAGTTCAGGGTTTTGGATCAGACATTGGGAGTATGTGTTCCATGAATGGTGGTGCGCCCATTCAAATTAGATAAGAAATTAGAGAAAAACTAGATTAAACCTTAGTATAATTGTGGAAGGAAAATAGGTTTTATGGTGCATAGCGATTGATAAGGAAAAAACATTGACTGTAGTTCTTGAATAGTGTTTGAGGTTGCTGAAAGAGGTGGAGCTTCTTGTGGAATCAGGTGAAGAGCACAAATGTATTTGTCTGAGGATTGCAGGAGTGAGATTGATTTTGGGTAAGGAAAAGGTTATCCTAATATATGCATAGCGTATGCCCAAAGGGATTTGTAAATGACAAGTGTTTTTAGCCCTGATAGAATTCGAACCTGGGCCTTTTCTTTAGAAACTTTGATAATCGTCTGTCTTGACAGCCTGGCTATAAAAAGAGATATGCGTTGATATCGACTCGACTGTACACATTCGTGTCGAATTTAGCCTCTCTACTTAGAATCCATATAATATCAAATCATCTCCATTATGAGAGCTGATTGGGGATTTTGTAAAGTCGGCTAATTATGAAGTTTAGTCACTTATACATTTGTGACTTATTTATACGCATTTGTGTTAAACTCCATATTACCCATTAATATAACACATTTGTAACATGATATTTATTTGTATTAAGCTCCATATTAGCCATTAATGTAAAGCTAATATCGACTACATCAGTTTTTTAGAATTCTTTAGAGTTAATGATTGTAAGTGACGCATTCAACATAAAGGCAATGAAATAAATGCCAATATCATAAGTTTCCGTTTCAGCTGTTTATCGATAATACTCTGCCGATTGCATTGTATAATTTATTTTTTAATATACCGCTAGATCTCCTAAGCCTCGTTGAATCCTCCGGAGATTCTCAGTTAGTCCTTTAAGAACGATAATCCATAACATTCTTCTACATTACCATGAGCCATACCGGACTGGGTACTTTCATCATATTAAAAGAGTTCTCCTGCCGGACGGTGAACAGACTTATCATGTCATTGCTCTCAATGTATAATACGTAGAACCACTGATATGTTATCTGTAAAAGAAACTCACAAAGTCCCTTTCCGTTGATTTAATTTGATTTTTGGCGTATTTTTATTGACGTACCAACATAAAGTGTCGATCCTTCTTCTGATGTGAAAACTGAATTACTAATGAAGTTCTCAGTCATTTTAATTCTCCATCATTTTTCTTTCCACTTCTGCCCGGTTGTTTTTCATCTTGAGCACCTCTGCCCAGCAATATTTACTTTAATCCTTCAAATAGGATATTAGTGGGATTCGTAGATGGCTACATTTTTCTTTCGGAAAGTAGACGGCTGTTGGAACATGAGGTTGTAGTTTCCCACTACATCTGAGGCTTCTCAGATGAAGCATTGATTAACGGTTAACGGGCAAACATGACGTGAGAAGAGTGTTAAGCCCGAGTAGCGTACGTCTGAAATCCATACCTATTCTCTCTATCTCTTCCGAAATTATGCTTGTCATGTAATCTTTTTTCATCAACACTATCCCTTTCCAATAAATGCAACCATATTTTCTGTATCTAATTTTCTGAACTACAGCTAAAATAAGCCGTAATGTTTTTCAATGACATAAAATAAGGAAAGCCTTTTGCTGGAATTTTAATCTTAGATTTGAATGTGAATGCAGAGATTATCGACGACCTGCAGTCTTGAATCTCTCTTGTCATGAAGATCTGTAAATGTTCCAAGTTTCATTTTCTAACACTTGCAAACAATTCCCGATGAAACAAGAACTCTGCTAGTCATTAATAAACAGAATATAAAGACCAAATCACCAAATCACTTATGATTTTGATAACTTACATATCTCTCCTGAGACGTCTTACGTTGACGATCACGGCATTGCCAAGCTACTTCTTACCACTGTTCAGACTCCTAAAATGGTGATATGAAAGTTGTTTCCATGTACTTAATGGTAATGCTAACGCCAAATAAATTGTTTACCTCCAATTGTTTGATTAAGTTAGTAACTTTACGGACTTAGTTGAGAAACTAATTTAGAACAGTTATATACTAATTCAAAGAGAGCTAAGCTATCTTCCTAAGAAGTAATTCCAACACAAGCTTTGTTCGTTGTTTACAGGGACTCCTAAAATCATTAAAGGGAAATCATCAGTGTAAACGTAATTAGGTGATTGTCCAATGAAAGAAATAAAGATAGGCTGATGAATACATGAGTAATTGCATAAGAAAAATAGAACATACAGGGATGAATGTTTTGCCCATACCACAAAAGATGCATACAAAGAGATATAATAAAAACGTCTGCCTTTGCTCTTTTGCGCACACCAGCACTAATGTATTATGAACATTAGCTTTAAGCCTACTTAAATGTACAATATACAGTACAATGGGAGACCGGATACTTTTTATTGTGCAGTGTAGTCTCGTCCAAATGGAGTCAAAATGATTTAGAATATTAAACATTACTTCTTGTAGTGTCTAAGAACCTTGGCTTGAAATATTTTTTTCATGTGATTTTTCGAAAAATGGAAGTCAAAGGTTTTTCTGAATGCCTTTTAGTAATCCATTATATATCAGTTGATTATATAAAGATAAGGGGATGTTAATTATGAAGTGTTTGATAAATGATCCTCATCCCTAACTATTCTGAATACCATATTGAGAAATTTCTTCATTTTTTCCTTCGCACCTGGCTTTTTTAACGTAAAAAAATTTTCCTGTCAATGTTATTATTATTATTTTTTTTTATCCCATCACAGTCCTCCAATTCGACTGGGTGGTATTTATAGTGTGAGGTTCCGGGTTGCATCCTCCCTCCTTAGAAGTCCATCACTTTTCTTACTATGTGCGCCATTTCTAGGATCACACTCTTCTGCATGAGTCCTGGAGCTACTTCAGCCTCTAGTTTCTCTAGATTCCTTTTCAGGGATCTTGGGATCGTGCCTAGTGTTCCTATGATTATGGGTACAATTTCCACTGGCATATCCCATATCCTTCTTATTTCTATTTTCAGGTCTTGATACTTATCCATTTTTTCCTCTCTTTCTCTTCAACTCTGGTGTCCCTTGCTATTGCGACATCAATGAGTGATACTTTCTTCTTGACTTTGTCAATCAACGTCACGTCTGGTCTATTTGCACGTATCACCCTATCTGTTCTGATACCATAGTCCCAGAGGATCTTTGCCTGATCGTTTTCTATCACTCCTTCAGGTTGGTGCTCGTACCACTTATTACTGCAAGGTAGCTGATGTTTCTTGCACAGGCTCCAGTGGAGGGCTTTTCCTACTGAATCATGGCTCTTTTTGCACTGGTTCTGTGCAAGTGCCGGACATTCGCTTGCTATGTGGTTTATGGTTTCATTTTTCGTATTGCACTTCCTACATATGGGAGAGATGTTATTTCCGTCAATCGTTCTTTGAACATATCTGGTTCTTAGGGCCTGATCTTGTGCCGCTGTTATCATTCCTTCAGTTTCCTTCTTTAGCTCTCCCCTCTGTAGCCATTGCCATGTGTCATCGCTGGCTAGTTCTTTAGTCTGTCTCATATATTGTCCGTGCATTGGTTTGTTGTGCCAGTCCTCTGTTCTGTTTGTCATTCTCCGGTCTCTGTATATTTCTGGGTCTTCGTCTACTTTTATCAGTCCTTCTTCCCATGCACTCTTGAGCCACTCGTCTTCACTGGTTTTCATATATTGCCCCAGTGCTCTGTTTTCGATGTTGACGCAGTCCTCTGTACATAGTAGTCCTCTCCCTCCTTCCTTTCGTGTTATGTATAGTCTGTCCGTATTTGCTCTTGGGTGTAGTGCTTTGTGTATTGTCATATGTTTCCTAGTTTTCTGATCTATGCTGAGGAGTTCTGCCTTCGTCCATTCCACATTCCTGCGCTGTGTCTGATTATTATTATTATTATTATTATTATTATTATTATTATTATTATTATTATTATTATTTATTATTATTATTATTATTATTATTACTTACTTAGAAATTCACAATGTCGTGATTAAAATGTTGAATAATGAAAATCTACAATTATACAAATAAACTTTATATGCTTATTTGCAAAATAAGTCTATTATTATTATTATTATTATTATTATTATTTTATTATTATTATTATTATTATTATTAATTATTATTATTTTATTAATTATTATGATAATAATAATAATAATAATAAAATAATAATAATAATAATAATAATAATAATAATAACAAATAATAATAATAATAATATTTTCCTTACAATTCGCTTCTCAGGCTCAGCGATGTTTCTGAGTAACTGACCAATATTCATATTGGGAATTTTCAAAAATCATAAATGCTGAAGGTAATCTTTTATTGGAACAGGATATCAGGTCCAGGTTAAGCAGGGGTCGTCGTCAGTGCTGGTATATAAATGCTGGTATATAAATGCTGGTATTATTCCTACGGAATAATACCAGCACTGACGACGACCCCTGCTTGACCTGGACCTGATATCCTGTTCCAATAAAAGGATTACCTTCAGCATTTATGATTTTGAAAATTCCCAATATGAATATTGGTCAGTTACTCAGAAACATCGCTGAGCCTGAGAAGCGAATTGTAAGGAAAATAGAAAAAACAATATATAAAATCAACTCGCTTAATTCTGCCATTCTTTTTAACAGTATTTGCCTAAAAGAGGGTCTTCTACCAAAATAATAATAATAATAATAATCGCAACAAGGGCATTTATATTGTAACTGACTTCTTTGATCTCTTTCTTTTCAAAATCTGAAGTGAGACAGAGGAACTATCCTGTGTTAGGAAGGTGTGAGGTCTGCTTACACTTCGGTCGTAGCACATTACGACATGGTCACGCAAATGCTATCGCAAAGGGAGGTGGTTATGACAGTAGGGCAAGGGACATTCTTATATTTCTTTGCCAAACGAGAAAGTGGCTGATGTAGTATAGCAGTAAGTTAAGTATATCTTAGTTTAACCAGACCACTGAGCTGATTAACAGCTCTCCTAGGGCTGGTCCGAAGGATTGGATATTTTTACGTGGCTAGGAACCAATTGGTTACCTAGCAACGCGACCTACAGCTTATTGTTTGATCCGAACCACATTTATATCGAGAAATTAATTTCTAGTCCCCCAAATATTAATCCCTCTGGCTCAACGTTGGCAGAGCAAGGAGTCGAACTCGCGTCTACCGAATCGGTAGGCTAGCACGTAAACCACTGTCCATATATAAATATATATATATATATATATATATATATATATATATATATTATGTGTGTGTGTAGATATATACATATACATCTATTTATGTATATATATATATATATATATATATATATATATATATATATAATAGTAACTTATTTTATTGTAGCATGCGTTATCCAGAGTAACTATAGTAAAACAAGCATGTTAATAATGAAAATTTCAGTACAGAAATTATTTATTACGGTACAAACCTGAAGGGAAATACGATTAGAAAATGTTTCCATGGAATGAATTTTTTCATAAAGCCAAGAAAATGGCTTGAGGAAACGAGCTTCAGAATCCACACATAAATAAAAGAACAGCAAATGAAGCATTACATGGCCTAAAGAAAGAGAGAGAGAGAGAGAGAGAGAGAGAGAGAGAGAGAGAGAGAGAGAGAGAGAGAGAGAGAGGATTTACCCTGATAACAAATTACTCACGAAAATATTTTAAGACTAGTAGTTTACTTTCTTCAAAAGACTAGTTTTTTTTTTTTTAAAGCATGGAAACATATTGAAAAACTTGTGGCGGTGAAATGATAGATTTCGAATGAAATGTTGTAATTGGCCTGTGTGCAAATTATCACGTGGTTATATACGAGTTTAGAAAAAGAAACCCAACTAAAATCAATTAGTGCAAATAATGTGCGATTATATCAAACTGAACTTACTGTTAGCTACATAAAACACGAAAACACCCAATAAAACTACGTGGCGATAAATGTCCCACTATCATCTAAGACACTTTCAAAGACATTCCACTTCGCCAGGCGTCCTTGGGAAGCGCAGTTAACCCTCTTATTTTTGCATGTTTCGTATGGACCGGTGATATTCCCCGCTTTGATGTATCGTAGGTGCATCGAGACTAGCAAGTCAAATAAAGACCTTTGACAGCTGCACTTGGTGTCACGCGTTCATGCGTCCACATTTGTTTATTCTAAAGAACCGAATGGGTTCACTTCTTATCTATGTTGTCACTTATGCGGGTCTTCAGTGTTTTTGCTGCCAAGTGCTGCTTTCAAGCTGAGAAGTCATGAGGCCAGATGGATGTTAATCTTATGTGTGTGTTTATATATATATATATATATATATATATATATATATATATATATTATATATATATATATATATATATATATATATATATATATCAATAGAAGGATCCACAGTAATATCCTTGTTTATCCAGATAAAATATATTTGTGGAAATATTCACAAGCTTAAAGCTTTCGTCCATCCTCCTGTGGACTTTGTCACTAACTAAATGCTAGTTTGTGATGCAAGTCCATAGGAGGATGGACGAAAGCTTTAATCTTAGTTGAATATTTCCACAAATATATTTCATCTGGATAAACAAGGATATTACTTTGGTTTCTTCTATTGATTTCTTAGAAGCACGATACGGTGTTTTTATATTGCATATTGTATATATATATATATATATATATATATATATATATATATATATATATATATGTATATATATATATATATATATATATATATATATATATTATATACATATATATATATTTTTTTTTAATGTGTGTGTGTGTAAGTACAGGAGCTGATTATCTATGTAAGTAGCCAACTTTCCTTTATGGAAGCAACGTACGCTTGATGAATTACAAAGAAAGAAGAAAGACTGAAGTACTTAAATTGAATCGATTTGTATTGCACAAGTAGCCTGAGAAAAATTTTCAGGATGGGATCTGTGGAAAAAGACAGCCGTAAAATGATTAGTGTAGGTAAAAGAATAGATCAGAGTATTGCATACCAATCATTAATTATCCGACGCCATCCATCATACGCTTTTTGAAAACTGATTTTGATGAGTTCAACAATCATTATGCGCCATATTAAATAATTTTTAGTGAAAATCCTTTCTAATTTTCTTTATATTTTAAATTTTCTGTGAAAAGAGCACTAGATTTACACGACATAGAGACCTCTGTTAATTAGTCTTTATTTATAACCATTTTTGTTTAATTTTGCAACGTTGAAAATCGATTAATTTCAGAGAAGTAGCTCAAGTTTTTTTTGAATTTTTGACTGCTAGTAGATTTTCACGCAGTGATATTCGGTTACATTACTTAATCCTTATTTGATATTTAAAAGAACACTTAAATAATAATCTTCATCTAAAATTAGCAGGTATTATCAAATCTTGTAAAATGATCTTTAAATATGATTAAAGAGGATTCCCTGGCTAAATATTTTCCTGTTACTTGATCTGCTACTAAAAAATATACTCTCAAGGGCAACCTTTTTTTTTTTGGCAAGAAAGGCCAAATTAAAATGATTTACGTATTTCTCGTAGCTTGGTTGAAATATCCCCTTTAACAGGTCCCCCCCGCTCCCACCCTCCTTATTCAACATCCCTTTTCCTTATGGAACGAAAAACGGCCCTTTGTTATATCTACCTCCGAGGCAGCGCTCAGGTAAAGAGAAGAGGGTCTGCACCCAGCATTATACACCTGAAGTGGTCACTCGGATTATTACGAGAAAACTCATAAATTGGAACGAGACGTTGTAAACAGCTTCACGTTGTAAACAGATGACTGTTTGTTTACCTAGATTTTCCTCAGGCAACTGAATGTCCAGGGTTATGGATTTGCTTTGAGTACATGGAAAAATTGGAACGACTCATTGCAAACAAGAATTACTGCTTGTTTTTCCAGATGTTTCTCAGCAACTGAATGATGAGGCATAGATTTTTGCTTTGAATATATACAGAATTCTAAAGAAAATAATTGCGACTTTTATGCTGACAGGTTTTTTTAAAACATAAAAAGAGACCGACGATAGCATCGCAATACATACCGTTTGTGATGCTACTATTCTACACCTAATTTTTAATGGGATATTATAAAATTAAATTCTTTTATCAATTTTCTTCTTTGCAAAATGAAATGGAAGTTTGCATAACTAGGGCTTTTGAAGCTTTTCTCATCCAATAGGAATACAATACTATATATTGTATTATCGTTTTATTCTCAGTCGCATTGCAGAAAGTAAAATTATTGAAATTGTTCTCACATAAGAGGGTGATACACCTGTCAATTGGCAATTTTCCCTCCATTTACATGGTGCAGTAATATCCCACTATTGACTTTTCCTAGAACAGTAGTGTCAAATAGGGGGTGCTTATTGGTACCGTAGTCGCACATAGTTACAGTATGACTGACCTTATACAGTAACATACACGTACGCGTAAACACGCTTATATATATATATATATATATATATATATATATATATATATATATATATATATACATATATATATATACATATATATATATATATACATACTATATATATATATATATATATATATATATATATATAATATAGTTTATAAGAAGTTCGTCGTCTTACGGGCTCAAACCGTCCAACACGAGAACTCTTGACGTTCAGTGGCGCCTTAGCCTATTCGAATATCAAGAGAAGTATAAGTTGATACCGACTCTCGTGTACAAGTGCCCGGCGGGCTCAGGTATTTGTAATTATTATCGGGATTAACCCACCTCCACCATGATATCCATTTAGTGCACTTAAGCACGTAGCCATTTTAAGAATGAAGTTTCACCACATCACCGTGATTCATATACAAGCAATAAGCTACAAAAGTCGTTTAATATCCAACTGGCTCTACCCCTGAGACGGTGAACTTCTTATCAACTATAATTCCCCTTCGGGTATATATATATATATGTATATATATAATATGTATATATATATATATATATATATATATATATATATTATATATATATGAGAGAGAGAGAGAGAGATGAGAGATGAGAGAGAGAGAGAGAGAGCGAGAGAGAGAGAAGAGAGAGAGAGAGAGAGAGGTTAGGAAAGATTAATGAACATTGGATTATTATACAAAAAATATCCTCGTTTAGGTACAAGCTTGATCGACAGACAAGCAGAGTTTAAAACTATTATCATCTTGAATGCTTATTTGCTCTTCCAACACATCCGCACACTTCCATACCTAATATGATCAGGTGTGACAAGTCACTTTATTAGTGTGGTGCCTGACCTTTGAACAAGTCAGCTGTCACAGACTCAAAGAACATGTCTCGAGGACGTCTTCACCTACCATAGATTGGACGCGAGCCAACAGGTGAGATTATAAGAGCTTAGTTGATTAGAAGTAACAGAGACGTGGGAAGATCTGAGGGGTTTTGATTACCTCTGGAAATTGTAGGTGTTCAAAAATACTAGGAAACTGAAATAGTAGGAGATACGGCGGGGGAAATAGAAACTGCTTTGGGCAATATCCACCGGCAGTGTTGTCACATGTTTAATATGGAATGGAATATATAATTTAGGCAAAAGGCCAAGCACTGGGACCTCTTGGGTCATTCTGTGCTGAAAGGGATATTTAGAGTAAATAGGTTTTAAAGGTGTAACTGGAGGAAAACCTCGCAGTTGCACTGTGAAGCAATTGTGATTAAGGGGTGTATAGGAAGGTGGAAGAAAGAGAGTATGAACTGAGGTACAGTTAAAGGGGTTGCAGTTAGGGGCCGAAGGGACGCTACAAAGAACCTTAGGTATATAATTTGAAAAAAACTCAAATTTAAAAAAAATGTATTTAGAAGCACAAACAGTTTGGGAGCGTCATGCTCCCTCTTCATTAAAAGCCATTCACAGTCCATTATGAATGTAGCTAACAAAGAGAGAAAGAACAAATAATATACTTTAAATATCAGTAATTGATAAAAGTATAAAACAGGCTAATTTCAAGGGAAAACCATCGTGACTACCTTAACAGGTCATTTAGGAAACAGTGTGGCAAGTAAAACTTAGGAACGGCAAATGATACTTGACAGTGAGAGAGATACTAAATTTAGCCATCTTCTTAACATATCTTGACGTAATCCGACTTGCCTGGTTAACTTCGAAGTCTTTTCTTTGGAAATGTTCTGATATCACTCAGTTCGAGAAGAAAACATTCTTTGTGCAATGTACTTCATTGCAAGGAAATTTCTATAAAGGAAATTGTAACGTATTTTTAAAACCATTGAATGTTCATTAACAGATCCAAATAAAACTGTATATTCTGAACTTTGTGGAAAGTAATGTGTTCATTACTTTCGTAGTCATTATTATGCATGGATACTCCAGCCCAACTTTCACAATTTTTGTGCGGTTGTTATCTTTTTAATTACATTTATAGGTAATTGCCACCATTGTTTGAGATGAAGAGTATTTTGTAAAATTTGCATACATTAGTTATTTATTTTTCCTCATCCACTTGGGAAATGTTTTTAAATGTGTGAAAATAAAAGGCGCTGTCTTCATTTTCACGTAATAATATACTTCCATGAACTGGAATCGTTGACTTTTCTTAAATTTAAATCAAGTACAAGGTGCTGTCTTCAGTTTTCAGTTTTACGGAAACTTCCACTTCTATGAACTCGAATAGTTTACTTTTCTTAAATTTCAGATGAACACAATATTACCTGATTTTATATATAATAAAGCTATCTTATTAAAAAAACAAAAATAGCTAGCGTTTCTTATTGTGAAAGTTATTGGCAGGTAACCAAATTATTATTTAAAAAAAAATTCTTAATCGCCTTTCCTTTTAAAGTGACATTAAAAATATCCATGGAGTTTTTGTTAAATATTTTTGTTTCCTTAGTCTCATAAGGCCTCTGACTCACTCTCGTTTCCCTTCCATGGCTTCTTTGTATAAAATTTAAAAGACCGTTGTTGTTATTTACCTGCAGGGCAGCTTACAGGTGAGAGATAAGGGTCTGCAGCATTATGCAGGTGAAGTGGCCACCTGCATTACGAGAAAACACATATTAGAGAAGGTCTTTCTTGGCAACTCACGTGTACAAGGTTGCTGCAGTTTATTTATTTATTTTTTTCAACCATACGCCCCAGAACAGTTGTTTTTCTTCTTGCATTTACGTTTACGTTATGTTAAAGTTTTTTCTTGTGTAGAATAGTTGTACTTACACATGAGCGTTTGTTTGATATGCATTGAATGAAAATCTACACAAAAACGAGATTATGTTTCAAAAGATTTTAAATTGGCAAGGAAAGAGTTTATTTTTTTCTATATTAACCATACCCACATTTTGAGTAATACATTTTTTTCGTTTTTATTCTTTTATATAATATTCAACTCCATGGATAGTGCTATTAGACTGAAAACTTTGGTTTGCAGCTCGATTGTTAAATGTTAAGAGTTTTTCATAATTGTAAATTATGAATTAGTTTGAACATCAACGACAACTGGATAGTGAAACAGATTTCCCAGTAAATAGAACTTAATGTGGAAACTCTCTATGCTTCAAATTTGTCTTTTAGTCTTATTTGTCTTACCTAATATCATTGGTACGTTTCCATCTAGTATTTACTTATATCCGAGCATGACTCAGAAAATACTAATCTTTGGCGAGAGATGAAAGCGACGTTAAATGTAGGCACCAGGCACGTGTGAATTTATTGCTAACTATCGTAGGTCCCTTAACTTATGTCTCAACATATCCGTGCTACCCTCGCGTCTGCGCTCTGGCTTGATGTATGGACGTCTATGGACTATCGAAAAGCAACTGATTACTTACTAAAGCACACTCGAGGTCATTGGTTCTCAATCCGTTTCAGGTCATGGAATACCAGCCCAATAAAAAAAGATATTGTGGACCATTTCCTTTTATGAATAACGATAAATCAGGAATGCATAATAAACATTTGGGATTGAATTTTATTTCTTGCACAAGAATTACAATCTGAATATTGCAATTATTTTTGGGGATAGGAATAATACAGTGAAGCGACTGATCAATTTATTTTATAAAATTGTTCTCAATGTATTTTGAGTAAAGTTAGAAATTCATTTACCACTCTCCAGTTTATTTCCTAATATAATCCGCTTCCCGTGGACCACATAAAATGTAGACGTCATGGACCACCAGTTAAGAACGACTGCCTAGGTACCCTAGCTAAGCTGCGCGCACCCCAATCGAGTAGCTGCAAAACGTCTTTTCAGAATCTAGGAAAGCCAAAGCACTCTCTGAAGGACAGTGCTTGAAGTATTGCAGTCACATATAAAGATTAAGCCTTTCGAAGTGCTTGTTGTTAAGTTAAAGTAGCATTTTCGTGAAATAACTGTTTCTGTTTTCAGCGAGCAAGGTGAAATATCACTCGTGGGATAGTCTTCCTCTTGAGTTAGCTGTTGTGATATGAAAGTTATTGATGATTATTTCTTCTATCCTGATAAAATATGCTGCAGGTTTTGACAGAAAATAAGACAAGGGATAAAATATTTAGTAGTCTAAGTGAAATATCTGCACAAGAAGAGTTTTTATAAAAAAAAGAGGGCATATTTGGACTGGAGAAATTGGCTGAATTTAGATATAGATGTAATGTGGATGGCTGGTTTTATAAACAGATGCTATGTGAATGGCTAATTTTATAAATAGATGCAATGTGTATGGCTGATTGTATACACAAATACTGTGTCAATGGCTGATTTTATATATAGATGCAATGCATATAGCTGATCTTATACATCGATGCAATGTGAATGGCTGAATTTTGTATATTGACAGAATATGCATGGCTGATTTTATATGCAGATGCAGTGATTATGGGTGATTTTCTGTATAAGAGCAATGTGTCTGGAGCATATATCGCAAAAGTAAACCTGAGGAGAGAGAGAGAGAGAGAGAGAGAGAGAGAACCATACATAGTAAATACGATTTAGATTTCATAATTATCGAACATTCGTAATTCACTGTGTAGTATCATTTCTGACTCTCCTACCATCTGATTCCTAACATTCTTTTCAAGACTTTCTTCTGAAATCGACATAGTTTCGCTGTGGTGTTACATAAACCCTTTTGCACTGTATATTTTACGTTTACGTGTGTGCACACATATATATGTATGTGTTCCTTGTTGGACGAGTGGTTTACGTGCTCGCCTACCAATTCGGTAGACCCGACTTTGATTCCCCGCTCTGCCAACGTGGAATCAGAGGAATTTGTTTCTGGGAATAGAAATTAATTTCTCGATATAATGTGGTTCGGATCCCACAATAAGCTCTATGTTCCGTTGCTAGGTAACCAATTGGTTCCTAGCTACGTACAAATAACTAATCCTTCGGGCTCAGCCCTAGGAGACCTGTTAATCAGCTCAGTGGTCTGGTTAAACTAAGATATACTTAAATGATGTATGTATGTATGTATGTATGTATGTATGTATGTATGTATGTATCCACTTATACTTTTTGGAATGAGGATGCATGAAAAAGTAGACATATAAATCGGGTTAACTGGAAATGTTTTCCTAACACATTTTTACCCCTGATAAGCTGTTAATGTTGAATAATTTTTAACTGGTGAGCCATAAGAGTCGGAATGAATAACCAAATACCTGCCTAATTCAAACGATCTCATTTTGTATTTGCGTCCATGTGCAGAGAAGTGAAATGGAGTTAGCATAATCCCCCAAAAATATTGTGTTGTCTGACTCCTTTTTAAGGACGATTTATAGTGGAATATAATCGTAAAAACTTACGGGAAAAAAAAAAAGAAAAAATATATATTAAAAAAGAAGATACCAGTGTTCCGTGCCAGCTATCTGAAACGGTGGGCATATGGACTCTCCCACCTGCTCAAGGTGAGCTTTGAGCTTCCGTGAATTAATCAGACTCAGGGTTTGTCAGTTACGGTTCTCTTGGCTGTGATAAATGGCTGTATCATGAGAAATTAAGTCGGGCTGAAAATTTCTTGCCTGGTAAATTACTTTAAAGAAAGATGCCATTTTAGTCTTGGCGTGGATAAAGCTCGTAGGGATGTGAGGAAGGCGTCGATGTTATTTAAATGCTGTTTCTACAACAAAATGAATTTTGAAGGCTACTAATTGCTTTTCAGTTTGTAACTTTCTTTTTGTCTATCACTGGTTATTGACCTTAATTGCAAGCGTATTAATGACTCGCCTTTTCCTTGTAAACTTTCAAGTTAGTCATAAATGTGACGTATTTTTATTCTATCTTTCATAGCAACATATTATTTGGTTGTCTATCGAGTTTAAGTGTAGTCTATACGTAGTCCAAAATCTTACGGTGTGTAGACAGTCATTAGCGCAACACTTTTGTACTAATTCAGAAATAACCTTTACCTTTCTTAACAAAGATATCTAATCGTCCGGCAAAGCTGACA
Organism: Macrobrachium nipponense; assembly: GCF_015104395.2. Taxonomy (NCBI): domain Eukaryota; kingdom Metazoa; phylum Arthropoda; class Malacostraca; order Decapoda; family Palaemonidae; genus Macrobrachium; species Macrobrachium nipponense. Next base: position 27,414,392 of record NC_061110.1, on the reverse strand, counting down.
CAGAATTTCATATGCAAAGCATGTGAGGAACAAATATTACCTGGCATGTTTCAAAGCAAAATTTATTTACGAATCTGTGAAACTTAAACTTAAGAGATGGTTCATTCTGCTCCTAATTGCTCTTACTGCTGGCCAAGTCGTTCATTCTGGGATCTGGATTCCAATATCTTTAGAAGTCGCCTGTTGTACAAAGTCACTGATGAGTGAAATTAGGAATTCAGTTTTTTATGTTTAAGGTTCGGCTCTTTGCATCTAATTTATCACGAATTTTATTTTGAAAGTCAATAGTTCCTTATTCTGGTATGGCGCACTAATTATTTTTCATTCTCTCTCTCTCTCTCTCTCTCTCTCTCTCTCTCTCTCTCTCTCTCTAATTCTCTCTCTCTCTCTCTCTCTCTCTCTCTCTCTCTCTCTCTCTCTCTCTCTCACGGACGTTTTTAGAACAAAATAAAACTTAAATTCAAATTGTAAAATGCTACCTTAGAAAAAAAAAACTGACAAAACGGCAATTTTCCATGACAAATATGTAACACACACACACACACACACACATACACACACAAAACGGATACCAGATACAGTACACTGTTTTGCTCTGATTTTGTTAATTAAAAGCTCCACTAGCATAACTGTTTATTTTATTATTTACTAAATAAATAGGACATCCTCCCCATACTATTCATCTCAGCGACCTCAAAAGCTATGGATTAGTATGTAATATCTGTAGTTTTCGGATATTTTTAGATGTCACCACCTTCCCACCCTCTTCTCACCCCCTTTTCTGTCAGGGCTAAACTTGGACTTAAATGGCATCGGAAGTGTCACTATTCATTTCAGCGGCCTCAAAAACTATGGTATTTTTACATGTCACTTCTTTCACACCCCTTCTCACCTCCCTCCCTTCCTATCAGGGCTTAACAAGAATTAAAGGGCATCTGAAGCATCACTATTCATCTCAGTGACCACGAAAACTCTTGATTAGACACTGTCTGTCGTTTTCATTTATTTTTACGTCATCCCCTTCCCACCCCATTCCACCCCTATCTTTATCTGAGCTGAACTTTGACTTGAAGGGCCTTGGGAGTGTCACTATTAATCTCGGTGACCTTGGAATCTATGGATTAGATACTAATATCTATCGTTTCCAGTTACTTTTACACGTCATACCCTTCCCACCCCTTTTCACCCCCTTCCCTATTAGGCTGAACTTGGACTTGAAGGGTATCAGGAGTGTCACTATTCATCTCAGCGACCTTGAAAACTATGGATTAGACACTAATAATTGTTGTTTCAGTTATACTTGTCGTTTTCAGTTATTTTCAGTTATACTTGTCATTTTCAGTTATTTTGTGCTGGTGATGTCTTACCCCCACAGTATTCTTTCCCTGATGCTAAGTTATAAGTATAACAAGTTTGGTTGAGATTGTTCAGTGCATGTAAAAGTGTATGTGGCACAAACACACACATACACATAGTCCATTTTGATATATATATATATATATATATATATATATATATATATATATATATATATATATACAATGAAGGTAGGGGAAGCACACCACAGGTCAAGGAACTCATATTTATTAAGTTGCAACGTTTCGAAGCCAACCAGCAGGCCTCATTTTCAAGGCTAAAAAGTACAATATCTAATTAGTACAATAAAATTAAGCTAAAATATTAAAATACACAATGTAAAGTACAATAAAACAATCACAGTTAAAAACACAAATAAGGACTAACCGCTGAGTGTGAAGACAGAGGAAGGACTAACAAAAAACGTAAGCAGTTCACGAGAGGTAAAGAGGTGTAGACGTGGCATGGGTGTTCAGTGAGGGGACCAGTTTTTTAATAAACAAAGATTCATAATTGTTAAAACCTTGTGATTGGAAGCTCTGCCCAAAACCTGAAAGTCCTTGTACTGGATCGAATACCTACATTTATCGGTATGATCCCATATGTTGGAAAATTCGGGATTCGAAAGCTTAGTGCCAGTTCTATAGCTGATAGCTCTATGACTGTCGATTCGGACCTTAAGTAACCTATGTGTCGATCCAATATAGGTTCCCTCGATTACATCGAGGACAAGTAAACTTGTAAATGACACATGAGGTCATCAATGGATCCAAACGGTCCATATTTAATAAATATGAGTTCCTTGACCTGTTGGTGTGCTTCCCCTACCTTCATTGTATAGTTGGGTTTAGAGAAACCTCCGCCTGTTTAATATATATATATATATATATATATATATATATATATATATATATATATATATATATATATGTGAGGCCTAGGGTTTATATATATATATATATATATATATATATATATATTTCTATAGTATATATATATATATATATATATATCCTCATATATATATATATATATATGTCTATGTATATGTATATGTATACATACATACATATATAAAATGAATATAAAAAACATATACATGCAAGCATACATACGTGCATACCCATATATATATAGAAGTAAATATATGTATATATATTTGTGTATATATATAAACACTTTATTTATATGCATATGCACTCACATATTCGAGCACGTGCGCGCGCGCGCACGACACACACACACTACTAACAGAGATCGACAGAGAAAAATAGGAAAAAGAAGACGTAACGATTAAGAAACCTCACATGCTGTAACACAGACGTGCAAAACAACAAATACTGTCTATCCCAAGGTCCGAGTATATTTAAAGGACCTTGGTCTATCCTTAGTACGATAATGAATACTGACAAGCCCACGTATGTGAAATCGTACGTTAGAACAAAAAAGTTGTTCTTAGAACATGCTCACCGGGATGTCTTCAATTACATTACATTGGAATTAGCTTTTACCAGAAGTCACCGGGATGTCTTCAATTACATTAGATTGTTATTAGCTTTTACCAGGAATATTCTAGAAGTCTGCCAAGTAAAGACAAGGGAAGATAAGGGGAAATTGTAGAGATTCAATAAGGAGTTTAGTCTCTTAGGAAAGAGCAAGCATCTAATGCGCGCGCGCGCGCGCACACACACACACACACACACACACACACACACATATATATATATATATATAATATATACATACATACATACATACATACATACATACATATATCGTGCGGGTATAAAAACGAAATAGTGGAAACAAATTATATATCTGCTTTAAAATTGTTTTATATGGCATTATCTGACATACAGTAGTGGCAGCGTTTTAACATGCTGAAGGGCTCCCTTACATGTGAATGTTGTTTATTTATGCAAAATAACTAGCGTTACCACTGCATAATGTTAATAAATTCGTTGATCATTGTGAGGGGAGCTTCTATAACGTCTCGAGAGAAAGAATTTTTAGACTCCTTGCATGAAATGAAAAAGAATATCTCAGTGTTATCATGAACGACCATAGACGTACAAAACGGGTGAGAGAAGAAGTTAGTGTAATATTTGGCAAAATTAAAATTGCGTCGAAGGATAAATGAATGGACAAAGATTTAACACCAAGTAAATATATTTTAGTAGTAGGACGCCAATTGTCAATTAGAATGGATGGAACAGAATTTATCCCAAATGCCGAACTCTTGGACCTATGAGGCCTTCAGCACTATAAAGGAAATTGTGAGTAAAAGGGTTTAAAGGTGTAACAGGAGGAAAACCTCGCAGCTGAACTTTGGATTAATTGTTAGAATAAGGTGAAGGTAAGATGGGAGAAAGAGAATACGAAGAAATACAGTAAAGGAATGAAAGGGGTTGCATCCAGTGACCAAAAGGACGCTGCAGGGAATTCCTTAAGTAATGCCTACAGTGCGACGCGTGATGTACTCCGACGGCACTACCGTCTCTCCCCCCGTCCCTCCCCCCACCAACAGGGAGTTGTCAATAGAAAATTCGAAATAATCACGTTGTGAAAGTACAGACCGTGCTATAAGGCCCATGGGGATTAAAATAGAAAAATGTTAACAACTTTATTAGTAGTTTTAATTTGGGAAAAAAATATACTTATAATATTTAGTTAGAATGCCCTCAACATATAATATTTGGTTAGAATGCCCTTAACACTCGTAACATTTACGGAGAACTACAGTTCGGTGACGGCACATCAGCTCTGAAGCCCACCGAAGCTTTTGGCAGATAAAACAGCATGATAAATCCACGTCATATGTATCGGTAATGGACTTCTGCCCCATTTATCATGTGCCTGCCGCTTCAGGCAAAACTAATAAACTTCACTGACAGGTGTATGTGCTGTCAGACCCCTGACTCGATCTATTTATTCGGAACAAAGGGATAAACGCCTCTCTCGATAATGCTGTCACGTGAGGTGGAGACTGACTGCCTGGTGTTGGGAGAAACTTGAAGAAGCGGAAATTATTAGCACAGGCCTTTGGGCTATACACTATTTATAAATATACAGAAATGACTACTGAAAAGCTTGTTTTCTTCAACCGCCTGGTTATTCTAATTAATAATTTCTCATTAGCAATGAAGTTCTACATATCTACCGGGTGACTTTATAAAAAGAAGCACAGTTAAGTAAATAGTCATTATTAAAAGTAATATTACTTACATTAATAACGCCTAGGTCATTTTTTGATCGATGTTGACGCAGCAGTCGGTAGAACACAAAGAAACACAATGTTTTATTTTTTCTAAAGACCTTTAGGAGTTAGAGTCCTTATAAACGACAGTCTTCGTCCTTCATGATTACATATTATCATCCTCTCTTGGCACTTTTTAAGTGTATTATGATATAATCCATTCGCTGACGATCTATCACTGACGCAAGATATCCTTGACACGTTTTTCCTTAACCTTTTATTGGATTAAAGATGATGGAATGCTAGTTGCTAGGTTGAAGAATCACCCGAATCACTCATTCATAAACACTTAAAAATTCTTATCTTCTGAATGAACTATTAGTGGTAAACAGTGTCTCTTATGATGCGTCATTCTTTTTTATTTTTTTCTCTGCCTAGTATTACAAAATGTAAGAATTGAATCCAGGAACTACTGACTACTGTGATTGCTCTAAGCTCGAGGGAATTTGAAAATATTAAGGTTATTTATGTCTACCCCAGTGCAAAACAAAATAATGTTAATCTGGCATAGGGAGGTTCCTCAAACTGTGAAATATCACGAATTAAAAATTTCAACATTAATATCCCCATATCTATTTGTTTCTTTTCCTGTGTGTGTGTGTGTGTGTTGTTTTAAGCTCTAAGAGGGAATCCTAAAAAAAACGTATATTAGCTCTCAAGAGACGTATATTAACTACCAGTCACGCACTGTTAGGAAGAACAGATTAAGAATAGAGAACACTTCTAAGTGTTTTATGTAAGCCCCTTTCCTTAGCAGAGTGAGATATCCCCTTTAAACCTCACATTTTTACCTTACTCATTTTATGAAAAGTTATAAAAGCCTATTGTTATTATCTACCTCCGAGGCAACACACAGGGAAGAGATAAGGGCCCTGAGCATTGTACCTCCAAAGTAGTAGTCTTCTGGTTCACAAAAACGCTCACAAATTTGGAAACGGGAGGTCTCAACACAGGCACGAAATTACAGTAGAGCGGATATCTTATTTAGTTCATTGGATAGTTATGTTAGCAGGGAAAGTGACATCATATTGTCAGTAGGTTACCAAAAGACAAATACCTTAGTCTCTTTGACAGAGAAATTAATTGAATTTATAATGAAGTGCAAGAGTGATGTTAAGAGGCTAAATGGAGACCAGCGAGACGGAGCAATGAACTTTGCAATGGATGGTAGTGGTGCGTTCATAAGGTATTTAACAGTAAATTTAACAGATAATGGTAGGTAGAGATATGAAGTGAATCACAGAACAGTTGAAGCAAGAAGGTAGGAGGATGCACGCAAAATATTTGGAAGAGATGAGGAGTGCCTGTGAAAGCTAAAGTTGGAATATTCAAATGTAATGTTGAGCTGATTTCCCTGTGTGGAAATTAAGTGGGTTTTCAGTGCGAATGATTTAAAACAGGCTGGTGGAGTGTTAAGATCTATCAGATGAGTAGTATTTAATGGGTGAAGATGATTAAAATGGAAAACATTGGGAGATATACAGTAAAAATGATGAAAGAGTTAATAAATCTGAAAAGATCTATCTTGGGGTTTTAAGTGAAGTACTTTGAATAATATGGTGTTTCAAAAATGTATCACTCGAATATGTTGGTTGGAAAGAAGGGGGACGACCAAGGAATATATGGTAGACAAAGTACAATAAGTCTTGGACATAAAATTAGAGTGCAGGAAGCAAGTGTGCAAAGTTGAGGTGAATCGTTTTGTGTATGTGTATGTGTTTTTTTCAAACCTGTGTTAACTGGTGTTGCTGTCACCAGTAGAAATCGACCTTTGATAAATGTTTTACGAGAAAAAAATTACAAAAAGAGATTATCCTTGAAAATTACAGATATTGGAAAGTTCATCATAACAAGAATAAATGAGTAAAAAATTCACTAGGCGAATGTATGTAAGTTCTGAAATATTTCGAAATATTATCTCAAAAAGTGTTAGGATAATGGATCACAGACGGAATCTTTCAACAAAAATGCAATTATAAGATCTGAGTGGTATAAGAGATTGGCAGATAGAAGATAAAACAATTATGTCAATCAAAAGCCAAAAGGTTGAGACATGACCTGATTTTAGCCTTTCAAGGGGATATCGAGAAAAAAATAGTTATATATTAAAGGATATAAAAAGTAGCAGGAGAAAAAAAATTGTTGTGCCTCAAACCTCGGGCATCCTGGGATATTTTTACTTACTTCCGAAAAGTATAGGTTCAAAATTATCAGGCCTTAGAGACATTTGATAAATTACTGAGTAGAAATGAGACTAAGTGACTCCATCTGGCCCGGTATATTAGAAAGGCAAAATTATTATAAGTCGGCGAGGTGGAGGATCAGATCATGCTTAATTGAAGTGCATATCTGTATAGATGACCTTTCACCTCCTTAAAGGGGAAGTTTTATGAAAAAGAAAATCAAACTTATGTATAAATTGTATTGCGGTGAAACTTTTATTTAATAAAATAAAAGATGCATGCAAAATATGTCTTGGAAGTATTGGATTGAAGCATTTGATTTAAGGATTGTCTTGATAAGTCCAATAATCACCAGCAATTACTCCAAACTGGATCTGTTAATTAGGGTGAAATCGAATAAATGAGCTAGAATTTTAAATCATTAAGAGAAACAGTGAAACAATATAAGGATAAAATTGGCGAGAGAAACTGGAAATTCTCGCAAATAAAAGAGAACACCAGGATGAAATTATGCCCTTATATGTAATGAGAAGATTGTGTCGATTCGAAAATCATGTTCCTTTTTTTAATTTTATGCATGAGAATCAATCACACACACAAACTTTTCTTGCTTGCATGCTTTGCAAAAGCAAGGTGAAATTGTATCAAATACATTCTGGCCCCAGTGAATAATTGTCGTCCATTGTCTGCATAATGTTTTGACTGAATTCATTACCTTGGAAAAAATACTCAATTCACAACTTTTTTTATAACTGTTAATAAAATGAAATTCATTGAAAAGACAGAGAGCTTTTCATAGTGTTTTGTTTATTATTATAAACACTCCGATGGCACTGATAAGAATAAAAGGGGAGAAACAATTTCATTTGATTAAAAGGAAGGTAAAAGAAAAGGTAACGGAAAATGAAAGAGATGAGATAATGATTTCTTTTGTGTTAAGTTTCTTTTGATGGGATCAATGACATTCACGGTACACGTTTTGAATAGGACATCATCATCATCATCATCATCATCATCATCATCATCATCATCATCATAATAATAATAATAATAAACTTCCAGTGAATGTGCCTCGCAATCGAACTTCTCATTCAAATAAAAGAATTCTCCTTGTATTTTAATAATTTACTTATATTTTTTATCTATTTATATTCAATTTATATTTTCCTTTCTAATAATTGATCTCGTCTTTCTGTAGTAACAGCTACCTTCTGTCATTTATTTCAAATAAACTACATAATTTTTTGGAAGCTAGAATTTCGAGTCGTTAGTCCCTTGGGCTTCTTCCAGATGAAAAGGGCTCATCTTGTGAATAATAATAATAATAATAATAATAATAATAATAATAATAATAATAATAATAATAATAATAATAATAATAATAATAATAATTATAATTGACATGATACTGCATACATGGCTGATAGAATGCCTGAAAATATATGGCGCAGAGGAAAACACCATCAGCGTCCTAAAAAATACAGTGCGCAACTGGAATACAATATAAGACTACCAGAGGTTAATATCAGGAGAGGGATCTTTCAAGGCGACTCACTGTTCCCACTGCTCTTCCTACTAGCCATGATTCCCATGACAAAAGTGCTGCAGAAGATGGATGCTGCTACCAACTCAAGAAAGGAGGCAACAGAATTAACCATCTGATGTTCATGGACGATATCAAGCTGTATTGTAAGAGCATCAAGGAAATAGATGCCCTAGTCCAGACTGTAAGGATTGTACCTGGGGACATCAGGATGGAGTTTGGAACAGAAAAACGTGCCTTGGTCAACGTATGAAAAGACAAAATGACAAGGACTGAAGGGATAAAGCTGAGAATAGCATCAAACACATAGATGATACAGGATATAAATACACGGGGATAATAGTAGGAGAGGATATAAAACACCAAAAGATGAAGGATACGATCAGGAAAGAATAAATGCAGAGAATTAAGGCGATACACAAGTCAAAACTCAACGCCGGAAACATGACGAAAGCAATAAACACATGGGCAGTACCAGTAATAAGATGCAACGCAGTAATGGGGTGGACGAAGTCCGAACTCCGCAGTACAGACCAGAAAACTAGGAGACAATACTCAAAAGCACTACACCCAAGAGCAAATTCAGACAGACTACACATACCACGAAAGGAGGGAGAGGTCTACTAAACACAGAAGACTGCGTCAACATCGTCAGCAGAGCACTGGGGCAATATCTGAAAACCAGCGAAGACTAGTGGGTAAGGAGGGCATGGGAAGAAGGACTTTAAAAAAGTACATGAAGACCCACAGTTATACAGAGACGGGAGAATGAGCAACAGAACAGATGAATGGCACAGCAAACCATTGCTCGCACAGTACTTGAGATAGACTAAAGAACTGGCCAGAGATGAAACATGGCAATGGCTACAGATGGGAAAACTCAAGAAGGAAACAGTTGAAATGATAACAGCGGCACAAGATCAGGCCCAAATACCAGATATGTCCAAAGAACAATAGATGGAAATTATATCCCACCCATATGCAGGGAGTGCAGTATGAAAGACCACATAGCAAGCGTATGTCGACTCTTGCACAGAACCGGTACAAAAAGAGGCATAATTCAATAGCGAAAGCCCTCCACTAGAGCCTGTGCAAGAAACACCAGCTGGGTTTCAGTATTAAGTGGTACGAACACCACCTGAAGAAGTGATAGAAAACAATAAGGCAAAGATCCTTTGGGACTAGTATCAGGACAGGTAGGGTGATACTTGCCAATAGACCAGACTTGCCGCTGATTGACAAAATCAAGATCAGTGGCTTGATCGGCATGTTCTTGACCTGTCACCTCGGTGGCCGTGAGTTCGATTCTCGGGTATTCCATTGAGGAGTTAGAGATGTGTATTTCTTGTGATAGAAGTCCACTCTCGACGTGGTTCGGAAGTCATGTAAAGCCGTTGCTCCGTTGCTGAATAACCTCTGGTTCCATGCAACGGAAAAACATCATACAAACAAACAAACAAACAAGACAAAATCAAGAAGAAAGTATCACTCATTAATGCCACAATACCACTGGACACCAGAGCAGATGAGAAAGAAAGATAAAAAATTGGTAAGTATCAAGACTTGAAAACAGAAATAGAAGGATATGGGATATGCCAGTGGAAATTGTACCCTTAATCATAGGAGCACTATGCACGATCCCAAGATCCCTAAAAAGGAACCTGGAAAAACCAGATGCCGAAGTAGCTTCAGGACTCATGCAGAAGAGCGTGTTGTTAGGAGCAGTGCACATAGTACGAAAAGTGATGGGCTCCTTAGGGCGCAGGATGCAACCTGGAACTCCACACTATAAAAACCACCCAGCCTAATAGGATAACTGAGGAAGACCCCCAAAAAATTAAAATAATAATAATAATAACAATAATAATAATAATACTCTTCGTAGTAGCCATGATTCCCATGACAAAAGTACTACAGAAGATGGATGCCGGGTACCAACTCAAGAAAAGAGGCAACAGAATCAACCATCTGATGTTCATGGACGACATCAAGCTGTATGGTAAGAGCATCAAGGAAATAGATACCCTAATCCAGACTGTAAGGATTGTATCTGGGGACATCAGGATGGAGTTTGGAATAGAAAAAGGCGCCTTAGTCAACATACAAAAAGGCAAAGTAACGAGAACTGAAGGAATAAAGCTACCAGATGGGAGCAACATCAAACACATAGATGAGACAGGATACAAATACCTGGGAATAATGGAAGGAGGGGATATAAAACACCAAGAGATGAAGGACACGATCAGGAAAGAATATATGCAGAGACTCAAGGCGATACTCAAGTCAAAACTCAGCGCCGGAAATATGATAAAAGCCATAAACACATGGGCAGTGCCAGTAATCAGATACAGCGCAGGAATTGTGGAATGGACGAAGGCAGAACTCCGCAGCATAGATCAGAAAACCAGGAAACATATGTCAATACACAAAGCACTACACCCAAGAGCAAATACGGACAGACTATACATAACACGAAAGGAAGGAGGGAGAGGACTACTAAGTATAGAGGACTGCGTCAACATTGAGAACAGAGCACTGGGGCAATATCTGAAAACCAGTGAAGACGAGTGGCTAAAGAGTGCATGGGAAGAAGGACTAATAAAAGTAGACGAAGACCCAGAAATATACAGAGACAGGAGAAAGACAGACAGAACAGAGGACTGGCACAACAAACCAATGCACGGACAATACATGAGACAGACTAAAGAACTAGCCAGCGATGACACATGGCAATGGCAACAGAGGGGAGAGCTAAAGAATGAAACTGAAGGAATGATAACAGCGGCACAAGATCAGGCCCTGAGAACCAGATATGTTCAAAGAACGATAGACGGAAATAACATCTCTCCCATATGTAGGAAGTGCAATATGAAAAATGAAACCATAAACCACATAGCAAGTGAATGCTCGGCACTTGCACAGAACCAGTACAAAAAGAGGCATGATTCAGTGGCAAAAGCCCTCCACTGGAGCCTGTGCAAGAAACATCAGCTACCTTGCAGTAATAAGTGGTACGAGCACCAACCTGAGGGAGTGATAGAAAACGATCACGCAAAGATCCTCTGGGACTATGGTATCAGAACGGATAGGGTGATACGTGCAAACAGACCAGACGTGACGTTGATTGACAAAGTCAAGAAGAAAGTATCACTCATTGATGTCGCAATACCATGGGACACCAGAGTTGAAGAGAAAGAGAGGGAAAAAATGGATAAGTATCAAGATCTGAAAATAGAAATAAGAAGGATATGGGATATGCCAGTGGAAATCGTACCCATAATCATAGGAGCACTAGGCACGATCCCAAGATCCCTGAAAAGGAATCTAGAAAAACTAGAGGCTGAAGTAGCTCCAGGACTCATGCAGAAGAGTGTGATCCTAGAAACGGCACACATAGTAAGGAAAGTGATGGATTCCTAAGGAGGCAGGATGCAACCCGGAACCCCACACTATAAATACCACCCAGTCGAATTGGAGGACTGTGATAGAGTAAAAAAAAAAAAAAAAATAATAATAATAATAATAAACAGCGCATAGATGCGTATGAAATAATATATAAAGATATTAAATATCAATGAAGATGGTCATTCTAAATCATTTTAACCCTATCACCAGCATTTTCATTTACATGCATAACCATGTCAAAGAAACTGTCACTTCTAAAACTAGTTTCACATAACTAAAACTGAATCAAATGATACAATTTTGGATAAGCACAAAAGTGTAGATTATAATGTGTTGTTTTACATTAAAATTTTTCGTAAACATGGCCTTTTTTCAACTTTGCTCTCTTTCATTGTTTATTCTGAGTCTCAGTACTGAATCGTTCTAAAGCTTGAATTTCAAGTCAATGGTCCCTTTCGTGTGCTTGTTCCACAAGAATAGGGTTCATCTAATCTCAACAATAATTTAGGAGATGAACGGTCATGGTTATATGTGTATATAACACACACACACACACACACACACACTATTTATTTATTTATTAATAAGAATAGGAAAATGTAGGGTAAAGAAAAATGATTTCGCAGTTCAAGTTCAGGAATTGGAACTGAAGTAAAGACTGTGCTAACCAGAGTGAATGAATCTGAAGACGAAAAATCCGTTTTAATCTAGAGGCCCATAATTTTACCTGCGGAGATGCAAAGAAATACCTTATCAGGGAAAGGTGTGTAATATGTTCCTGCGAATTTGTTGTCCTCCGTGTTTAGTGCTGAACACCTCCGGGTGTTGACGAGAGGCAGCTCTTAATCTTAAGGATTCGGTTTGAAGAAGAGAAAGGTTATTACATCTTGAGTTAAGAGATTCCTAAATAAAACATAATGCTTTTTTTCACGGTCAAGATAGTATTTTAAAGGTACTATGCAGTCCTTTTTTCTTTTACTTTAAAAATTGGAAAAAAATTATCCAAGATTTAAGCTTTTAGTAACTATTCGCTTCCTTCACCCATCTTGTTATCGTGGAAAATATCGTTGGTAATTTGTTAGCGATTAGCCTGATGTACGCTTGCCAACTTCTTTGTTTTTCTATTGATTTCTTTGGTTTTACTTTACATTAGTAACTTGCTTAATGGTGGTATTTTAAAATTTATTCTCATTTACTATTTTCCTTTTCTTTTCAGGTAAGGCAATGGCTGACATTCTTTACAAATGAATACTTTCTATTCATCTATATTTAGGTGAGTTATTCGAATTTACATTTTCATACCAATTGCTTTTTATTTATAGTAGTTGGCCTCGAGTTACTGAGACAGTGTTTTGCAATATATTGTTGGACATTAGCCGAGGAATAAATCAGTTTACAGGGTTTGGGAAAGACAAGAGCTTTCCCTCGGAAATTATTGGTGTGCCTTGATATCAGTACATTAATTTACTGTATGGATTTTACCAATTCATTCTAGTTGTGCATATCCTCTTGTATGATGAACTTGGGAGTAATATGTTTACCATGTTGTAAATCTCGGCTTAGTTTCCACAAGTATTGACAACACATATATAACTTTTTCATTTCATTTTGTGCTTTAGGTCTTGCAAGGAGTCTTTCTATATTTGCATATTTATATTGAAATTCTCCATATGTTAAACTTCAACTTTTCTTCATGGTGACTTTGGTGAAGCAGTAATTTCGAGTATGGGAGCGTTATTTGTCATCCGTGAACAAGTCAACCATATCTGCTTTTCAGCTGTAGCCAAGGGCACGGGAGTTTCAGTATCTTGTGTGACCTAGCATTTTGTTAGGTCACATCCTTCAGGTGCCTCCTGAACTTTACAGAATTCCGAATAAAATCATCAAAAGTCAACCTGTTGAACGTTCGACTTCTTGGCGATTAATGAAAACATGGCAGAGTTGTCTTCGGGAATAAATGTTTGGTATAAAAATCTTTGTTTCTGGGTGCTCGTGATTCTCATTTTTCAGTACATAGTATCGTTCAGGAATCCTAAGAGCGTAGTCATAAAGTTTGTACGCTTTTCTTGACTTTAGTGTTGCTTTTGACCGTGTTAATCAAGAGGCCACTATGTTCAAACTGAGACAGGTCTGACTTTGTAGACCATTGCTTGATTACTCATAGTAAAGTTCACTAATAGAATGCAAGGAACTGTAGTTTAATTATTATAGTATATGCATAAGGCTTGTAGTTTGGCCTTGAAAATATGTTTACTGCATATGCAGTTGATGCTACTCACTTTGCACTTGTAGTTACTGAAATACTTAACAGATGATGTCGATATAATTAGTTAAACCCTAAAAAAAAGTCAAAGGATGATTGTATATTCGTATTTCCTTGGTGGTTCCATCTCAGATAGTTCAATGATCTTCCTACCTTGAGCTTTCGAAGTTTGCCAAACCTGGTGAAGGTTTTTTGTTTTGATGAATTGTTTAGAAAATAAGATAAATGATAAGTAAAAATGGCGCAGTGAATGTATAAAATTATGAGAATTTTCTGAGAATAGCATCACGTGTTAAAATGATTTATGCCAGTTTATACCGATCGTCGTATACCAGGTACTCAAAGAAAAGTACCTCTAGTTTGTCACATTTATAACTTTTCTAAATTATACAAAAGAAGGAATAAACAAATCTGAAATACGATAAATGAGGAAATAATAAAGCATTCCCTTATGCTGTCTTTAAGACGCCACCGCGAAGTTGAACAGTTATGCAATAATAATAATAAAAAAAATTCTCCAGAAATTTAGCAAGAAAGAAGGTAACAAAATTACTCTTGTAAAAAAAGGCCTGACGGGATACTGCTCGAGCCTTGATAAAGCTCTCGACCGAAAACACGAAGATTCATTCTAGCATAAAAAAAGAAGGGTGGCCTATAAAAGAAAGTTATTGTTTTTAGACCTCGCTACAGCTGTAGTTCATATTTTGTTTGTTTGTTAATACTTTTGTTATTTATCCACTTTCGTTTATTCGGATGTTAAGAAACGATAAATTTCAATAAATCAGACATCTCAATTAACAGATCTCATAAATCAAAAAGACCGCTATCAGCCGTAGCATAGTAGATTATATATTATTAACTTTACGCAACATGAGTCTTTGTAATAATTATAACTGATAATAGAATAGCAAATAGTTTACAATGAGACAAACAATCCTCGAATCTCAGTTTAGTGTTTCCCCTGTATTTCAGGCCAAAGTAGTGCACGTTGCATTCTTCAAAGTAATCTATCTATTAGGTCTTGAAATCTGTCATTAATCTCTCTCGTGGTTGTAACTGGATTTATTCTGGAATATATGTTAGATCCTAGTAGATCGTAGATATAACGTAAACAGTCTGGTCTGAATGAAATGACTTAGGAACTAATCAACCTATGTAAATTGTTGCAAAATGTTGCAATCAGGATTCTTTTTACTTAATTCTTCCTTCTATTTCATTCCTGTTTTGAGTAAATAATTCCCTCATTTTATAGGGAAAGAATAAAATGTATTTTGTAACTTTTACCTGTTTACAACCACTATGTAGATTTTAAGGAAAGCCTTTTCGGAGCTGTGGCGGTGTGACTTCTGTCATAAAATTATACAGCAGCCTTCTTAACCCATTTTGTCCAGAGACTTTATTTACTGTTTAACGTATTGAATTACTAGAGAGATGCAAATTCTTTGGTATTTAATTAGTATAATATAGCAGATATAAATGTAATTACATAATAATGCTTTCCGGATATGAATCTTTCAAAATTACACCATTCTGTTCAGTTTATCATCAGGATCTCTTATACCAAACTCCTAATGAAGGTATATGAGCGTAAGATCATTAACGGCACTTGAAATTGGAATGATAGTGACTCCATAAAGCTAACGTAGTGGTAACATGTTACAAATTCGGACTGGCGCGATAACATAGCCATATTAAGGGCAAATAGAGCACATTATGCTGCAACTTATTATATCCGCCCCACCTGCTGCTGTGAATGAATCTGTAAAGCCACAGCCTTACTGCTTTCGTCAATGAGGAATAGCTTTGTTAAGGCGTCACAGCCTGAGTATGCCGTTATGACTTTGCGTTTATATTTTCTGTTTCTCTTGACAATAATTGATCAAAAGTTAAGATTTATTTACGTCTTTATTAACTTATTTGGGAGTAAAAAACGTTGAGTGAATGCAGGGATTAGTAAAATTTGCGACATAACTTATTCATAAAGTACATACACATATCATGCATTTATCGATGGAAGAAGTACTGATCTTAGGACGAACTTTGCGGTTAAACCACTTACTTCCCTGTAGTCAAATGTGTTACGATACATAAAAAAGCTTCAAAAGTATATACATTTAACAACAAAAGAAAACAGTTTAGCACTTCACGAAAGAAACAACCTTAACAAGTTTGATAATATGAGCGTTACGCTGTATACTAGAACAGGTGAGGTACCCAATGGAAAGAAAAAAATTAACCCTAATTATAAAAGGGAAAATATAGGTGTAAGAAATGTCATGTGAGGTGATCAGAGAAAACCATATGGAACGGAACAGGTGTCATTAAGGAGGTTGTTGGCGGTGGGGGTCGGGGTGGGGGTGGGGGTGGGGCTACCTGGGTGGCAGAGTGTTGTCTAAGCTTAGACAAAAAGAACAAAAACTGTGGGATAAAATAGGTGATTAGACTTGTGAATAAAGATTTTATGAGGAAAGCATGTGTGACGCAACTCTCACCATTTGTTTTACTGGTACAGTGTTTATGAGTTACAGCAGTTGTAAATAATTACCTCAGACCAAAGCCCAAATAACTAGTTTAAAAGCGCATGCCAAGTGCAAATACACATCATCGTTTAGTAATCGTGATACGGGATTTCGATTGAAATTCTTCATAAAACGTTTCGTGCGAATCAGTATTCAAAATTAAATAGAATATCATGAATTTCACACCTATGTATTACCAAAACACAGATTGGTTGAAAATAAATCGTTGAGCGACTTGGTTATGTCAGAAGTGTGGGTGGAAGTCGCTTGAAAGAATATTATGTCACTTACAATACAAAGGTAAAACAAATTGGTTTGTATGCTTTTCAAATCACCATTCACCAAGCCATATAGTTCCTGTAACTCAGAGGCTGTCATTCAGTTATCCAAGGAAAAGGAAACAAATGTTGTTGAAAGCCCAAAGGAGTACACAGTGACGCTCGCAGTCTCAAAAGAGAATGCTGTCATGTTTTTTCCTACCAGGGGCATGTGGAACGGGGCATGGCACACACAGAGAGCACTGACGGATGGGTACTGCCAGTCGAACTCTGGGTGGTGTCAAGTGCGCTTGTGGAAGGTGCCCCCGGTTATTTCCATCTTAATAAGGTACACAAAAAGTAACAGCCCGTTTCTTCGTGCGAGTGACGTATTAGGTATTAATATGGAGGTTTTCGTGTCTGTTTATATATATATATATATATTTGTGAATCGTGATGAAGTGGTTTATGATATTCATTGTGACGAAAAGAACAGAAATCTAAAACGACTTTATTTGTTTTCTGATTGGTGAGATAACAGCATTCGAGTGCAAAAATTTATATATATATATATATATATATATATATATATATATATATATATATATATATACGTATATATATATCTATCTATATATATATATATTGAAAGCTTTTAGTCTTCATTTATTTTCGAATCATGCCCTTCTCTGCGTGTATAATCTATTGAAACAATATATGAGCCTTTCTCGAAGATCTATGAGGATTAACAGTTAACATAACCATTACGTAACACGACCGTGAAGGAATTGTATTCAAAAAGAAGAAAACAAAAGCGATACCCAATGTATAACCTACATGTCGCAGAACAACTCTCATGTCGTTTTGTTTCAAGGTATTGTGTTGTAGAGCGTTTTTATTTGATTTTATTTCAATTTTTTTTTGTACTCCAGCAAATCCACTGATATGGATGACTAGCGTAAAGAAAGGGTCCTCTGGCGCCCATTCACAAGGCTTACGCGGATGAAACAAGGATGAGCCGAGGATAATCCCTGTCTGAACACTGTGAATGGATGGATGGTGTAGTAGCGACGCGAATGCTTGATTTTGTATATTTTGTTAGACACCACTTCTGTAGCAACCTGGGTACCTTGTGCTCTCTATGGCAACATCTGGTAATGCAAAAGTTTTTTGCAATGGGAGGGTACATAATTACAAGTATTTAGGTTTTATATGTAATATATAGGCAGGAATGCTTCTGTACAAATAC
>NC_061110.1:27328861-27391361 GCF_015104395.2 Macrobrachium nipponense | reverse complement strand
CCGTAGAACGCAAACTCTAATAAAAAAACAGGAAATTGATGGAATCAGAAGTTTTCGGATTTCTGGAGGGAAGCGACTAAACGACCATGCAAAAAAAAAAAAAAAAAAAAAAAACAAAAAAAAAAAAAAAAAATTAAGCCAGAGGTTAAAAACGATAGGAATGGTGATGACAAGCGAAATGTTAAGAGAGAATAAATGAAACTGGCAGCTGTCACCCAGCAATTTTTTTGCGACCTATCCGTTTCATTGCGTGACAGAATTGCTTAGATTGAAAGAATGAGCTACAGGTATTTTGGTTAAAAGGATAGTATGCGAGCAGATTTTGGACTTTAGGTAATTGAGGTTTACTTTCTCAGTTGAACACACACCCATATTTATATATAATATATATATATATATTATATATATATATAATATATATATATATATATATATATATATATAAACATTTGTTTATTTGTTTATTTATTTATTTAGTTTATTTATTATTTATTTATTGTTTATTTTTATATATATTTATTTATTTATTTTTATTTATTTATTTATTTATTTAGTTCAGTTCAGAATAAGAGTAAGGCCATTGCATGGTTGAAGAATGGAAATACCAACTGATGGGATGACAAATGAGACGGAAATCTGGTGTTGAAAATTATATGGAATGGCTGTCTATTTTTGTTAATAATGTGCTATTGTGTCAAGATAAAGCTTATAGAGGATTATCCAAATATGCCTGGGCCTAACGTTGTTTAGAGTACCGAGGACTGGATTTGGTAGGATTTTGTTTGAGAAAATAAGAACGAGGAAAGGAGGATTTATAGGCGAAAAACAGCCTTTGTTGAAAAGGTGAGATGGTGTAAGGTGTGTTGATAAAGTTTTGTATTTTTGATAAGTTGTTACGAATGAATAAGAAATAATATGATGGAAGGGAAGCGTTTGTCAGATAGTGTAAAAAGGAACCTGACTGGATTGGTGTCCACAGGAACAAATAAGAATAGTGTATTGTGTCTTTTGACTGTAAAGTACATTTTTGGATGGAGTCTTGTAAGAACTTATGCAAAGGACATAAGATAAAAAACTGTTTTATGAATGGAGTATCTAATGGTTGATGCAATACGTCGCGGGAAAAGTTAAGGGAAGCAGCATTAACTGATGGAAGTGTTGGAAAGTTTGCTCGAGGAGAATTTGAGAGCAAAGAATGATGATCAAAAGCAAAGAATGATGATCAAAAGCAAGGCGGAGAAGTGGTCACTTTGAAGATGGAGCTGTGAATGTTTATGTGGACTGAATTTGTGAAAGCATGGAAGCATTTGATTTATTGCACTTATTTGAGAATAAGCACAATGACCGATGGTTGAATGAGAGAAGAGTTGAAATACAATATATGATACAAAGAGGATACCAAGGTGCGTTAAAGAGATAAGAGAGAGACTTGGAGTGTTTACGGAAACCAGGCTGGGATGTGTTAAAAGGATATTTAAAGCGATAGTTTAGCCAGATCACCATGATGGAAGTGAAGTGTGAACGTAGGATGCGACTGAAAGAAAAAAAGATTGAAGCAAATGGGGTGAATTGTGTGTGCAGTGTATGCGGTGTTAGTAAAATTGAAATGGCCCAACAGGGAGCTTTTTATATGTAATCACTCGCCAAAAGAATTTACAAATAACGCATTACTTCGCCCCCTACAAGCTTGCACACACAACCAATTAATCATATTACTTGATGACCTGCTCAGTCCCAGATATCAGTCACTGATATATCATCTTGAAACTTCCGAGACCGACCTGGTCGTAATTTATAATATTTTTTTTAAATGTTTCCTTTTGATTAATGGTGAGATTTTTTCCGAGTAATAAATCAACATTCTCAGATGTCATAAAGTGAAGAAAATTAAAGTTTTCTACACCCCTTTAAGGCGAAAGCAGTAGAATAATGCAAATGAGAATGTGTAATAGATATGATTCCATATGAAGTATGTAGTGGTGATATCGACGATATTGATGATGATGACGATGTGGAGAATTTTGGGAGGTATGGGGACACTGGGAATAGATTGGAATTTCATTTCTGGCGGGAATATTTAATTTGAATTATGTATAGGATAAAGAAGCCTAATTTACTCACAAGAATGAAAAGAAAAAGATGAAAAATGTGGGCAATCTCAGAAATGGCCATTCTAACGTCAGGTGGAAGAGGCAAGCACACCAACAGCATATTAGTAGTAGAAGGACTTTGCTTTTGTAACGACTCTCTAGCTTGTTCTGTTTTGCTTTTGTGATTGTTTAAGAAAGCTTTCTTCTTGTTACCATGTTTCATTAAAAAAAATTTTTCTCCCATTACATAACACGAATTTTCACTTCTCATGTTTACGATACCTTGGGCAAATTTTTGTTTGGTAATGACTTTATAGAAGATCAAAGTACATCAACAAAGCCAAAGCCCATTTTCTGGATCTCGTCCAGAAAGCATTTAAATCCTTTTCAGAAAGTAGGGAACTAAGCTTTTGCTTTTTCTGTCACTATAAAAAGAAAGACTTTTGACTGGAAATTTCGATCCTAACAAGACTGAAAATGAAACTTTGCTTCTAATCCGTACTGCTGATCTCTGCCATGACAAACCTTGCAAATGGTTTCACTTGAACTGAAATAATGAACGCCACTTCTTACTGATTGTTAAAGCTTGTCAAAATTAACGACAGAATACCGGTTGACTATGTCTGTTACGTATATCTCTCCATTATCTTGATTGGTAAGTGTGTCGCTTTGAATAATAGATGCTTCATCGTTAAATTAGCTTAGCATTCATCTCTAGCCATTAAGTCATCTTCTAATCTTGAATCGAGTTAAATAATACATACTATATAAATATATACATATATATATATATATATATATATATATATATATATATATATATATATGTAATTACAGACACAAATAAATAAATATATATACATACATACATACATACATGCATACAGCATGCATGCATGCATATCATACATACATACATATATACATACATATATATATATATATATATATATATATATGTATATATATATACACACATAACCATTTGTTCAGCATAAGGCTTAGAAATTTTAGTCCTCCAAGCGTTAATTAGATATGATAATGAAGTGAGTCTAAAAGTAAGATGGAAGTGGAGGAGGCTTTCCCCGGACGAGAACGCCCATAGAAATTAAGAAGAGAACAGATGGTTCTACTAAATTACTCACTCAGTGTCAAATAAATATTTCACATGGAATTTTTTCCTCTCAGATTTATGACGTAGCCCCTACCCATGGGATTTTATGCTGGTGTCATTGGATCTTATCATGAGCGGTGTGCGGTTTGTTATAGATCTATAGCAATGATTCGTTCTGAAAGAATTCAGAATGAATCATTGCAATAACGTGTGAATAACGAATTACTTACAGTGTTTATTTTTTAGTCAGCGTAGAACCTAATGTTGTAAATAAACCGATTAAAAAGGGGTAATTTATCAACACATTTCCTGAAGACCTAGATCGCATGCAATTTGAAAAATGTATAGCATCGTATACTTTATGTATATCTGTATATAATGTATATATATATATATATGTATATACATCAGAAAGTAGATGTCATAACTCTTTACGTAGCTGCATGTTTAGTGAAATACTGAAAGACATTAAACGAAGGTAGTAATTCAGCTAACTTGATGAACTAAATGCCACCGCTCGTGCTCAATTTCTAAAGTTAACAATGACTACTCAGTCATTAATCATTGATATCTCATGGCTCAACTTTCAAAGATTAATTACTGAATATATACACCTAAAATGTTTTTATATCTCCTCTCTTTATATTTGCTTCGGATTTAGTACAGTCAAAAGATGATTTTTGATCTTTCAATTTTCAGTACGAAAATATAATCTGTTGGAATATTACGAGGAAAATAATTTAACTTCGAATAGATATCAGTCTCTGCCAATTGGATAAGCATATCAGGATGTTTCCATACATCTACGTAAAAGGGTTTATTAGATAATGTTAACATATTGGGAAATTATAGTCCAGAGGCTGTTGTCATTGAAGAATTGTAAGTGGGTAAATATAGTTTAAAGAAAGTAGCTTGTATTTCTCACTGATGCGATAGAAAATTATAAGACAATATTTGGGTTCAGGCTTGCTTTTCTACACACACACACACACACACACATTTTTTATATTATATATATATGTATATGATTATATATGTGTGTATATATATATATATATATATATATATATATATATATATATATATATATATATATATATATATATATATATATATGCCAACGTTCATTGCCTACTCCCAGTATATGTACTGAATCATAGATGAACCATTGTTCAGAATACTTCCAAAATATATATTTATTTCTCAATACAGAAGGCTCATCATATTTACATTGATTCCACTTAAGTAAGCTGCGCCATTTACCTTTCTCTTATCACCATCCTGTAATGTTCGATTCTCTCCACATGACCTAACCATCTAAGTATACTCTGCTCCCTCTTGTAGATATTCCTCTCATATTTCTCACTCTATCAAAACTCATCAGTAATACACAGCCACTTTACCTCTACAGATAACACCTTTTTTTTCTATTCGTAGTAACATCACGTCGCTCGAGGCGAGTTGCTTTAACAAACCCTTGACACAGTCCACCGTGATATACATTTTTCTCCGAATTCTTTGATTTTCGGCTAGGTGTCAAGCTTCAGGCAGTTCGCGGAATGACTGGTTTCACTATCTTCCTGAAGTTTCAGGCAGTTTGCGAAATGCCTGGTTTCACTATCTGCCTGCAGCACTCACATATGCACATATATACATATGTATATGTATATATATATATATATATATATATATATATATATATATATAATATATATATATATATTGTGTATGTGTCTATCTGTCTGTAAAAATATACATAAAAACACCATTACTAGGCACTCGTGTTGCTCAAACATTTAAATGAAGGCAAACTCTAAGAGTGCTTAACATTGCCTCCTGACACTAGGTCATTTGGTAAGCACAACAATGTGTTAAATATTAATTCCACTAACAGATTGAAAACGACATTTATATGAAAGAGTTCTCTAATTTTATGGAGCATGGAATTTTTTTTTTTTTTTTTTTTTACATGAAGGTTTTGTTTCCTTATGTTGTCAGCAAAGGCAAATTTTGTCGTTGCGTTGTCAATGCTCCTTATACCTATGACAGCTTTTAGCACTTCCAAGCGCTTGTAAAATAAACGATCACATACACAAATGCAAACGCTTACTTGCACACGCACACGTGCATATAGTATATATATATATATATATATATATATATATATATATATATATATAATATATATGTGTGTGTGTGTGTGTGTGTGTGTGTGCGTGTGTGTGTGTATGTGTGCGTGTGTGTGTGTGTGTGTAGTATATCTCAGCAAGCAGGAACCCAAAGAGGACGACAGTCAATAGTACAGTTACATATTTATTGTTAGAAATGTATCGTATTACTTAGATACATTATTGGTCTGTAAATATGGAAATTACAGATTAATTCTCTTAATCAAAATAAAATTACAAAAATTCACAAGAAGCAAAAAAGAAAAAATAATTTTTAAAGTCAACCTAATCATAAAAAAGGAAACGAAGACGTGATACCACAAGCTCACGCATGCACAGAGAACACTTTAAGACCAAGTAGGAGGGTTTGTTTTGTAGTTGCAATTAAGGAAAAATTATTTTTATTAAAAGTCTTGTCCGGGGTTAGTAATTCGTGAGCCAGTTCTGTAGCTCAAACCTAATGGTCTGTAATAACGGACCCGTAACAATCTCTTTGGTAAACCAACATAACTACCAAGACATCTTGGCCATTCAAATTAGTTGATAATATTGGGCTTCATAAAGGTCTGTAGCTTGTTCTTTTGATTAGAAAAAAAAAGCCGCCAATCTTAAATGGATTTATAGGTATTAGATAAGTTTTAGAAATCCAAACTCTTTTTCGATATGTTTAACTTTGGATCTAAGAAAGTCAAAATGAGTATATGGTATCGTGGCATAATGAGAAGATAAGATTAATAGTAGGTTCCCCAGAAAGTTAAAGAAAGATAACATCTAAAGTGAAGACACCTGCCAAAAACTGTTTGTTACAGGGTCATCATTTGGCATTTTGTATGGGCTCCCTAAGATTCATAAGGATGGCATGCGTATCAGGGGAATTATGTCATTATATAATAACCAATCCTATAGTATCTCTAATTATTTAGTTCACATATTAAATGATTTCTCAATATCCCAACAGGACGGTTATTTATATATGGTCAGTTTAAATGTGGAGTCGTTATTCACAAATGTTCCTGTCTTCGAAACTTGAGATTATTCTGGAGAAAGTTTTTTTATGAGTTATATTATTTTCACGGTTTTAATAGACAACTTTAAGTCTTCCTTGGAACATGCGGTGTAAGATTCTTCTTTCATTTTTAATAAACAACTCTACCTGCAGGTCTAGGGAGTTGCTATGGGCCCATTGTTCGCAAATTTTTTTATGACGTAAAATTCACCCGCTCTGACATTTTTAGTACATCAGTTTTCAGGAAAAATACTTTTACAGGCCTTGGAGGTAATTTTTACAATTAATGTTACTTTTCATTTAAAATTAACGCCATAGCTACTTAGTTTTTTAGAGCTCTCCGTTATATATCCTATCTAAAAACATTTTTATAATGTTGTTAATAAGATTTTAGCATAGAACCTATCTGACCTCATTGTGAAATTCAATGTCCTTAAATTGGCGATTTACGCCACAACACCATATACCCATTTTGACTTTCTTAGATCCAAAGTTAAACATATCGAAAAAGTTTGTATTTCTAAAACTGAATGTAATACCTATAAATCCACTTAAGATTGGTGGCTTTTTTAATCATAAGACCTTTATGAAGCCCAATATTATTAACAAATTTGAATGGCCAAGATGTCTTGGTAGTCATGTACGTTCATCAAGAGATTGTTGCAGTCCTTTATTACAGCCTCTTAGGTTTGAGCTACAGAACTGGCTCACGAATGACTGACCCCGAAGAAGAATAATATTTATAAAAGCATTTTTCCTTAATTGCAACTACGAAACAATCTGCCTACGTAATGACCCTTGAGTCTTTGTTTATTAAACGTCATGCACGTCTTCTAAACTCCAACGTGTCTTCTCCTTTGCACTTGGCCTAAGTGTTCTCTGGGCATGCTGATCTCGTCGACTTCCTCATTTTATTTATTGCTCTCATACGTTTCGGGCCATTGCCAGTGTCATGTCTCCTTCATTTCAGAACCATTAACAACCACTTTCAATTTCTCTTCATTGGCTTTTCTCTTTATATTCAACTGATGGGTGTGTTAGTGTCAAATAATATATATCTTTATAGAAATTTCACAGAATACATGCCTAGGAGTGCCTCATACTTCCTCACAGGAAGCTCATCAGCAGACATTTATTATATATATATATATATATATATATATTATATAATATATATATGTTTTATGTATTAAATATATATATATATAATTATATATAGATATAATATATACTTATATATATAATATAATGCATATGTGTGTGGGCGGGCCGGCGCGTGTTGGTACGTATGATGTTAACAAGTTTTTTTTGAAAAGACGGACCACAGTCTCCAGGAATATCAAAAGTGCATGCAAGAATTCCAAAAGTTATTTGTCCCTTGCGTGGGTGTTAGATGGTCTGCTGATGAGTTTCCTGTGTGGAACTATGAGACACTCATAGGCATGTATTCTGTGATAGTTTCTATATAAATAACACACTAACACACCCATCAGTGGATTATAAAAAGAAAAGCCAATGAAGAAAAATTGAAAGTGGTTGGTATTGTTCTGAAATGAAGGAGACACGACACTGGTAATGGCCCGAGACGTAAGAGAGCAGTAAATAAAACTATGAAGACGACGAGATCTATTTAACTGTGAGAGGGATTTATTATATTATTTTTTTATTTTTTTATCTATCACAGTCATGCCTCCTTAGGAGTCCATCACTTTTCTCACTGAATAAGATCTGTGCAAGTTCCGGACATTCGAAATGGACTGAAGATGAACCCAGGGAAGAGTTCGAACGAAAGCTTTGTAAAGGGTTTTTAAATTATACACGAACTCGCAACATTTTTTTATTACATATTGTGGACCTCTTAGAACATTATTATTATTATTATTATTATTATTATTATTATATTATTATTATTATTATTATTATTATTATTATTATTATTATTATTATTATTATTATTATTATTATTATTATGTGAATACAAATATAAACTTATTGCAGTTGTTTATATTTAATAAGTTTCCAAATGTTTTAGAAAAAAAATCAATTGTAAGGCTTTCAACTTTTTTATCCGGTAGTAATTTTAAAGAGTTCAGGTTTCTTGTCCAACCAAAAATTAATTTGTAAGAATTCGAAATTTTTATCGAATCAGAAAAAAACTATAAGATTTCAGCTTTCTTATAAAATCAGAAAGTGAGTTTTAAAGAATGCAATTCCCTTATCGAATCAGAAAGACAACAATACAAAGATAAATCGTATAATAGAATCTTACCGCTTTTTTCTTTAGATAATCAACCAGCATTTGTAGTCTGGTTCAGAATTATTCAGTTTATAAAATGGAATTTACATTTTAAATGAAAAATTTCAGCTTCTCCAAAATCAGTGAGAGAGAGAGAGAGAGAGAGAGAGAGAGAGAGAGAGAGAGAGAGAGAGAGAGAAAGCAGCTAGGCATTCGCCTTCTACTCATTCCAGTACTGCTGGGTGGAGAGCCATGACGAGCGTGATAGTCGGTCCGCCGAAGTAGTTCGTCTTTAAGGTTACTATAAATAGCACATCAAAGGGAACCCTTTTAAAAAAAGTAGAAGCGAAATGAAATTGAAAAAGATGTCCATCCAGCCGTATCCGGCACTATCGTGATGGCATCGCATATGTCGACGTATATTTCTGACATAACCGGCCGACGAACGGACGTGAGATGTCACTCAGTGTTCGGATATAGTACATCGGGCGGGGAAATCGGACGGGAGAATCTGGTGAGAGAACAGACGGGAGAATTGGACGGGAAAATCTGGCGGGAGAATCTGGTGGAAGAATCTCGCGGAGAATCAAACGGGGAAATTGGACGGGAGATCTGGCAGGAGAATCTGGTGGAAAAATCAGGAGAATCTGGTGGAAAAATCAGGAGGAGAATCTGGTGGAAAAATCAGGAGGAGAATCTGGTGGAAAAATCTGGCGGGAGAATCTCTGTTTCAGCTGAAAACATGAAAGTATTTGCATGTGATCGCTGAGCTTGTGGCAAAAATAAAGTTGCCAGTGTTTATTTGACTCGGAAAAAACCTTGTATAACAACAGTCATGCTTTTTTTTTTATCTTCTTAAATATTCGTGTATGCAACTGAACAATAATGTATGTATTTATGAATGGATGTTGAAGTAAAACATTTATTTTACACTGAAAGAGACTTTTTATGTGCTTAATATGTACGATATCAGGTATGAATAAGGTAACTTTCATTTATCATAACGCAAATTTCTACGTTAAATACTAATATTAGCTGTAAGTACGATTAATATCAGCACTAATTATGCATCATAGGGAATTACGCAAAGATAAAGAATTAGTGAAAGATGTGACAAAGAAAATTGTCATATCCTTCTAATTCCATTTTTCATATTCCATATAATACCACATATGAGGGAGGCCACAAAAGTCAACTGTGTATTGGGGCATCTAAATTGCAAGTCCTGTCAAAATACCTGGAGCAGAAACAAATACCTGGTGGCGTAACTCGCTTGCAGTTCAGTGAGTAATGGATTTTAAGTTAGAGATATTGCGTTTACCTCCTGGCCTGTCGTCGCATTCATTTAGTACGTCCCAGTGAATTATCGTCATATATATATATATATATTATATATACTATATATATAATATATATATAATATATTAATTATATATAGATATTATATATAATATATATATATATATATATATATATATATATATAGTTAAGCGAAATACCACAGTAAAATGATAGTCAGAAATCCAAGCGCTTTCGTTTGACTACGACATTGTCAAGGAACAAATGAATGTCTGTTATATCAAAAAGTCGTCTTTAACGACCTTAGTAAAGGCGAAAGCGCTTGGATTTCTGCCTATCAATATATATATATATATATATATATATATATATATATATATATATATATATATATATATGTGTGTGTATGTATGTATATGTGTATTTGTGTAAATAGCTATTTACAGGTTTAAACATAGTGCGTACAGAACA
Source organism: Macrobrachium nipponense (assembly GCF_015104395.2). NCBI lineage: Eukaryota > Metazoa > Arthropoda > Malacostraca > Decapoda > Palaemonidae > Macrobrachium > Macrobrachium nipponense. The sequence continues at coordinate 27,380,977 of NC_061110.1, read as the reverse complement.
CTACAAACAATTCTGCCCGTATACATTTTTATACTGGTCATATACTCTTATATCGTTTATGAAATAGATATAATTAGCAATACAGGCGAGAAGTTTAAATGTCCTGAATCTTTATCAGACAATGCGTTAAGGTCGTTGAAGACGACTTTTTGATACAACAGACATCATACAACAAAAGAATTGTTTGTAATATAATAATAATTTCGTAGATATCTCCCATGTTCTAAAGAATTTTAGAGTTTATTTAGCATATGGGAACAGTAATATCCTGAAATAAGCGCTTAGAAAACACTACCGACAATGCTATATGTGTATATATTCAATCCCATGCAAGGCATGCGACAACTTTTATATTGGTCAAACTGAAAAAATCATTGGAAAAAAGAATAGATCAGCTTAAAAAATGTATAAGATGCGCGCTGAAAAGCGTAATATTTTTTATATCTAGTTTGTGAAACAAACAATCAGTAAACTGGGCAAGGACTAAAAAGATAGTTTATGCCAGTAATATACTGGAAAGAAACATGATCGAATCCAGTTATATAAAAGAAAGTTTATGTAAGAATACGAATATCTTTCAAAAGAAGCCGTAAGATGTATAAATTTTAATTAAGGAAAGTAGTTGACATGGGGCGAGAGCCCACATGAAAACAAAAAACCTGAAAATAGAGTACTGACCTCAGACGCTAATGAGTTTTTGCTTCTTCAGTATTATTATTATTATTATTATTATTATTATTATTATTATTATTATTATTATTATTATTATTATTAATTATTCAGAAGATGAACTCTTTATCATTATGGAACAAGCATACAGGTGCCATTGACTCGAAACTCAAACTCCCAGAGAATATGTTCATTAAAGTAAGTAACTGAAATTAATGGGAAATACAGAAAGTAGAGAAGTTATAAGAAAGGAAAAAATACATGAAAAAAATAATAAGCAGCGGTAAAAATGTAAGCAAATTATATATAGTTTTTATTCATCGGGTAAAATTATATATTCCTGGGGACTGTGCGTTCTATTACACTGCAACTTCCTTATTAGCTAACAGTCTTCTTGAAGATGCATTTGAAGGATTAAAGGCGAAACCAGTCAGGGCTTATAAATAATGTTTCAACGTTCTTCTGGTGCTTTTCATATATGTACATATATGTGTGCGTGTATATGTTTGTGCGTTTGTGTGTGTGTGTATAGTTGTTTCTTATTCTTGTTAGTGGATTCCGAGAAAAAACAAAAAACAAAAACAAAACAACAACTGAATCGTCACTGCCACAATGATACTTGAAGTGTTGAATCATGGTAGTACCCTTGTGAAGGGAACCTCATATCTTATACTTACCTAGAAGTAACATCAGCAGCTGCCCTACCCTCCTATACATTGCACCATTCACTCCTTTCTCTGTAAATATATATGTCCCCTTGTATCTATCTACCTATCTATCTCTATCTGTTTATCTGTTATCGAATCTTTTGTTGTATTTTTTCGTGTAATTTTAAATTCGGATGGAACATTTCTAGAATTTTGTCATATTGCGTATTTGACGTTCGTTTTAGAGTTTGTCCCTCCCCGCATTTTCATACATTGCTCTGTTATCTTTGTTAAATCAATTCTTGTATTTGCAAGGTCATTCTGCAGTTGACTCTGTCGAAGATTATTTGCGGTAAAGGAGTCAAGAACTTCCTGAACAGTTATTGCTATTTTGGGTAGGGGCCCCTCTTTCAAAGATGTTTATGAAATATAATAGTTACGTTAGTAGCATTAATTATATGCTTTACCTTGCAAGTCTCAATATTGTTTCTCTCTCTGATGGACATAGAGTGATGGGTAAGGTCGCACTCTAAATTCATGACAAAATCATGAACTTTGGAAGAGAAGGAGACATCGAGGTGCTTATAACTACTTACGAGGGATGTAGTAGTGTCTTGAAGTACTCTCGCGAGAAAGTATCGACGTGAAACTTTCACTGCCAGAAGTACAGTCACTCATATAAGTTCATGGATGTCCGGGTGTTTGAGAGAGATTTCCATTTCACCCCTTTCTGGATGACAGGTGTCTGGGAGTGCGAAACTGGCCAAATGTTCAACTACCTAACACTGCTGTAGAAAGTTTCGGTGTGTGCCCGTCTTACGTCACTATACCGACCCGTTGTCCAGAAAGGGGTTGGATGGAATTCAGCTTTATGCCCGGAGACATCCATGAACTTATATGAGTGACCATACGTGGAAAACAGACAGACGACTCTAAGAAAAATACAGAAGTAGACATTTAAAACAGCCCACAAATAATTAGACTGCACCAACCGCACGTTAATGAGTAACGGGACTTAATAAGAAGTTGAAGAAAATGATAAAGATAAAATGATAAAGGTAACATTGAATAAATGATAAGATAATGCAAACGAAATACGTGGATGAATAGCAAATGACGTTGACTTTATAATTACAGAAACAAAATAGAAAAAAAGCCTCCTTTTGGGGAATAACCACAACCCCCGGTGAACGACCCTCTTGATGAACGACATGTCGTATCATTTCATACGCTTGTGGAAATAACATGTATGTGCCGCTCCTAAGGAATATCACGTCATGTTCAAAAGGGGACCATTTACAATCACTGTTGAAACCTTGGCCCGAACTTCTGGAAGACAGTAACTTTTTGTTCTGCCTTCAACATTTTGGACAGCGCCACAGACGACTGCTGATTCTGAATTAGAATACCCATTAAAAATACAACCAACTTTTTACTTCCTTTGCCTTCCTTGTCTCTCTGAAGAGTGTCATAATGTTCAAAGGGTTTTGAATCCCATTAGTTTATTTTCCCTTTCCCACTCAGCAAGTTTTCCCTACTCTTACACAGATTTAATTTCATCTACGGGCTGCTCTAGGGGGCAAGAACCCGTTCCTGTATAGTGCTGGCTTAATGTAAAAAAAGGAATATGAACGTTTTAATTCAGGAGCAACTCAGCCATCGTACTGACAAAGCCTTTGCTTCAGAAAATGACGAAACGTTTACCATTCACTGTATCTTCTAATTGTGTTCTTATCCTGCAGAAGAGTGAACGATGAATGATGGGCGATAGCGTGTACATCTGTGCCCCTCACAGAGAGAGAGAGAGAGAGAGAGAGAGAGAGATAATTACTGAAAATAAATGCCGCTGAAGTAGTTGCTATATTCTATATAGTATATCTTTATTATTATTATTATTATTATTATTATTATTATTATTATTATTATTATTATTATTATTATTTATTATTGCTGCATCAGCTGCATTGATTTTATAGAGGTTCTTCTCTATTTTTCTAATAGTTGCTTAAACTGGTGAGCGACACACTGAAGGTTGCCATGTCGAAAATCAGGAAACAATAAATGTCAGCTTTATTATAACGCCTAGGGTGTTAGTTAGAATTTATAATTAAATAAAAATTTAAAATTTAAATTCAATTTGAATTTAAGCTGTTCTTTGGAGAGGGTCTGACGTTTCATCTGCTTATTTTATTAACATATAATTAGCGTCTAAAATGTTTCTGTTAATAGTCGTGACGTTGTCATGATCATCAGCATAATTATTGCTTACAGTGCCAAATTTTCACCCTTTAGAGAGAAGCACAGGGTTATGTTTCCGTTGCGTAAATGCAGAAAAAAAAGGACAGAAATACATTACCATGCATTCGTGGTAAAAGAAGAAAGAAGAATTCTAACAAAGAAGAGAGTTCCAGGAAAAGTCGCCGTGTAAAACAAGCACAATGACTCCTGACAGAGAGAGAGAGAGAGAGAGAGAGAGAGAGAGAGAGAGAGAGAGAGAGAGAGAGAGGAAACCACGAAACGACTCCAGAGGAGAGAGAAAGTTCTGGCATTCTTCTTCTCAAACAAAAGATGTAAAGCACAAAAACCATTATATCTAAACCTTGCATGCGAGCGTGAGCGATGCAGACTTTTACCGTTTATTAGAATTCCGTGTAGACTGATATCTAGGAACAATTATAGTATCTAGAAGGGGAGCAATACTAGTGAGGTAATGGTAGTCAGGACTCTCGCTTTAGACTGCTAATGACGTGATTGTTGTCTGGAATATATTTAAACATGTTCCACTGAAAAAAAAGGGAATTTCATTTTAAAACAAAGAACTCTGCTAACAAGAAGATACTCTCTACCTGTGAAAATCATGAAAAAAGGCAACTTTTTGGTCGTCAGTGACATATCTTGCAAGCTATCGTAACATAATGCCTGTCACACAGTTCGATTAGAAAATTGACAGAAGGATAAACAAAGAACAGTCAGAGAAAAATGACGCCACAAAAAACTTATTAGCACCTCGTTAGCTGGTTTGGAATCAATTTGTTTTCTAATAGTATTTGGCGCATCGTTTTTCTGTTCGTCTTGGGAAGAGAGAGAGAGAGAGAGAGAGAGAGAGATAATCACTGTAGAAGTACATTGGTGTATTTCATACTGTCTTTCAGTGTAATAAGCAGCAAAGTTACAGATTATCCGTCATGAAATATTAGGTATTTAAAACACTTATCAAAAGGTTTTCAATAATCTAAGCGAAACTAGTCCACACTACATCAACATACAACTAGAGGAATGGTTGCTATGTAGAGCCAGTTTGGGTAATTCTCGTTTAGTCTATAATACCGATGAGATATTCATATTCTGCCACGTCCCGGTGGTGGTCTGTTCTATACCGCTGCCAGACTCATGAGTATGGCCAACTTAACCTTAAATAAAATAAAAACTACTGAGGCTAGAGGGCTGCAATTTGATATGTTCGGTGGATGATCAGCATACCATTTGCAGCACTCTAGCTTCAATAGTTTTTAAGATCCGAAGGCGGACAGAAAAAGTGCGGACGGACAGACAAAGCCATCTCAATAGTTTTCTTTTATAGACAACTAAAAAGGATGATTTTAAAGCATCAAAAGACAGCAGCCCTTTTAGTCCCTAAAGTTTTCGATTATTGTTACTATATACTTTCTTCACTTGGAATTCATCTTCTAGAATTAGATGTTACATTTAGGAAAAAACTTGACACCTACAGTAATTTCTGGAATTTTGAAGACAAAACTGAACTGTGTTACTATCCTTATTATTACTCCGACAAATGTTAACAATGAAAGGTAGATTTAAATGTATATTTATTCAATTATGCTTTACTTATCAAAACATTCATTCGCTGGAGTTCATTATTGAAAGCGAAAATAATGTTCCTTGTAGACAAAGCCTTTCGGAATTTCGACTTTAAATTCAGTATCCGAACGACCCAGTCGGTAATCCTTAAGAGTGAAGCCATCTGTGCCTTATTCATATTTACAACGTATTTTTATTTCATGCCTCTGGAATATAAATGGCTGTATAAATATGCGAAATACATGAATATTTTCTTCATCTATCTTTCTAGGCTCTCTTTTGAACAAGGGTATTAGTGTGGGTATGTTGAATGCGTTGTATTTTGTATTGACATGCGAAAATTTTATGCAGTATGGGTTGTTATACTTTAGTAAAATATAATCAGTTACATTTACTGCTACCTGAACTCACATTGTAAGACTTATTATTTTTTTTACCTCCGGAAGTAAGTAAATACGAATGATTTGCATGTGGAGGCCACACTATATTTTCCTCATAGTGGATACATTGATATCCAAGATTCATCTATACTAACGTGGATTATTGTTCTCTAAACTCGATGGCTGAAACACGCCTCTTGTATGAACAACTAAGCCTCAAATTTACCCTTGGCTCAACTCCCACCAATACATGCTCACTTTCTGTGTGTTTGTTAATGTGTAGAGCGTAAGTATGGAAGTAGCTGATTAATAATGGCATTTGAGAGTAAACATAAAAGATGTTGGTTGGATGAGATGTCAGGTTAAGTGGGGAAAGCAGGAAGCTGTGTGCAGAAGATATGGAAGGGACTTGAAGTTCCTTTGGAGGCCAAAGGTTATATTTATGAAACAGATAATGAATGAGCCTAGTCTCCTTTATGCAACTTAAACATGGAGATTCAATCTGGATGATCAAAACGTTGAACCTGTAGAATGAATTGTCAAGGTAGATGGAATGTCAGGGTACCTGGGATACGTATCTTGATGGTTTGGTCATGTGGAAGAAATGGAGGGTGGTAGTTTAGAAAAAATAAATACATCCAGGAAGTGTTAAAAAGAAGGTAGGAATGAAGAAGATTTTAAAAAATACTAAACAGATGAAGAAAAAGAGATATTGGAAATGGAATGTCTGAACATTCAAGAAGTGAGAGAATGTAGGTAAGATAGAGATTAATGAGTGTGTACATATACGGTTTGGTGCATTGCTGATAAGGCTTCTGTGAAGGTTTACGAATCTCTTAATAAAGTAGAAGTTTTCTCCGCAGGGTTAATCTATTATTTGCCAGTTAAATTGCGTTGTATTTATTTAAGGTGGGTACACACGTGAGAGCCGAACCTTGTATGTGTAACTGAGTTTCGCATATACGTTACAAGGTGTCAAAATGTTGAGGACGAACCGTAACCACGTTAAGCACGTAACTTCATTGCAACCAACTGCGATCATCAGTCTGTCCGGGTTGTTTACCGACGATGGCCACCATGCAAGTAGCAGCTGCCCCCTATATTTATAAATATTATTTAAAACGAAGATGAAGCGAAATAAAAGATGGTGGCAATCAAGGTTATATACTAGAAGGGTAGAATACAGTGGTCGGGAATTACCCGCTGACATGAGATTCCAAGAAGTTTCTGGCCACAGCAAAGTCTTTTCTTCGTAATAACTGATAAATTGAAGGACCTCTTCCTCACTCAAATCAGCCATGGTAGACATATACGTACTGACTGACCAAAACAAGGGACTCTACTATGGACGGCCTTGTTCATAGTCGGTGTTAACAAGTTCAGCAACCTCTGTTGATACGCTTGTAATACAGGTCCCGTCCACACATTGCGTAACGTGCAAAGAGACCTCCCTTTGATTCGGGGCCCAAAAACCGACAATTGCCGGGACGGAGGGCGAACGGAGCCTCGAACCTCACGGGTTCGGGGTTCGGGTGACTTTCTTAGAGCCACTTCCTGTTAAGTGAAGACATGTCAGTGTTTGTGTCTGTGCGTGTGTTTTAGTATTTGTTTATGAGTGTGTATGCATTTATATAAATAAACGTTTGATATTCAACGAATAATTAATCTTATTCACTACACTTTAAAGTAAAGTGCTTACAGTCTGAGTCGGATAGTTTTTAGCTAATAATAATAGTAATATCCAAACCATATAATTTTGTACTCTTCTACAGTAAATCGCAGTCAGAAGCAAAGCATATATAAGTGTGTGCATATATGTATATATATGTGTGCGTGAGTATATATACATACATACATACATACATACATACATACATACATACTCCATCACGTTGTGGCTGCCGCGTTGCGCCACGTGCAAATAAATGGGACACTGAAACATCGACATTGTAGCGTAAAAGATCCATTGATTGTTTAAAGTCGAGTTCTTCATGTCACCGGCTAAAGCTGAGGATCTGGACACCTGGTAAAGCGCAATATCCATCTTGAAACGAATGAAATCTCACTTCTAAATCGCGTGTTGTTAATTTTGACCTTCCAGGGTTGTAAGTATTTTCAGAGATTTAATTTCAGTTTCGTTTCATTTCCTCCAGCTTTCTAAACTTCCGTTATTTGATTTATTATATCGTGCTTTGTATAACCCGATTCTTTTATTATGTATATATGAATTATGAATTATATTAGTTTTGTCCTTAATAGATTTGAAATCATAAATTATTTTGAAGTGATAATCTCCACGCAACTAATTTATCCATATTTTCACGTGACTACCAGTGTTGTATACATGCCTATTAATATAATGACCATGTCAAAGGTTGTCAAGGTTGGCAGAAGATTATTTATATATGTTATATATGTATGCATGTATGTATGTATATATATATATATATATATATATATATATTATATATATATATATATATATATATATATATATATATATAAAACTCTAATATATAGGTAAGGTTAAACAAATAATAAAATAAAGGGTTCCATAATGAAGTTTAAGACACTTAAAACACTGCACAGTTTCGAAAAAGTTAGGATTAACAAATTTTACAGACCCGGATACTTCCTCATGAAACTTTTACCTCCAAAGAGCGCCACAGCGACCTTCAGCCATTTGGTGTTCAATGAGGTTCATACGGAGATGCTCTCACGCGTCCTTCAAATTCAAATATGAAAACTGCAATGGTCTCAGACACTTGATCCCCTAAGTATGGAAATGTACAAGCGTGACTACCAGTCACCAGCATAATTCATACTGAGAAGGTTTCACGCTCTCTCCTAATTAAAATGTGTAAACTACGTTGGTCCCAGATCACTTGGATCCCCTTGGGCTGATGATGGTTCCACAACCTACGCGGTCATTGATATCGACCTGTAAAGAGGGCCAATAATAATTGCTCTAGGATGGGGTGAATTGATTGAAGATTTTTAAATGTTTTCGGTCGGGGGATTACGATTATTTTGTAGGTTGTAGTGCCATTTAGCCACTAATGATCGAGATCATTAAAAAACCTTTATTAGAATCCTAAGATGCATGGCCCCGGGGGTGTGTTGTACCTATGTTTATATTTTTTTTCCAGTAGTTAACTTTTTCTAATTGTAGGGGTCAGCTCCAGAGAAATAACAAGACAAAAGTCCCTGTCTCCTTTACAGTCTAATTGGTGATTTGAAGGTAAGCCATCTATTCAGAAAAAAATAAGACTTGGTAGAATGGTGTGGTAGCTGACTGGTGAGCGAAGGACAACTTAGAAGTGTCAGGTTGTTCAGTATTTCTATAAGCATACAGTAAGTTTATGATGTAAAATATTTTTTGGATTGCTTGAATTAAATGTTTTCGTAATTTGTAAATTTCAACAAAGCTGGTCACTTACAATAGCCTTGTCTGCTATGACGTCAAACTGGCATTCGCAAACAAACGATAATCGATCAATTTTTCCACGTGCCTGTAGTCCCTTTATTGATTTTTCCCATCGCAATTTGAACCTGACTTGATCAAAAGATGTTCCATTTCCATTGATTGAGATCAGATGAATTACCAACAGTTACTGCCTGCGTTGAAAGTGACCAAGAAACGATGAAGATGGTCTGCCAAAAGCATTTGCATCTTTCAACATGTACTGTTGGTACAGTGGCCTATAATGCTTTTGAATTTTTGTTTTAATATTTATATATTCTTCCCCTTTGATATGTACAATCATGTCTTTTATTCTCTTTCATTATTTCTAATTCGAGGCCCCTAACTACAACCCACAGCAAATAAAAAAAAAAATAAAATGTGGGCGATATAGATTTTCAGATCCTGACCCTTTTTAACATACATTTCCTGGAGCCTTCATAAAGGAAAGAGGTTGACGACCAGCATAATGGCTTTCCACACACTCCGACCTACTCAGTCCACCCTTATTAAAGTTCCCCACCTTATAATTACCTCTTAATGGTGCAATTCACCCCTCTCGGCAACACCCTCATTTTTGTTCCGTCTCTTTTCATTACATCAATGGCAGATCCTTGTGTCCAAGTGCTGTTCCATGTCTATTCAAAGATTTTGTTGGGTAAGTCTCCTGCCATTATTTTGATTTGTTTCTCCGATATTTTATTGGGAGACGGGAGGGATACAACACTCATATTTTATGGGAGGAAAAAGTGTTTCCATAATCGTTTAATTTCACACGATTCATATTTTTTGCTTAACTTTTAACTTGATTCACTTTGATGTGTAATTTAGATTTTTCTTTGAAAGTAAATATTTAGCTCGAGACGCTGGGTCATTGAAATTTTTGAACTTATACTTTAAAAGATTAAACACTTCATTTTTCCAAGGGTTGAGATCTTTCATCAGGCAAACATTTTTCTGCCTCCCAAAAAAGAAAAAGAAAAACAAAAATCGTTTGAGCTCATGAGTCAACACTTGGATGTTAATGTCATAAGCATTCATTATTCATTTACGGGCCACACGCCGCACATTTACCCTCAGAGAGAGAGAGAGAGAGAGAGAGAGAGAGAGAGAGAGGAGCCCATAATATAAAAGAATCAGTTTGTACAACATAACTTAAGTTAAATTTCATCTGTTTGAATTTGGATGTTAAATTTCATATGTTTGAAGTCGGCTGTTGTGTGTGGCAACAAGCTAAGATATTCCCATAAAAGCAACGGGAATATTTGGGCAGGCGCCCACAAGCCGGAACATGTCTCCATACGTCTTTTGTAGAAGAAGGACAAGATAAGAAGAGTTATTAGTATTTGTAAGTGCTGTTATTAGTCTCATATAATTGGGTTATCTCATCAAAATGCTAATCAGGTGGTTTCTTTCCAGGCCACAGTGATAAGGCGTAACCCTTTTTGATAACCAAATTCAGTAATTTTCAGTAAATCGAAGATACTCATTCGTCTCGCCTACATCAGCGAATGACAGAGGACTTGCGAATTTGTATGTGGAAGGGAATGTTGTCATTCATAGAGATGACGGCTTTCTAACAAAGGCCTTGTGCTTCTTCGCTATTATACGGTAATTAGCATATAATTATTGTCATGTTTTACGCATGATTTCTCTAGATACGAGAATTCGTCGATATTTATTGTTTCAAGTCGCATTCTGTACTGAAATCCCTTCGTCTTCCTTTGCATATTGTAAACGGGTTCCTTTTCCAAAACCTCCACTAGAATTTTAGATTTAATTTCATCTTCTAGCGGCTTCTGGTGAATATGTATTTTGTTTTCGTTATGTTCCTCCGTTTATGATTTTTAGATTTAAATTCATTGTTCTCAATAATAGACCAAGTGCACCAAGCCAGCAAACATTTTTTTTATGTTTTAAAACTATTTAGCATTATCATTCTGTATAATATTAATAAGAAATATATTTAGTCATCACTTTCTTGAAAAAAACATTTACGATTGGGTTAATTCCAAATTGATATTTTTAATAAAATGTTCACAGGAAGATGTATTTACTCTATATCCTAAAATACGTATACTAAAAAAAATATGTTATTAACGGTTAGAAGTTGTTGAGCTGAATTTTAAATATAACAATCCAACACGTTCAAAAGAAAAATACCCTTTACTTTCTGTAGAAAATCGTGTCATTTTTCAACAGATAGACTGTTCTTGTCTGGCGTAAACGTTTGATAAGAAAAATGCTTGGATATTTACCAAAATATTAAATATTAATAAAAACAAATTCGTTTGCAGCGTTTAAAAAAGAAAACTAGGTTCGCTGCCTGCAAAGTGGCTCATAAAATGTTGACCAGGGAAATTATTTCACATTCTGTTTACTTTCTAATAACACATTCTTGCAGTTTTTTTTTTACATACTGCAATGATTGACCCCATACTTTAAAATCATAATCAATATTGATTATGTAAAATTTTACTGTAAGTATTCATAGCGTAGAAAGTGACATAAGTGTGGTTTATGTATGCAGAGTCATAACGGTTTAAAAAACCCTATAATAATTAGGAAACAAGGGAGGGTGTGCAAAATAGCAGTGAAGGTTAAAGTAGTTTAAAATGATTTGATTCGCTCCCGTTGAGGCATATGTTATGTATCCTATTTCCACACATGAGCATCACTCATTCAGCAAAGAAAATGATCTATTACCCCATTTTTTATGACGTCCATACTAATGATTTAAGTCTATGTTAAGTTTATCCTTTTGCCTGATGGCTATTAATATTGAACCAAATGAAATGGTTTTTGTTATATTCATAAAAATATTTGCCTAAGATAACTGAAATCGGAATAATAGATATGACGTAAAATGCAATCTATGTTAATAATTAAATCAATGTGAGACTAGTTACGTTCGTTCAGATACGTTAGAAGCAAACACTTCTTTTTTTGAAATTTCAATTAATGTAACAGTCCCGTCCACTTCAGTGAGGGACTGATTGTTTATTAATACAGTCTGCTGTATCAGTTATTAAGTCTAAATCGAAAGCCGAAATAGAACTTGAAAGAATATCGCTGATAGACATAGTAGCTTATTTGCAATACCTCAAGCTATTGATTGATGTGCAAGAGAAAGGCAATAAACTGCTAGACCCGAAGGAAATGAATAGAGCCGTCAGTGCACCTCACGCTGAGCACTGTAGGCATTACTTAGGTTCTTTCCAGTATCCCTTTGGTCCCTAGTTGCAACTCCTTCCAATCTTTTTACTGGACCGCCGTTCATATTTTCTTTTTTCGATCTTGCTATCCAACTTCTCTTAGGAACTGTTTCATAGTCAGCTGCGAGGTTGTCCTCCTGTTACACCTTTCAAACCTCCTTTACTCTCAATTTCACTTTTAGCGCTGAATGGCCTCATAGGTCCCGGTGCTTAGCTATTGACGTAAATTTTATATTCCGTTCCAAAATAAATAGCAAAAAAAGTGTCATTCTATGGATGTAAGTTGTTTATGACGCAAGAGTACTAAAATCCATACGCTTCTAAAGGCATTTAATCACCGACTGTGATTCCCATTTTATTATGATGATCGATGTATGTAGATAATTTAGTTACTCCGTAAATGATCTAAATTCAAGTTAATAATAAAAAGGAAAGTCCGAAACGTACTTTGACCTTTAGCCTCCTGAAGAAAACTCGGAACAATGAGGGCTACTGAAGGCCGGAACACCCTTCGGTGGGAAGAAAATTAATAAGGTAATAAATGAAAGACTCAAATAAGGGAGGAAAATTAACAAGGAAATAAATGAAAGAGCCAAGTAAATGATAAGAATGGTAAAACTTAAATTTTAAAACTATATTGACGAAAATATAAAACAGAACGATTTTTCTTCAGTATGAATTAATGAAAAGGGAGTTGCTGTGTATATATGCTCAGTCCAACGTATGTTATGACAGGCACACCTTACAATTACAACCGGGTATGAAGTGAATTCCTAATTTAGTTTTTAACGTTGCTAACAACGCAGGCAGCGCCATATGTCTTCATTTGTTTTGTTGAAACATTTAGTGTTTCTGCGCTCGTTAAATGTCAGCAAATATCATCGCATGTGACATCAGAGAAAATGAAATAAAATTTTTAAATATCAGGGAAGGATAGAAGAGAATGGTTGTTTAAACGAAAATTTCGTATCATGTTAGTTTTCTATGTATTTTATATGTACAGACGCCCGAAAATAGGAAATGATAAATCCGTGAAATAAAAGAAAAACAACGAATTGTTTAAATGAGAATTTCGTAGACTTAAGATTTCACTGTATTTTATACGTAGACTAGATGAGTGGAGGCAGACCTCGTCTACATTAATGTAAATAGTAGCTGCTCAATGCGCAATAGCTTGGTAAAGAGAGGGGTAATATGTAACAAACAAAGAGCGAGCCACATACATATAAGAAGGCGAGGGGCGTTAAACATCAAGCATAATCAGCTAATCACTCGTAATTCATTCTGAGCGCTGGCTTCGTAAAGTTGCAGCGATTGCTCTCATCGCTAGATCTTCTTGACACCCGACAGATACTCTTGGCACGTGTCCGAGAGGTATGAAAAAGATGCGTGCTCCTGTTCCTCCCCTCCCCCAACTCCCTCCCATGCCCCTATGCCCGGTACCCTAATGCCCAAGGCCCTACCAAAAGCCCAGAGGGATGACGTGCATACTCTATACTACACTGGCCGCCAGAAGGGGTAGGTGATATCACTCATCTGCCGAGCTTCTTCTGTGATAGTCGTTTGTTTTATTGAGCATGGAGGACAAAAACGCTCATGCCCAGAATCCACGTGCCATTTACCAGGGAAAATACACTTAGGAGGCAATACTTCAGTTTACACATTTTGGACTGTGTGTGTGTGTGTTTTTTTTTTTAGTTCCTTTAAAATAAATTAGTACATTTTATTTATGTACTTTGTGTGTCCATGATACGTGAGTGCTTTGTATAACGCCTTAACCAAAGTCTACGAAATTAGCGATGTTTTGGCTTATTATTACTATTTTGGTAATTTAATGAGAGAGAGAGAGAGAGAGAGAGAGAGAGAGAGAGAGAGAGAGAGAGAGAGAGAAAGGTAAAATTTAATTTTTTTTTGGTTTGGATGTAAAGCAAAAAATTATTTCGCCGAGTTTTATAGGAAAATTAAGAAAAGCAGTTTCAGCGTAAATACCGAGTCCATGAGACTCCAGTATTGATATTTTTGGGACATAAGGCAATATAATATTCAAGACATTGTCGGCATTCCTTCCCTTGGCTGTTAGGGACTGCAAATGGTTGAGGGCAAGTAGTAGTAATGATAACAATGATAACAACTATAATAATCATACCACCACATCATAAAAACATTGTTATTAATACTGTTGTTATTTATTTTTCTATACTGCTATTATTATTATTATTATTATTATTATTATTATTATTATTATTATTATACCGAAATCACTTTTTTCATAATTATCATGATTAAAGTTAAAGGAGCAGTTGAGTCACGTTGCTCGACCCCCCCCAGTCTTTTCTCGAAGAATTTGTTCTTATATGGCAAATGCAAATAGACTTAGATCAGTTCAAGAATTTGGACATCTAAGTGGTTAGAAACAGAGGGGAATAGATTAAAAGTTGAAAGGTATAAAGCAATGCAGTTGGGGCCTAAACGGAATGCTGCAAAGGCCTGTAGTGATAGATTCAATGTAAGGGGCTCCCCTTACTAATGTTAGTTGCAATGCATGACCCAAGAATGCTGTCATTTGTGTCACGTTCATTCGCTTTGTGAAATATTCAAAGTAAGAACAAAACGGGAACAGCAATAATACAAAATAGCAATAATAATGGTGATGATTATGCCAAGAAGAAAATGAAGGATAAATTAATATGACACGACCTTCAGTGTAATCCAAAAAAAAGTTATCCCATTCTAACAAGGACGTCAAAAACACTTTTCCATGAGAGTTTCGTCTATTCTTAAAAACTGAAATTCACAAATGGTAACCGAGAGACCCAAACCCAGAATCTAATTCCAGCTCACAACTAATTCGAGGTATTCCAATTGTCTTCATCCGTTACACGGTGATGAATTTTCCCGTCGATGGAGGATAAATAAAACAAAAATGAGTCCTGTCGAAAACACAGGAGATATTCTGGGACAGTTCCTTATATTTGGCGTTTTCTGATTAGAGATTTTAAAAATAGATTTATAATCCTGCTCCGCACGTGAATTTGATTGTAAACTGGATAGCGCCTGCAGCTTTCTCTTCATACAGTCACATGCAGTGCATCAGCATAGTTTATCTAGCTTGGTGAGATGGAAAATGCAGTAATCTAGAATTACAATGGACCGAAATTATGTTATTAATGTTAAGCGTTTGGTAATCTTAATAATAATTACAGTACTACACAGGTGTATCGTGCTCCTTAACACCGACATGAAAACTGTTTAGAAAGACATTGTTTTATTAACTTGGATCATATGAGATTACCTTACCATATCATTCATGGGAAACTAAATTAGAAATGTAAAGTTTCCAACTCATCCATGAGAGTGTCTGTTGGTATCCTGCTGGCACCAGAAGAGTTGGAAGACCTAGACCCACTTGAATGTGGACGGTGAGCCAGGAACATGGGGGTGAATTTAGTTTAGTGAAAGTGGTGACGGGAAAGACGTGAGTGGTAGAATTTCACAGAGGCTCCTATACATCTCACGGCGATGCGGACGATGATGATATATCCTCTCTGATGGCGAGGGATAATGAGGTCAGTTATATATATATAAACTGCCCCAAATAGTGAGGCGATTTTCTTACAATATATGAGGTGCCCCCGGCAGAAATGGATCGAAAACAAACGTCGGTGAAAAGATGCAGACACATATAGCGCAAAATCTTTGCCTTTAACGTACTGTATGCTTGTTGCATCTCTTTGTCTCATGTTCGGTGAGCAGCCTCTTTAGTCCGTTGCCAAGTATTACTGTTTGTTTCTTTTGTTCCAAGTTTCTGTGCTTTACTTCTCGACCTTCATTTGTTCATGATTATGAGTCACTCCTGAGCAGCCTCGCAAAATGTCATATTATTCAGTTCAAAGGTGTTCGCATATTCCCTCTTTCAGATGAAATCAGGCTCTTTACTTTTGTCTCAGTTCTTTCTCGTTATTCACTGTTCACTGACTTGTGCTGATGTGTTGAGAGGATAGATACTATCTTGTTAATGTTTCCTTTTTCTTGTTGTTTCTTCAGTCAAAAAATCTATTACTTCTAGTTCTAGGGACATAATAGACTTCATATTCCGATGTATCTATTCATTTTAATTGTTGTTTTCTAAAAGTTTAAGTATGTAATAGATGCCAAAACTTTTAATATCAAATAATCAAGGCATAATTACCTTGATTCCGGTAATTAATTTTCAGTGCCCATAAAGAATCCCATTCAAGACACTTCAACTCATTTATTACCGTATTATTTACGGGTCACGCAGGAACTACATATCCACTGAGGATAATTTCCATCTCTTGTAAACAGTCGGCTATTCTTAGTTTATCCGGAGAACACCTATAAATTTGACAGCAATGGCGTGACGACCTAAGGTACGAATCAAGCAAAAAATCCCATTCCTTTTGGTCGTTTCTGAGTGAAAAGCCCCATTAATATTAGATTCTGTAAGGCTTAATTTGATTATGCCATTCTTCATTGCTTTTGGCAGCACTTAAAGACTCTTCTGTTAGCTTTTGGGCCATGTTGATAAACTCTGTTTTGGGCATCGCTGGCTGTGGCATATACATTCACCCTACAATAGCTTATGATAGAATGTCAGAGTCGCTTTACTTTGTCAAAATGATTTTCGTTGGTGAAAGTTTGATCATATCTGAGAAAACAAAAACCCCATGTGCTTAATACAAAATTATGTATTTTCTTCTCCAGCAGAAGGGATCTCTACGTCGTTGATTATGATTCTTTGAGATAAAAAAAAAAGAGAAAAAAAGGAAAAAAACCGCCCTCTTGGAAATGTGTAAATTGTTTTCTTTTCTGTCATTCATTGCAGATACAAAAAGCAGAGGCTGTCAGTCACTGAAACCAATTTTAGCCGTAAGAAATTGACATTAGCATTTCCTGCCTGAAATGTTATTCACACTTTCTTGAAATCAGAACGAATTGTGCCTCTCCGTTCACGGACAATTTTTCTTATTTAGACGTGTGCCTTTACACAAAACTGTTCTTATTTGGTTAAGTATCGTTTCATTCTTTTTCTGAATACCAATCATTCTTCTTACATAATATATTTCACTTGTAATCATATAAGTAGATGAGCGTTACGATAATAAAAGTCGATTTGCGTGTACATAATAAAACTGAAATAACCCTACTTCACAAGACAAGAATAATAATTTCCTTAAGGAACTACGACACTGCATTGTCCGTAAGTCAGCCGGCGAAAGGTTTGAGTGCCGTAAATAATTACTTATGATGTATAAAGAATTGAATGTGAATAGCACATACTGGCATGTGACAAAGTGAAAAAGTTCCGAGGACTTTTTGTAATAGAAAAGGAGAAGATAATATTGTTTGCTTTTGGTCAAGAAGTCTCCTGTTCTGAGAAAAGACAGATTTTGTGACACAGGTTACATTAATGTAAAATTCACTATATAAGTGGTTTAATATAAATAAGAAACTGTTTCAAAAGTCTTGCTGACTGGTGTATTTATATCTCTGAAAGATTCAAACACTTATCTTGTTTATATTAACGAAGTGCTATCAAATTCGTTTCATTATCCATTGATATTGTTAGAAAATGTTAACATCAGAATCAAATGTCACATTCATTAATTTTCTTAGACTTTTGTGTCGGGAACAAAAGTTTTTTTTTTTTTCATATATCATATCATATCATGTATAACCCCATCCTTGAAGATTTACTAGGAACATCCGAAGAAGCATGATTGGATAACAAAAAGGACTATTTATGTACTTCTCTTCTTTATCGTTTGGTAGAATCGGTGAAATTTCAAAAGTTCAGACCTGATAGGTGTGATTTCATGAGCAGGCAGACAGGGATGTCACTATATATGTACACACACACACACACACACACACACACACACACACACACACACACACACACACATATATATATATATATATATATATATATATATATATATATATATGTTCTGTTTGTGGGTGTTTATTCGAATCCAAACGTCATAATATAGCATAGTAAAAATGTCATGACAGTTTTTGGTAAAAACATCTTCAAACTCGTCCACCTGATTATACGTAATATCTAACCGAATGAAATTCTTTAAGAAATTTCAAAACGACTCCAATTAATTTGTTTGCGTATGACTGAAGAATAGTAACTCGAGAATTCTTGATATTGCCAATTTTCGAAATAAAGGGTAACCCTCTAAGGCTAGAAAATCCATTTTATTTTACTATGAATTCGAACAGTGGAATGGAATCATTAAAGTGAATAAAGTTTAAGGAAGTTATAATTGTGTGCTCATATTTATTGGGGGACGGGATGAACACCGTCCTTGACCTTTTAGTGACAAAGAACTACGCGTGATCAGATACTGCAGTAGCTTTAGTTGTAAATGAATGAAAAAGATATTAATAAAATTGTATTTGTTGAAGAAACAGTTTGATTCCTGTGAGGACATTAAATAAAAAATTAATAGGAAAGATTGAGTAAAAAAATTGACAGATACGCCACATTATTTATATGATATAGCAAAGTTGCAAATCATGAAAGTATGCTAACAACGAACAGATGTCAAGAATTTGATACAATGCAGCTTCTTGCCGAGGCCGCCAGTTGTTTGCAACATTTTGTTTACCCAGCGTTCGCCCTTTTCCTGCTGAAATAAACCATCTCGGCGGAGCAGCCGATTACTCGGGGCTAAGGGATATTTTTGAAGTCCCCGAGAGGCGAAGCAGTGATGCAGAAATTATGAGAGAAAATCATCCTTGAACACAAAGCGGAAGTCTTCGAGACATCGTAAATGTTCCTTCGCATCATAGCCTGGTTCCTTGCAGTCTTGTGTCCTTCGTTGATTTAAAACAATAATCATATAGTTTCATAAGTTACTGGTACATTAGTAATGTTTAGAAAGGATGCATATGATTAGCTTCAAGACAAATGTAATGGGTATGCATTGGAAAGACTCGATCATGTGGAGAGGAAGAGGGAAGTTTGGGAAAAGATTCTGTGAATATTAAAAAAATATTCACAGAATCTTTTCCCTCTTTCTCTCCACATGATCGAATCTTTCCAATGCATACCCATTACATTTGTCTTGAAGCTAATCATATGTATCCTTTCTAAACATTACTTACGTCCCCTAATTTGTTTCTCTGTTTCGTGTAATTTTAATAATTTTCAGTATATGACAAGTTTTCAATTCATAAAAATGTGAGAGTAGTACAGAGGATAAAATAATTTTATGTTTCACTAAAACACGTCAGTTAATGATACAGATAGGAAATTTGGTACATATTTTCTCCATACGCCACTTTTTGAAAGGTTCTGGGTGTCCACTCAAAATTCCAAAATAGCTACCGTTTTTCAAGATAGCCGCTAGCCAAGGTTTTAACATGGGACTCGTGTGCTTATGCTCATGTTCTTATGCATTTGTTTTGGTTGTGCACATTTTAGGCAGTCATGAAGCAAAAGTAAAATGCATTTCTGCATAAGATTTCATATAGAAAGCATAGAGAAAGATGGCATGCAATATGGTGGCCAAAATCCTTAAATAGTTGCACATCAGGATTCAGTAGGCACGTCTTCCTCCTCAATACAATAGTTTGCAAGTCTATATATAATTCAAGCGGAGGTTATATCTTTAGTTTTAGTTAACAGAGTGAATGTCAGCGCACAACCAGGGCACATTGGTGACTTCGCTGCTTTGTAACTCAGCATGAGGTTCAGTGTCAGCTAATCTTGATTTACTTACACAGTACCTAGTTTTGCATTAGTGTAGTTTAGTGTTCCAAATGCTGTCTAATAGCCCATATCAATTAGCTGGTAGAAAGTACATTAATAAGATATTTTGTTATCATACTCCATAATAGTCTTGGCTTGTTTACTTTTCCTTAACATTATGGGGTCCCTTTCCAAGATACAGTATTGATAATAGCCCAATGGAAATGCTAGAGATTCTCTGGCCGCATACATATAGACATAGATAAAAATTTAATGTCTCTATCTTTCTTAGTTGCAGAATTATCAAGCAAAATTTTTCATCAATTAATTTGTACGCCATCTTTATCACAATGGTAAATGTAGTAGTCGGAACTCTGGTGATATCTTCAGTTAACTCTTCTATCCAGGAAGACATGGTTATCTAAATAATGATTGATGTATTTATTTCAAAAATGATTTACTCAAAAAGTCAGAAATCGAAACAACTAGCGGCCATCTTGAAATGTGGCAGCCTTATTGAAATTTTGCATGGACACCCAGATTTGTCAAAAGATGGGGTTGAAATGAACACTTGTGCCAAATTTCATGCTTGTATCACAAATTGAAGTATTTTTCTACTTATCTGCAGCACGAGAGAGAGAGAGAGAGAGAGAGAGAGAGAGAGAGAGAGAGAGAGAGGGGGGGGGGACTAGCGAGAGAAGTTGACTGTAAACATGCGTAAATGCGATGCATCCGAAAACACAAGCAGGTGTTACGCTGATGGAAAAAAAAAGCTTACAAAAATATGTTCTACAACTGGAGACGATTGTTCGAAGTATCTGCCAACCGAGACCGTTAGCATTGGACGGATTATGTAAAGGGTCGTTAATGCTTTAAATGGCAACTTTAAACTCAAATTCAAAGAGCACGAATGCTCGAAAGGGCTGAGTATATACCAGTTTTCTAGTAACATGTCCACTAAGAATCCTTAATAATATTAATGTACTTAAGTTTATGCCAAGAGCCACCAGTTCATTATTATGGATTTACTGCCTAGTTATAAATTATCCTAATCTTCAGACTGTATCTACTAATTTCCCAGAGATTATTGGAAGTGTGGTTGCAACATAATCAAGGATTACTATAGATATAGAGATTTTTTTTAGGTGTAGCTGCAATATAGAAGGGAGGAGTGTACAGGCATACAGGCGGTTAAATAGAGAAGACAAGAAGTATGTGAGAGAGAAAAAGAAAAATGGGAGAGAATGCTGGTCAGGGTTTCTGGGAAAGTGGGAAGTTGCTCATACTGAGGGGTAAATGTAGCGAGAAAGGTTAATGAGCCGATGGATTTCAGAAATCTGCAGGTGGGGAGATTATGTCTGAATAAAGTTCTTTCCTGGGGAGATTATGTCTGAATAAAGTTCTTTCGATGGAGTTAGTATCTTGAGGATTTAGTGAATACGAAAGATAAAGCAGAAGCAGTTGAGTAAGTCAGGTGTAGACGACGTAAGATTAGTTTAAAACAAGTTTAATATAATTATCAGAGTTTAAATTCTTGGATTCAAAACAAAATAAATATAAATGAATTAAGTTATCAAATTACAGTCTGAAATTATTCCAGCAGTCATTGCAAGCGAAAATATCCGATGCTATACCAATCTTTTAGAAATTCTAAGTCAGATTTATTATAACCAAACCAACCAACATTACAATAATAATAAAGAATACAATTCCTTGAGAGAAAAATCATCTCTAAACTCTAATGACAATGACACAAACATATGTAAAAAACGAAAGAAAAGGACCTGAGACTTCAATGTCATCTGAAGACATTCGTATTGTTCAGTCTTGATTCTTCTAAAGTGCGCGTTCTTCAAGACAACAAGCGATCGGTTGAAATTTCCACAAGTAGCCAATCATGATTGTGGTAAAGGAAATGGGATGACGTTCCCTTTTGCGATCCGCGGCTAATTAAATGGTTCTTTCTTTCCTTTCTTTATTTGTCAGCTTTCTAGAGTCGACAGCTTCCCAAATATTGATCTTATTTGTACTTGAACAAAAGAGTAGAAAACATTCTTTTGTATGGCCTAGCCAGTGGCAAAAGTTCCCTTTTACCTTCGTTTTTGACGTTTTTGAAGCTTTTATGTGCCTTTCTCCTCGGTTCCTTTGACTCTTAGCAGTCCCTATCTATAATATATTTTTATCAGGAAATGAATCTGCCATCTCAGTAAAAAAAATAAACAATGTCTTTTTGACGGAAGGAAAGCTCGGATGTTACTGTCTCTGACTCTAAAAGGTAAAAAGGCAGTCCTTTTGTGAAGCTAGATTATTTTTTCCTGAAATATATTGAGGGTATAAAAGTGATATATTCTTTATATAATATTGTTAAGTACCATAACCAGAGTTCACTATAGAGCTCAAATGAGATTATTTTGATAATTTAAGTAGTAATCTTTGCCTTAATATACAATAGATTTCTTCCAGCACAAGAACTCAACAAATTTGAATAGCTAGACAAACTGTTAAATAATGTCGGAAGATAGCAGATATAGCAGATTTTCGTCTGATATTTAGCCTGGATTTTAAAATGCCGTCCTCCCTCCTATATAAAAACATACATTAATCATAATTTTGAATACTTACTAAGTGGCATTTCAAGGTTAATTATTCTTAAACAACTCAAGTCTTCAACGTTAGCTGCATTCTCCAGAACTTCATCTTTTGTTAGCATTGCAAAATTCTAGGATGGCATCTATCGAAATTCATTATTGTACTACTCTAGCACTGAAAACAGATCACTTATGTATGATGAATGTTATTTCGCTCTCTCTCTCTCCGCACTAATATGTGCTCACAACAGCTGACACCAGAAACACATTTGCCAGGGTAAATTTCTCATAAAGTTATTTTTGGTCGTTTGAATCGGTTGTAGAAAATGGTTGCATTTTCTTGTGACCTTCCAAGTATCATGTGCGCTACGAAACAAAAATATAGTTACTGTCTTTTTTTTTTTTTTCAGGTGTGAAAACAATCAGGTTAAATCTTTTCCGGTAGTATAACAAATATCTGCGTCTTCATAAATGTCAAGGAATAGATCCTACGTGTTTCTGTCTTTTGAGGGCGGATTCTAAATTGAATTTTTTTCCTAAAATCAGATACATGAAACCAAGAATTTTGCTGCCCTGCCTTTGGTTTAGCTATTATGTTCAATGAAAATGGGCATTACTCTGTTCATTTTAAATTACCTCTAACCTGTTGGGTAATAGTAATTATGAAGTCTTTTTAGACATAATTACAGATATTTTTTAGTATTCTTTGATGTATCATATACATATGATTAATTACACTTAGCCTTCACTAGAATGAATGCCAGATATCATTTAGATTACAGTTTAATTGTAGGTGTGCAAAATTATGTTTGCGTTTGGTTTGAGAATTAAGATATTCTAGTTAAATGTCTGGTCCGGAAGATAATTACCATTTCCTTAACCTATATTTAATCAAAGAATTGTTTACATTTCAGTCTATGCTTGATAAGCACCCAGTTCCATACTTTACTTTAGACTAAATGGTTTTTGGCCTATTATCCAACGCCTCGTGGTTAGGTTGGCACATTTGATTATTATAGCATATTGAACTATTATTGCAAAATCTAATTGTACATTCTAATGGGCAAATTAATGTTCAACAATGTGATAACTTAAAGCGTATATAACTATTATAGATACTATTGGGAAACAAAAATAAAGAAAACGTCGAATAAAATTTATATTTGTCTGTATTAGAGAGAGAGAGAGAGAGCGAGAGATATGAACAATGCCTCCATTTCGTTGTCGTAGATTTATAGAGCGATGAAAAGCTCACTTTATTTATAGGAAGGTTTATGGCAATATCTAGGCATATTTACGAAGGCCAGCAGTGTGCGTGAATTGCTGTTTCCCTTTAGACAGAAATATTCAAGTTCCGTAACGAACGCTGTCTTTAATAGAAGCGTTTGATGCCAGCGTTGACATATATTACTGCTCATTTATTCTCTTTCCTGTATAACAGTATTTTTTTTAGAATTATATATATATATATATATATATATATAATATATATATATATATATATATATATATATATATATATATATATATATATATATATATGTATATGTGTATGTGTGTGTGAGTGTGTGTGTAGTAATGAATCTTCCGTGAAGGTATAGGAAGCTCTTGAATCTTAGGAAATTTTACTATACCAGAGTTCATTCACAATTTCCTCTGAATTCAGCCCTTTGTATTGCAAAAGGTTTAATGTTCACAACAAGTATGTATATGTATATATATAATATATATATATATATATATATATATATATATATATATATATATATATATATATTTATTTATTTATATCACACACACATATTGTCAACATTAAATCTTTTACAATACCAAAGGCTGAATTCAGAGGAATTTGTCTATGAAGTCTCGTATGGTAAAATTTCCAAAGATTCAAGAGCTTCATATGCCTTCACGTAAGATTCATGACTAGTGCGTCAGTCCCGCTCACATAAAGTAAGCCATTCACCCTTATCTTCCACGTACTTTAAAAACTTCATCATTTATTCAACTACTGTAAAAAGAAGATGGTATTTCTAATTTTGTTACTCTTGTAAAACAAAGCCTTGCCAAGTCGATCAACACTAAATGTATTTTCAAATTCTAGCTCCAGAACTAATTTATGTTTTACACAACGCAGTTAATATTGAATTTTATTAGTATAATCAAGAGGCTTGACTGTCAGCAATAAGCTACCAGTAGTTAAATTATCTCTAAGACTTGGTTATTAACGTATGACAAAAGAGAAACGCGTTGGTGCAAATGTAACCATTTACAGCGAAGTGAAAGTAGGTTTACAGAATAGGCCTTTCACTAAATTACGTTTTTTTTAGCTTTCTTTTTCACTTATTTGAGTTTGTTATATAACGTATTGAGTGTAACAGATATGATAAATATTAATGTTTCATTTAGTCACGTTATACTTTTATATTTCATTATGCAACTGCCAGAATTATACTTCTCTTTGTGTAATATAATAGTTGGGTAAACACTCAAGACGGGTTCCTCGCGCCTTATCCCTCTCTAAAGAACGCGTGCAATAAATGCTAATGAATGTTGTAAATATGCTTGCCCAAAATATCTCGAAAGGGACCGACACTCACCTTCACAGACCCGTGACACCTTAGGATACGATGACAACATTAAAGAAAAACTGTATATAAGTCACATTCACGGCTTGTAAGAGATCAGCAGTGAATAAGTTCTAGAGGGAGATAAGAATAAAATTGGAAGTCCCAAAGCACGGCTCCATTATGTGTTTAGCTTAATTCGCCTCGTGTGAAACTAGCATTCACCTCGCTTTCCTTAACACCTGCGGATTTAAAAGAGGGATGTCCGTCACCAGAACACTTGTACCGTACAAAACCTCTTCTAACTTTCTCAACGAATAAGAAATTGTTGTACTTCAATAAAAATTTAAATTTAACGTCTATCTTTCCAGACAAACACACGCCTGTATATATATATATATATATATATATATATATATATATATATATATATGTGTGTGTGTGTGTGTGTGTGTGTGTGTGTGTGTCGTGTGTGTATTTTTTGTGAGTGACATGCTACGCGTGTGTGTTTTCGTGTGTATGTTTTGATACTATGCTTCCCTTATTAATAACACTTTCATATACTATATATATATATATATATATATATATATATATATATATATATATATATATATATTTCTCTGTCATAAGAATATTTATTACTTTATTGACATTGAGAAAGTATTCAGTGATGTCTTAGCAACAAAGCCAAAAAAATAAAAAACTCATTTGTCACTTTTCTGACATTATTTTAGGCATTGAAGGATGGCAAATACTCTTTTTTCCACCCATGTGTTGACGTTGCCTAGTTGAAAGTGAAAAACCTGTTTTCCTAATAATTTACCTCGAAATTGCTCGTAAGCAATCGCCTCCTCAGTAACTGCAGAAGGGAATGTCCTCCATTTCCTGGCATTCCAACGCCGCAGGCGAAGGCTCAGGAAGCAGCATGAGCTCCTGCAACAGTCGCAGCAGCAGGAAGAACCTGGTGGGTTCTTCCACCGAGAGCTCTGAGCCCTCGACGCCCACCTTGAGGGCCGTGAGTTTTCTTAACCAATCAGGGGACAGCTCGGAATCCTCGACGCCCACCAATCGGGTCGTGAGCTTCATGCAGGGGTTGACCGAACGCCGCCCCTCCAACAGAAGCATGACTCACATTCGGAGGGAATCCTTAGCGCAGGCCTTCGAGAATTCCATCCTGAGGAGGACGAGCCAGTACAGAAGGAGGTCGTCGCTCAAGACCGAGACTTCACTGTGGGATGAGTGCTCTCGATGCTTCCCTTGCACCGTGGCTTCTGGATACAGGTGAGTTTTTCAGTTGGTCTTCATTATTTGTCAATCTGCCAATGGCCAGAGACTTCGGACATATGTTGAAAAGAATAAATGAATCCACATGGAACTCATCATATCTCTCGGCCATTGGCATTTATATAGTACCTGGTTAACACCCTAACCGATTGTAAGAACAGAAACTGTGTTATTGCTCGCTGGATAATCACGTGATGTTCTTTATGATTCCAAGCTTCTTTTGTTAGATTATAAAAGGACAAACTGTGATAACATTTGCTAAATTTATATATGAATTCACAGCCCCTGGATGTCAGTTTTTTATTCACGAGTAAATTTTGAAATATATAAAATGGTTCATTATGGCAATGCTGTATAGGAATGTTTGTTCTTTGTTCCTATATAGGTTCATTTTGTCATTTCTCTCTCTCTCTCTCTCTCTCTCTCTCTCTCTCTCTCTCTCTCTCTCTCTCTCGTATAGGGTAATTGAGTGAGATGCTAATTCTATAAAAACTGAACAGCCTTTTGGAAAATTTCTGAATCCTACCCTGAAAACATATACTGGTTATCATGGTTTGAAATGAAAATGTATTAGAAATTGATGAATAAATTTAATTTCATAAAATTTTATATAAGGGCTCTTTGCGTTGCTGTTCCAAGTGTACGTAAGGTCTTGAGGAAGAGGGGCCGTTTTTCAATATCGTGGTAAGTTGATAACCTCAAAAGCCTTTTAGTTCTTTGTTAGGATATTAAGAATTCATGACCTTCGAAGTTGGCATTTTAATGTATTAAAAACCTAAGAAAACTACCTTTTCTTGGGGTCTTGCCTCTTTATTAAAGAAAAAAGACGAAAGATTTTGGAATCTTTACAATGTCTACTTTTTTCACCCTTGTAACGTCAAGATATTTTGAAACAGCAAATAGAAATTCCTTATGAAGATGTATTTACATAATTCAAGAGTTGTACGATTGACCTCTCATAAAATTTGCAATTCATCGCCGTTAAGATGGAAAGGAGAAGCCTGCATTTTCTGTTGTTTATGAGTTGAAATAACATTTTACTCAACAAGAAGAAAATCTTGGTCATACAAGAAATAAAAGAAGAATGAACACCGTATGTTGATGTGGTAGAAGTCAAAGCAGTTATCGATTATCACGTTATTTCTGTTTCTTCCTATAATATAAATGCAGTATATGCATACATATATAGACGTATATGTATACATTATATATACATACATATATGTACACACACACACACATATATATATATATATTATATATATATGTGTATATAATATATATACATGTAAAGTTTGAACAATTTATCTCACTTGTATTCATACTTATATACATGCTATGAGAGAGAGAGAGAGAGAGAGTGAGAGAGAGAGAGAGAGACGAGGAGGAGAGAGAGAGAGAGAGAGAGAGAGTTCAAATCGGATCTCTTGTCCTCGGCCATTAATGATATGGCGGTGAATTTCGCTTGGCAACCGAAAATGTTTTGTTGTTAGCTCCCTTTTTGTGACCTAAAATTATTTGCAAATTACTTTTCCAGTTTTATTTTATTTTCGATTTTTGGATGAGGTTTTCAGTCATGATAAATGTATTTTTCTCCTTCTTGGTGTATATAGATATTATATATATATATATATATATATATATATATATATATATGTATGTATATATACATATATATATGTGTATATATATATATATATAGATATATATATATATATATATATATATATATATATATATCTATGATATATATGTATATACATATGTATATATATATATATATATATATATATATATATATATATATATATGTAATATGTATATATAATTTTTTTATGGCATCCTATGAATTCCACTAAAGAAGCCTACATCATGAATATAAAATTTTATAAGGGAGAATCATTAAGCGTAAAATATAACTAGGGTATTACGGTCCGCCAGTAAGGCTCATAGTCTATAATATTAGATCATTACATAGGTTTCCTTCTTTTGATCACAGCTCTTTTCTAATTATTCCTTTGATGTTTTGAGGGGCCATATATTCCTGAAGAGGGCTCCTGATATTAGGGAATATGCAAAAATTGTTCCCTCTTTCTATCTCTCTGTCTATCTATTTACGTAATGTGTTCAATAAAGAAAGACTAAAAGGAGATGAATAAACACCTTGAGAGAGTGATAGAAAATAGACAATTTAGGCGCTATCGAGATTTAAATGGGACCCAAACTTGACCCTTTGATAATATTGTCTAGCAATACAGTCTGCATACATCGGGCATTTACAGCCCCTGAATGTAATTCATACACATTCTTT
Organism: Macrobrachium nipponense; assembly: GCF_015104395.2. Lineage (NCBI taxonomy): Eukaryota > Metazoa > Arthropoda > Malacostraca > Decapoda > Palaemonidae > Macrobrachium > Macrobrachium nipponense. The sequence continues at coordinate 27,352,305 of NC_061110.1, read as the reverse complement.
TGAGGAGTATGATTAGTTACTGCTAAAAATCTCTGTCAAAGTAAAGCGTGATGTCTACCTGTCTGTCTGCACACACGCACACCCATTAACACACATTATCAACTAAAAAAATTCCCTTTTGGTTAATACGTATGAAAATATATTAATTCCGAGGTAGAGCGAATTGGATATTAAAGGACATGTGTAGCTTAATGCACATATTATGCATATATGTGTATATATATGTATGTGTATGTATGAAAGGTACAAGTGTATATAGAATGTACGTAGAACTCTTCTGATATAAGCTACCAGTTTTAGCCATTTGAATCTATAAGGTCTGTAAGTGGTATTGATACTCGATTAGTGAACTGCGTAATATGGTTCGCTTAAACATTATACCAAAGCAAGAGCTTGTTTGTTCTCCTTGTCGTACCTCAAAGACTTAAAAGTATGAGAAAATGCACCCCTTCAGATTCAGGTACTCTTGATGCGTTTTTCTACAGTGGTGGTAAAATAATGGGTACAAACATATATGATTTAATCATTAGTTAATTTATCTGTATTCAGTTGATGGGAGTATTTTAGTCTCCTCTTGCTGTGACATTTATTGCGTGGTATATAAACTTACTAATTTAAGATAAAATGTATAATAGTTGATGTGACACTTGTGGTGGTTGGCGTAATAGAGATCAAATGTATTTTATGAGTTAAAATTTATATAACGATAAAAAAACCCACTGTGTATCTTGAGGTGTTTACGTAAAGGCACTCTAACTGTGCCGTCATGATTCTTATAAATCTGTCTGACATATTATATTTGTCAGTAGCAAAATTATATGCGTCAAGCTTCAAAATAATGTGAGTTTACAATAGTGTTCACTTTACTTTTGTACAGACACAAGACAACTTTGTCTCTGAGTGTAAAAGTGCTTACTTCTTATCTTAAATAAGAGAGAGAGAGAGAGAGAGAGAGAGAGAGAGAGAGAGAGAGAGAGAGAGAGAGATGCTTGGTATAATCACGTCTGTGCTTTTCTCTCCTTGTTCATCTTTTTTCCTTCTCTCTTATTCCCACTACTTACATCAAGAGAGGTACGATATTGGGATAGGACGCCTACATTCTGTTCCCCCAAATGGGGGTCTCCTCCAGCCGCTATGAAATTCGAATTTCTACCTAACGGGCTGGAGAGACGAATATGTAAATATGCAATAATGATAGAAATAATTCATGCAAATTTAAATTACTCAGCCCATTGTCAACTTATCAACTTATATTCCTAGGATGGGTGTATTTTCATCTCCCTTCTATAATGCCAGTTACTGAATAGTATATAGTCAGTAAAGTAAAAGAATGTAATTTAGATGATAACGAAAAAACACACACTGGAGATCTTAGGGTAGTAAAGACATCCATCCGGTCTAACTGTGTCATAACCTTTTGTAGAATTTATAGCGAAAATTTAAGGTTTGCTATGATAAATCATCCTTGTCAGTAAAAAGAAAAAAAAATCATTCTTCTTTATAACCTGACTTTACAGTTCACTTTTATGCAGGCATGAGGTACCTTATCTCGAGTGATAAAAGTGCGTAATTCTTATCATAAATGAGAGAGAGAGAGAGAGAGAGAGAGAGAGAGAGAGAGAGAGAGAGAGAGATGAGTGAGTTTTGCATAATCACGGCAGTGGCTTCCTCTCCTGAATGTTTTGAGAACACACCCAAGTCGTTCCTTCTCAATCTTTCTGGGGATTGAACGCGGGTTATTCGGCTTCTTAGTTGCACACGTAACCATTTCCACTACGAAAGTGTGAAATAGGAAGACTTATTTAATATACGATATGTGTTACTAACAACAGTTATGCATCTAAAGCGTTAGGGGAATATTTTAGAATGTGTGATTAGATACATTTTCATGGATTCTGTTTGAAGAAAAGTTTCTCATAAGAAATTTCTTTTTGTAGCAGAGGCTGCGTTACCCCTAACAAAAATACTGTTAGGAAAGCTGTTGGTGTCTTCCAGTAATGAATGATTGTTTTAGGGATTTATTCGTATCCTTGCCAGCTTAGGGATTTATTCGTCTCTTTGCCAGCTTAAGAAAATCCTCCTGCTATTCCACGTGCAGAGGATCTGTGTGGTGCCGTTTTCCTCCTTGCTTTTAGGCAACTTGGACTCGGTAACAAAGATTATTTTGGACGAAAGGTCTGGAGAAATGTGTATCAAACTGTGGTACAGACTTATCCATCATTCACCCACGTCGCCTGTCTACAGCGAGCGAAGAAAGAGTCGCTTTTGATGACTCTTTCTTCGCGTGAAAGCGAATGTTGGACCTCAGCATGTCATTCACGAATCACGAGTGAGTAAATGTGAGGAGGAGGTGAATGAAGCTGTACATAAAAGGCCCTGGCTTCCAGCAAATATAAGAGTTTAGTGCAGTTTTTGATGCTTCTTGGAAACTAGTAGCCTTCATTTCTTTTTCCATTTCATTTTGTTTACTTTTATTTTTTAAGGGTTCCCTGTAAGGTTAAAGATGCAGATCTGGAACAACATTTTTCGTGAGCCTTTTTTTTTTAAATTCTATTTAAGTTCGTAAAATACCAAACATCAGCATGGGGCAAGTCACAAAAGGTGAGCACAGTTATAGTGGAACATTTTGGCACCATTAAAGGGAACCAGTTCATTGTTGCTAAGAATGAACCCATTGAAGGCTACCACACAGAAAATAAGAAACTTTAGCTTTGGAAAGGGCTCAGTGTACTGGCGAAGAATGGGGAAGGTTTCCTGAATACTGGATGCTATTTTTATTACTATGGCACATTAGGTAAAGTTGTACATAAAAGTAAAATGGAAATGTTCGTGAACAGCGTGAATGAAATAAAACATGGGTTTAGATTGCCTATGATAATGTAATAAATAGAAAATATGAAAAGCCTGTCACGACAATAGCAGGATATTAATATTAACATATCATAAACTTCTCTATAAGTGCGTTTCCAGTGCGAAAAAGTGAAACTAATAAAAAAAATTTAATTTACAGTAATATATATATATATATATATATATATATATATATATATATATATATATATATATATATATATATATATATATATATATATATATATATATCACCCATAGGTGAAAATAAAGTGAGGAAAATCATTGTATAACATCATATGTTCTTCACTGAAGTAACTTTAAGACTGACCTTTGAAATGACACGGATTTTAAGATTACATTTGTCTAACATGCTTAGGGTTTCATGAACTATCTTAAGTAATTTCTATATTTTATTCACACCTTTTGATAAGTAAGTGAATTATTGGATTCGGGGCTTTTCCTTCGATTTACTCAATTTGAGTGTCTACTGTTTCCTCGCTACCGGGAAATTGCATTTTGTACTTCTTAGAATTACTTATCAACTACATGTGATTTCTGTCGCACCTTCTGCACATTAGGTCATATTGACAATGGAGAATTTTATGATTACTTATCAAGTACAGTTAGTTATTTTTGTTATACCTTGTGTCTCATTACAGAGCTCTTGGATTATGCTTCACCTTTTGTCATTTTTACTCATGATCACTGTACCATTTTTTGTATTAAGTGCAGGTAAAAATTTTTTATTATGCCTTTGTCACAAGTAGAGAGCTCCTCGATACCATTTCTGTACCACCACTGGTGGTGTTTTACAGTGACTTATCAACTATAAATAGTCATCTATGTTAAACCTTTGTCATATTGTTGAGGACTTCTGGAAATTACATCTGTATCCCTGACTACTGACATCCTAGAATTAGTATTTAATTGCAATTAGTCATGTCTATTACAGACCTTGTTATGTCTATAGTGAGCTTTTAGATGTTGCATCAGTGCCATCACTGGTAACATTTTACGATAACTGATTACTTCAGTAAAGTCTTGTTACGGGATTTTTGTTAAATCTTCTGTCATATCTGCAGAGCGAGTCCGTTACTGGATTTAATTAATCTGTCTTATGGCAATGAGAGTAGGGTGCCTATAAAATGGAAGAGGGGTTTAATGATTCCTGTTCCAAAAGGTAATTCTTTTGGATATGGCCTCTGATTTCTCATTGGTGGCTTTTTATAGTTACTACTCGTCTGTAAGTATTCCTTTCTTTTACACTTGTCATATCCTTGGCGATCTTCGGTAAATTACGTTACTAGCGTTACTATAGCCACGGTGGCGTTTCACGAGTTATGTTCATAGTCATATCAGCTGCACATTCCTCTTGTATGGAAATCTTGAGACTGTTTAGAAGATTCCTGTGATTATTCACTTTAAAAAGTGCAAGTTCCAGGAAGGTTGGTCTCAGGAAGTGCATCCGTGCAATAGGACATCCGGCAGAAGCAATCGTTAAATGCTCCGTGCAAGACAGAGGCTCATTAAAAAACAGCAACCGTAAATGGTGTTCAGTCTGAGACAACATGAATACAAAAGCATAAACCAGTGAACGCTCTAGAAAAAAAGGAATCGGCTCCATTTCTCATATCTACGTACATCAGGATTCTCTTTTCATAATATATTCATCTGCAAACATTCATTTAGGGAATGGTGAAGTGAAAACATTATCAGACACGAATACATAATCATTCACAAACGAAAGATTCCCCTAGTGATTGGAGGAATTTATCAGTCATTTTTTTCTTCCAATTTTCAATCAAATCGCTGAAGGGTTGGGATCATGTCATTTTATAATAAGCAGTTTTATCCATTTTCTTTAAAGGGGATTGATTGGGACACTCACCCCGGCCTTTCAATGCCTTACCGTCATTATGTCTAGATTCAAGAGTGACGTTAAGAAACTGTTTCGTAAGCCTACATCAATAAATGTCAGAATGACAGCACAGCCACATCTGAGGGCACTATATATCTTCTTCGGTATCTAATGAGTTTTGGCACACCTGCCTTATGAATCACCTACAAAAATTAACACATGGCTTGATTTCCATTTACTACTGTGAAATTGCTGTTGTAAAATATTAAAATTCCAAATTCTATTGAAATGCATGAAAACACTGAAGGTGATTGAAAGTTTACTCAATTTTTTTCGTTCGACTCGGATAAATCACATCAGCACCATTATTATGACACTTTGACAGTTGGCATTAAGCAGTCTGCTTATGGCAGCACTTAATTAGTGAATGGTGAATGACTTTTTTTAAATTAAAGAGGTCTTAGTTTATTTTAGCAAAATTTTACATAGTCCATAAAATACTGAATACAGAAGACTAAGTTATAGTTTTGAAAGCCTTGGTATAAAATGTTATGGTTTTAAGATCCATAAAGTTTATATATAAAATTCATAAAAGAGAGAGAGAGAGAGAGAGAGAGAGAGAGAGAGAGAGACTGAAGATGAATGTTCATACCTTAATCATACTCTCTCTCTCTCTCTCTCTCTCTCTCTCTCTCTCTCTCTCTCTCTCTCTCACACACATACACACACACACACAGGTAACTTATTTCAAATAGAGATCTGAAATCGCCTTGCATGCGTGCAGTCTTAGTTCTATTGCCCCATGATATGCTAATCTTTAAAGTTTAATAAAAAGCAATATAGTTTTGTAATCGTTTAAAAATCATTAGTTCTTGCACTACATTTTGAACGTGTTGGTGTTCATATTTGAGGGATTAGTTAGCGGGGCTCGGTACCCTGGGAGGAGGCCGGGTGCCACGGCCCCAGACGGTGTGACTGAACTCTAAAGTAACAGTTATCTAACACCGGTGTTTATTTTTTTTATTATTATTATTTTTTTTTTTTGCCGAGCTAACGCTCGAACTTTTTATTTCCTTTTCTTGTTATTTCCTATGTTGTAGTACCTGTCCTACTTTTCAGAACGTAAGAATTCACAATTCAATGTTTACCGTAAACTACCAACCAAGCGGTAGTTTTCCGGGATGTAATTTTCAACCGTATCTTACCATATTCAGCAACGATTTGCAAATGGCTTGGTCTTGTTAGTTAGGTAGTCACTGAGTAGGGAAAGACCCTCTCTCCTTCACCCCTCTTTAACCCCTAATGCTAATAAATTGGTCCGTCACCTGTTAAGCACTTAAGTGGGATTCCGCACCGGTGAAAAGTGCTTACAGCCATCAGACAGACAGACCAAACTATTGTTTTTTGTAGTAAGATTCTATTCGCCCGTATACACTTTGTGCTTTGAGGTTGTTTGTGAGGTAGTAATAAATAATTATTGAACCTTTCCTCGAGGCTGCAAGATTTAGCATCTCTACTGAGATCATTTGCAAATGCCGACTATTTGTTTGCAAGCCAAATAAACCTGTAATAGAGGAGTGTAAACATCATAATACCCAAGGTGTCTGGCCCATCTTCCTTTCTGTAAGCGTCTTTCAGTGGCAGTAGAAGTAAACAGAAAGGAACGCCCTTCAGTTCCTTTAAGAATACATTTTTAAATCGTTGTTGAGAAGGAAGGTGTTAAGTCAATATCTTAATTAGAAATTATTCAGAAAATGCAATAAATATTCTGTAGATTTGGTTTGTTTTTTTTTTCCTCTGGTTTCCAATGGAGTGTGCATATATATAAATTTTATGTGCTCTGTGATATTTTTGTATAATTTATGTTGCCCCATTTTTGCTCACATTTTTAGTTGTTTTTCTTGCGTCGTAGCGTAGGAAACGTTGATTCGGGAAACTGCGAGCCCAAAGTGGAAGGTAGTTTGACAGTCCTAGCTTACTGGCCGTGCTGTTTGATTCTTAATTCTCAGTGTCCATTGAAGCCACTGCCCTGATGTACTCTTTAGCGTTCACTGCGCTTGGGAATAACTTATGCCCAAAGGGAATCATTCATGATTTGTGCATCTGGACCAGCCAGGCTTCGAGTCTATGCCCTCTGGTTTTGATACAGAGGAAACGGAATTATTCATTCATTCAGAATCCTGGCCAGGGCAGATGCACTTATCGTATACAATTATCTTTTGGCGTAAGTTAATCCCAAAGTGTAGTGATTTCAATATGTATCAGCTACATACGAAGAAAGATATTCGGAACATGGCACATTAATGTTACTCGCGAGAAGGGTTAATTACAAAGGCCCGTTGTATATCTTGAAATGGTTAGTCATGAGTGTTAATGAGCTGTGGAAATTGTATCGGAGAAACAGTGTGTTCCATTAGATTATTTACTTACTTAACTCTGAGTTTTATCATGTAAGTGAGAGATATACTGTTTGGAAATGACCTAAATCTGTTATTTTTATGTGCAAAATATCTGTAGGAACACCTTTTTTGTCTAAACGAAAGTCGTCCTGCTGATATTGACTTGGTCTTTCTTCCAAATACAATTCTGTTCATCAGCAGCTAATGAGGAGGAGAATATTTTCTAGGCAAACCCACTCCTCGTAAATCGCAGAGCTTAAATCTTCTACGTAAATCTTCCATTCCCGTCAAAGCGCCTTGGAGGTACAACATTCTCCCTTCAAAATCTCCGACCAGTACTGAGCCCTTGTTTAATTCTGGTCATGAGTATCGTGTAACACTAAAAGCTGGGTGTCCTTTATGCTTCCATTTTCCTGTTGAGCCAATTATGGCCGAAATGGCTTCCGGTCGCCGCTGCGCTGGTGAGCTGTCCACCGGGATAGAAACGGGAGCGTTGCGTAATGTAATTAGTATTTGGTGAGCTTAGCGGCGAAAGCGATTTTATGTAGACTCGGGCATTGAGCGTTCCGCTTAAAACAATATTGCTTTTAAATTCAATTCAATTAATTTCGTGTTCGTGTGTGTTCCGTTTTTCGATACAAATCTCTCAGGATGTACGTCATTTTTTCTTTCTTCTCAGTTTTATTATCATTATATTTTTTATAGATTCAGATTACTAATATCGGTAATAGTAGCAGTAGTAGTTTTGGTTGTAAATGACTATAAAAAACGTGAGGTGTACTTTATCCATGAGACATTTAATTTCAAAGCATTTCATTAATCCATATATACTTTTGAAACCGCCTCCATAAACGTGTGTAAAAGAGTATACTAAACAAGTGGAATTTTGTAATTTACGAAGGAAATAATAAATGTGCATTATATATATATATATATATATATATATATATATATATATATATATATATATATATATATATATATATATATATATATATATATATATATTTGGTGTGAGTTTGTGTGTATGCGAGTGTGTGTATGGATTTGTATGCTGCAAGTCAACAACAAAGTTAAAAAAAGAAAATGAAATTATTGTTTTGTGCTCTTAATAGATGTATAAGGTTGTGTAATACCGCACTTTGAATATACTGTTGAATTAGAGCAAAACTCATTGTTTTAAACTAGGTTGTTCGCAATGAAAGTGACGCAACACAAAATCAAGTTAAGCTTGATGCTGATTTGTTTTGAACAATAGCAGATAATTCGAAAGCATTGCTTCCAGGGGAGGGGAGATGTTAAGACCATAATATTGAGGATTATTTCAAAGCACAGAACTTCATTATGGCTGTGTTAGCCTAAGAAGTAAGTTATTTACCTGACAGTTTTAAGGAGTTATATCTTGGCTACAACTAAAATGAGGACTAGTTTGCCTAGTGCATTTGTGGGAGCTTCTGATCTCCAAATATTTACGCTAGGCGTAAGTTCATCCCTGCTCTCTGCTGACGTCTCCAGAATATCAGGTGCACCGATTTTATTTTATATTTCCGCGTATTTATACGCTTATCACATATTTCTATATCTTGTCTCTCTGTGCAGGCTGATTTCCCTTTGGAACCCTCTTAGGTTTATTGCCTGTTGACTCTGTCTATCAAGGGTTTCAGTTGAAGATTGACAGAAAGAAAAGAAAAATTTAGTTGAATGTGGTCTGTCGTGATTGATTGGTTGATTTATGTTTACTAAAACTGGCGTGACAACATCTATGTTATTGACGTTGTAATAATATAAAAACTTAATTTTGAAACTTAAAAAAAGTTAAAATGAGTTGTTCTGTCATGACCAGGATGAAGAAGGGCAAGGGGGCTAACAGCCCCATCCCAAATACTCGGTGATAACAGAAGGAATAACGCTCTTTGTTGCTAATAATGAAGGAAAACCTGCACTTAAATGGATCTCTCTATCAATTGGAGAAGGAGGAGGAAGAGGAGAAGGAGGTTAATAACCTTTTGAGCAGACATTTTGTTATCCAGGGATGCTATTATAATGAACATAAAGTAATGATAAAAAGATTAATTATAAAATGAAAGCTACGTGGTGTTCAAAATATCATCATCCGGCAGAAGTTAGAGCCGGTACAGCTGATTATGTCTCTTGATTAGTTTAATTCATTTACATAATTATGGCTTTGAAACGTGCATAATTAATAAGGACAGGTAAACTTTATTTATATCGTCACCACACGTGTCTGTGTGGTGATGAAAAGTTGAGACACAAACGGTAGTAGAGTTTTATTAATTGGGGTTTTTTTTTCAATAAAAATTACTTTTTTTTTTTTTTTCTTTTTTTTTACATTAAGGAATGAAGTAATGGCGGAGGTGAAAGAGAGCGTCCAAAGGCCGTAGATTTCTTGACCATCCTTGAATGCGCTAATGTTTACTTAATTGCAGGATTGATCTGTTTCTCTTTCATGGAATTATAATTATTATTATTCCTTTGATTTCGTTATCATAACATTTGATCGATACCTTAGTACATACCTGAAAAGTACACTAAACTAAGTCATTGGTTACAAGCTAACACTGACAGTCTAGTCAGATGAGAGGTAATTAGGCCGAACGTTGTTTAATCATCAATAAAGCCTTGTAAGGGAGAAGATTCATTTCTCCAGAAGTGATGACGGTTTATGTGAGATGAAATTCCCTTTTGACTGTTCAAACTACAAATTGGGTAAACTTAAAGAAGGAGAAACCTGTGATAATGGATATTCTCATGTTGCTAATTGCTGTTAATCACTGAAGATTTTTCGGTGTCTGCTAATGGTTGATGTAAGACATGTTTTTATCAACCTTCTTGTTTTATATCAACAACGCGATTAAGGTGAATTAGATAGATTCATGAAAACATGGACATGCGCGCGCACGCGGACACACACACACACACACACACAAACACACACACACACACACACACACACACGTAGTCAAAGGCAGGAATACTTCCTTTATTGCTTACTATGTTTCGTGAATTTGGACGTCGCTGTCAAAACCAGAGCTATGCTGCATAAGAAATCATGCTACCAAGTGCAAAACGCAAATAAATTACGATGATTTTAAAAGTTATTGGTCAAGCACAAAACCAACAAAAACTTCAGATACTTGAGTGTTCTCTCATTAAAAACTCAAACTCCCTCCATTCTACTAATTCTATCATAGCTCATTATTTGGGAAAAACTCTCGGTCACGAGAGTTCATAAAATATTCTAAAGGGTCTACAACCATATAATTGTTAAAAGTTCTTATGAAACTTTACAAAAACTTTACAAAAGCTTTCGAACCTTTCTCTGGGTTCTTCTTTAGAGAAGGGTTCGAAAATGTTTATAAAGTTTTTATAATGTTTTACTCGAACTTTTAACGATTATATGATTGTAGACCTTTTAGGACAGAGTTCATCATCACAATATTCTTCGTTTGTAGGTTTATCCAGTTTGTAGTTTGAACAGTCTAAAGGAAATTTTGTCTCACAGAGCCGAAGCCTCTAGAATTTCGCCATTATTTATGATTAAACAACGTACGGCCTAATTGCCCCTTTGAATATAAGATAGTATATATATATATATATATATATATATATATATATAATATATATATATATATATATATATATATATATATATATGTGTGTGTGTATATAAATGTATTTTATTTTATTTTCTTTTATTTATTTTATTTATATGCTCACAGAGACACACGCACTTGACCCTTTGATATAAGAAGACGAACAAAGAACAGAGAACGGTTACATTTCGCTTAGCACCGTTACTCATTTTTAAAATTAATTGTTTGAATTATAAGTCTCTGTTCTACATTGGTGCTAATTTCCGTGGTGCTGACATGTTTTAAGTTACATATTCTTTAATATTTTATATTCCATACATATCTAATCCTAAGGATTTTTCACTTTCTCGAGGCCATATAGAAAGTAGCATTTTAATTAACTACAAGTGTCCACTTAATTACCATGTCTTAATTAACCTTAAACCTAATGAGGTCTCTGAAGTGAATTAGGTCAGAGGTTCTCAAGCTGTGGCGTTGTAGTAACAGGTATTTGTTTGTTATTAACCTTATGTTTTATTGCATATATTTATTATTTGCATATTAGGTTTTTGAAGTAATTCAGTATTGATAAAGAGGTAAATATATCTCCTCATTAACACTGAGCGGTTTATGGTTATGCTACATAATTTGGCAGGTATAAATTCAGGTCGAAGAGTATATGTACAGTTTCTGAAAGCAACGAAATGTTAGAGAAGGTATTTCTTCACCAAAAGCAAATTTATCAGAGACATTTCTTGGATGGAGCTCCTTGCCAGATATTCGTTGGAGAAAATAACATGAAAAGATCATTCGTACAAAGCTCTTTCGTGTGACTGTCCTCTGTAGCTGGATTCTACTTCATTTTCAAAAGAAGGAATCATGAATCTTGGATGTATTGTTTTCATATAATGCTCCTATATGACATTTGTCACCGGAAGTCATCTTGAGCAAATTCTGCATGATCATTTCATCTTTGATGAGAGATCGTAGGTTCCTACTTAACGCCCCCCTTATGGGGGTAGTGGCGTCAGTACACCTTATGCAGTATACTGTAGTCGTTACTTAAGGTTCTTTGCAGCATCTCTTCGGCCTTGCAACGCCTTTCATTTCTTGTGCTGTACCTCCGTTCATATTTCCTTTCTTCCATCTTAATTTCCATCCTCTTCTAGCAGCTGATTCATTGTGGAACTGCGAAGTTTTCCTTCTGTTACATCTTTCAAGCCTTTTTATTGTCAATTTCGTTTCAGCGCTGTTGGCTTCATGGGTCCCAGCGCTTGGCCTTTGGCCTAGATTTCATATTCTATCTATTTACCTACTAAACTACGGCAACCGCATCTTTGCATTATTCTATCAAAGTGGGAAAAAGTATTCCGTTGATATATTAACTGTTTTTACAACTCGTCCGGTTAGCTTTATTGCTTCCAATTGGAGGACCCATTTGTCTTTTAGAACCTTTTTCAGAAAAATAGGAAAGGAATGAAAACAGTAAGGATGAGATTCATTTATTTTTATACTTTGTAAATATTTAGTTGTTATTTATGTTACATGGTAACTGAAAGGAGTGGCTTAGGTCATCAATGGACTGGTTAGAAACACTGGGGCTTGTTTATCTTTGGATGTGTGACCACTCTCCTTGGCCTTGATTCTTGAAAAAGGATCTTTACCACAATTTCCTCACTCCACTCAGCGGTAAATGAGTACCTATCCCCGACGGTGTAGGGTCTAGCTTCGTCTGACAGCCAGGTATACAGCCCAGTTGACGGGGTAGACGGTCAGCTACATGGAGGTCGTCATCCATCAACTGACCACCACAACGGCAGTAACCAACAACCAGAGACTGGAGGTACAGAGGCAAATCAGAAGAAGAAATGGACGAGAGAAGAAAATAAGGAAATACAGAAGAAGGTTGGTCAACATCTGGAATGAGAAATAATACCACCCAAACAGAACAAGGCTGGCAGACCAAGTAAGGAATGATGAGCTACCAAACAACAGCACACAAAGAAACACCGAAGATGTAACAGAGGTCGGAATGGGTGGAATAGATCAGACAATTGATGAAGCCAGATACCGAAAGTCTACAACACAAAGAAATTATGTGAAGTTAATCAAACAATGAGACTAATACACACCACCAGTATCACAGAAACAAATAACCGGGCATATGTAGGAGGGAGACTTGTAGTAGAACTCATGGGGATACAAACATCAACATCACCATCACAACCAACCCAACAGAAACCAAAATAGCAACCGCTTTGGTAAAACAAATCATGGTGATGAGGTCTGACTTGAGTAAATTGAAAGAGATGGCAGAAAAGAGGCTAAGAAGCAAAAAAACAAGGGAGGAACTGAATGAGAAATACAAACTACAGGAGAAGAGACTAAACAACCAAGTAGAAGATATAAAACAAAGGCTTAAAGCCAAAGCACATAAGATCCAACGGTACATTAACAGGAATAAAGGATACCAACAGAACAAAATATTTAGAACCAACTAGAAAAGACTATACAGCCAACTAAGAGGGGAAGACACCACCAGGAAATTCCTGAAGCCGAAACCATCGAGAGACCCTGGGGAAACATATGGAGCAATCCAATATCACACAACACAGCTCCAGGAACACCGAGATCACGACAGACACAATCAGACACCAACTAAAGAAAATGCCCAACTGGAAACCCCCAGGTCCCAATGAAGTCCATGAATACTGGCTCATAAACTTCAAGGCCCTACAACACCATTGTATCACAAACCACCGTGTGCCCAAATGTATGACCATAGGGAGAACATCCTTATTACAGAAAGGGAAATATAGCAAGTAACTACAGGCCTTTCACCTGCCTACCAGTAATATGAAAGTTACTAACAGGTATCATCAGTCAAAGGCTATACAACTACGTAGAGGATACAAACACTATCCCACACCAACAGAAAGGCTGCAGAATGAAGTGTAGGGGCATAAAAGACCAGTTCCTGATAGACAAAAGTGTAATGAAGAAGAGTAAGAGAAGGAAAACCAGCCTAAGCATGGTATGGATTGACTACTTCGACATGATACCACACACATGGCTAATAGAATGCCTGACAATATATGGGGCAGAGAAAACACCACCAGCTTCATAAAAAGGATGATAATAGTTGCAGGTCCACTGTAATACAGCGTGTGAGAGTTGATGTTCTTTGATAAATAACAATAACTTTCGAACCTTGTGCTAGGTTCATCCTCAGTCATGTGAACATTGTGACTAAAAATTCGTCGAAGTAAACTTCTAATCAGGACTAGTGCGAGTGGTAGTAAAGTTCCACAACAAAGAACGCAAATGAAGGACGCGCTAAACAGCCCAACAGCGTAATTACATTGTTAATAATCGTATTCCTGTTTGCTATTCTGCTGGAACGTCTTGTGGTCTGGGTGCTCAGAAGTTTACTTCGACGGATTTTTAGTCACAATGTTCACATGACTGAGGATGAACATAGCACAAGTTCGGAAGTAATTATTTGTTAAAGAACATCAACTCTCACACGCTATATTGTTGTGTACCTGCAACCATTATTATTATTATATATATGCAGGGAGAAATCTAAAGTGTCAAAGGAAATCAGGTCATTAGTCTTGTCAATGAAATCAGCTCTCTCTCTCTCTCTCTCTCTCTCTCTCTCTATCTCTCTCTCTCTCTCTCTAGATATATATATATATATATGTATATATATATATATATATATATATATATGATAAATTATATTTATATAGTATATATATATATATATAAATATATAATATATATAACATATATGTATATATATATATTTTGATATATATATATATATATATATATATGTATGTATATATATATATATATATATATAATATATATATATATATATATCTAGAGAGAGAGAGAGAGAGAGAGAGAGAGAGAGAGAGAGAGAGAAAGATTATGGAAATTACATAATTTCATGTGACTTTTTATAATTTATTCCACGCATTTAACAAATTACAACAATTTTCAGGAATAGTATTTATAACGAATGATTTAGTTTTTTAAAAATTGACAGAGAATTTTAGGGTTAGCCAGTAGTATTCAAGTTTGTTATTTGCACTTGAATGTATATAAAAATTCCCCCTGCCGTCTATGAAACTGCCAGTATCAGTTCATCACGTAAGGAAAATGTCTTAGATCTAATGAACAATACTTTGAACTTATATCCGCTTATAGAGGATCAATAACCGAATTCTGTATTCGATGGGAGATTCCTTATTACTCGAAGTAGGTGCTACGATTGGCGAAGAGAAAAAAAACAGATAAACTAAGTCAATGAATAAATGAATAAGATTTATTGAAAGTCATTAAATGAGGTTTATTTACACTTTTAAAGACACTCTATATCTAAAAAATATTGAAGAAGTCTAGAGATTTCCTGTTACTTTAAGTAGGTGTTATGATTCGTGTAAGACAAAAAACTAAATTGAAAAAAAGTAAATTGAAAATAGATAGAATAGATCGAATAGATAGCTAGATAAATAGATAAATAAAATGAATAAAGATAGATAGATAGATAAATAAATAAATAAAGACTTTGGACACCCAACATCTTGTAAATATTCAATAAGTTTATTTGAAATTAAGGTCCTTCCTTTGTATTTCATTGCCATCTCAGTATATGTAAAAATCATAATCTTTTCATTCTTAAGATCAAAGTGATCTCTTAAATTATTGCGAACTAAAATCCAGAAAAGACCAGTGATTGTGGACTGCATTGGGATCTCAGGTATAAACCTCATCTTCAAATTGCACAAACAACCTGGCCAACGATATACAGAAACCTCAGCCATCTTCAATTTCCATAATATCCTAACTAGTTCCTTTTATTTTTCTGTAAAAGAAAACTATTGTGCTGGCTTTGTCTGTCCGTCCGCCTTCAGATCTTAAAAACTACTGAGGCTAGAGGGCTGCAAATTATTGTGCAGATCATCCACCCTCCAATCATCAAATATACCAAATTGCAGCCCACTAACCTCGGGTTTGATTTTATTTAAGGTTAAGTTAGCCATAATCGTAGTACTTATAGCGGCGTTGTAGATAATAACAACACAGGCCACTACCGGACCGTGGCTGAGTTTCATGCTTTACATTTCTTACCTTATTCATTTCCTTAGCGCTTTGCCTACTGTCTTTCCTTTACACCTTTTTTTCCCAGTGATTTCTTTTTCCCCGATTTCCGGGAACGTTTTATCCTTTCACGTTGGCCCCCTTTGCAGCCTGGCAGACGCAGGCTTTAAAAGGGCTCTTGGTTCATTTTTGTCAAACTTCTTTGTTTTTCATTTCTTTTTATTTTATTTATTCCTCCCGGTCCGGCAAAACTGCCTGAAGCAACATCTGGTTTTATATTTTTTTCTCTAGAATAATCTGCCTTTCTTTTTTACCGATCTGTTTTCTATGACGATTTTTGTCGGTTTTTACTGTTCATGGTTTCTACTAGTTGGCTGTGTTTTGTAGTTTTCTTTTTTTCTATGCTTTTGCACTTTAGAATGTTAGTATCTTTTCTAGACCACTTTACATAACAACAACCTAATGTACACAAATATCATTATTGCCATGATTTTTCCTTTATGTCATGACATTTTATTTTTGTATAGCATGACTCAGAAGTGAAAAAAGACTGGACCATGAAAGAGCCTTTTGAAGCTGAGTACAAAATACATAAGGAAAGAAATCAAAGGGTCTGAATCGGGAGCCACGGGTCTTTCACTGAGCACCCATTCGCATTTTTATTTATTTATTTATTTGCATTTACCTTTCAGTATCGTTGCCGTTATTTCAGGCAAGTGCTCCTAAAGTATAATCACATAGTCTCCATCATTACTGTAGAATTAAGTTCCAGACATTTCTTCATTCACTTTATTTCTCGTTATTGGTGCGTTTACTTGTTTTTTTTTTAATCTCATGAAAGGTATTTATGATTATCCCAGCAAGTGATAAATCTCACCCGTGACTTTAAGCTTCTTTTTATGAAGCTGTATGTTTTTGCACCTTTCCTTTTTTAAGTGGATTTATATTTCATTAATTAACCATGACGTGATTTACTGGAGTCCCTGCTCTTATTTTTCACGTCATAACGAGCGCATCTTGAAGTATACAAAGAAGATAGTGCGTTGCCAACGTCTCAAATGACAGTTAATTCAAATTTATCGTTTCAAGAAGAAAGATAAAAGATCTTGAAAATTTAATTGTAAATTTTGAGTTGTGGTGATAATTATCATCTTGTTTGTATCTACATCATTATTAATAATGTTTCAGTTGCATACCCTTTGTTTCAAGTTAGCTATCATGGTGGAGGTGGGTTGATGCCGAACACTAAGTACAATTTCCCCGCTCTCGATGGGTAAGTATTTACGGCAGATTCGGCAATAACTTATACGTCTCTTGATGGCTCAGTGGTTACCGTCGACTGCGTCAAGTGTTCGGGACTCTTCAGTACTAATTCATTTATTACTTATGAGTTCCTCTTCGGAGATATTCCCGAAGTAGCGTGAATTCGATATTAAATGACATTTGTACCGTAACCATTTTTTATATAAATCATAGTAAGATCACATTATCATATATTCTTCATCACTGGTGGGCTAATCCTGGGTGAAATAGGCTTGGTGATACGGAAGGACATGGCACATTACATTGTTTTCTTTATTGGCTAGCGACGTTTCGAGACAAAGCTCACCTTCAGGCTGAAAGGAAGAAATGAATATTACATTAATACAAAACATTTAAAAAAGAAAATTAACGTAAAATTATTGACAATTAAACAACTTCTAAGTAAAATTACTAATTAAAAATCTCAAAGAATGAATATGACACTAATACAAAACACTTTTAAGAAAAGGAAATGTAAAATAATAATTATAAGATTTCTGACTGATTAAAATTAAAAACATATCTAATAACGGGGAAAATCAGATTCAACCTCTTTCTCCGTCGATGGGGCCGTGCTATTTTTCATCGGCTTGCAATAAATTCTAGGTGCTATTTTATTAATATGTCGTTACGGGGGTGGTTCCTCTTCGCAGTATACAAAGTATGGCTTTCTTTTCATCTTCGTGCTGTTTATTGTATGATAACTGATGGTATATCACTATTTCCTTGTCTTTTTCTTGCGTTGTCCCTAGGGATCGGGTTATGGAAATCCTCTGATCTCTTTTTAACTATTTGCTGGATCATATCATCTGAGTAGCCGTTATTTCTGAGTAGCTATTGAACTCTGTTGATTTCCTCGTTTGTCGCCTTCCACTGTTCAGTTTCTATTAGTAACCTAAACAATGAAGTGAAGAAAATATTGAGAAAATAAGACGCACTATAAAAAAACTGGTTAACAATGAAAAAGTCATTCTATTCGCGCGAGTGTAACTGGTCTTTCATTGATATCCAACAAATTTTCCGCTTTCTTTCTGTGACACCCAAAATAATGTTGTTTTTCCATGAAATCACTAGCAGTGTTTTTGTTCTCTATGATGGCAATTGACACAGAACAATGACTGATCTGAAAATACAACAAATACGCAGCGATTCACTGAATGAAACTCGCTTCCGCGCCCTAATTGAGAGGCGCGGGATTTCAATAACCCAAGTTCCGATTAAATGTAGCTGCTTGTACTTCAGTGTTAAATGGTATTATCATGATTATTAATTCTATTAAATACTGAGTTAATGTCCATTACATTCAGCATCGACAGCGTATGTAATTAGATTCAATTACAGTGGTATATAATATTTCCCTAATGTAAATGTAAATGTTGTAGATTTTATACATACATATGCTCTAGTTAATTAAGCCACCTCATTCATGCTGACGAGGGCCACAGTAATGTTTGGCTCATTGTAGACAATAATGGCAGTACTCATCATTCTTTTGGTTTTAGCTCTTTTGTCCGTTACACGAACAAATTTTAGTCCACTTGACTCTCTCTCTCTCTCTCTCTCTCTCTCTCTCTCTGTTCTATAGACAATGCTTATATATATATATAATATATATATATATATATATATATATATATATATATATATATATATATATTATTATATATATAGAATATATATATATTTAATATATGTGTGTATGCACACACACATATACATATATACGTATATATAAAGTCAAGATCTTGGCACATATTTAATGTAACTGCTGCCTGACTTATCCTTTCAGTAATTTCATAGTATCGCTCGTTAAGCAAAGAGCTTATGTTACAAAGGTAGAAGCAGAAATACAGAATGGTTTTTTCTGTTGATGTCTGCACGGTTGTATTATAAAGATGTCTCGCTAAATACAGATAATATAAATCGGTTGGATGCAAGGTAATAACTTGGAAAAAAAATGCTAATGTAATAAAGTACGTTCTTTAAGCAATTTAAGAGAAGATGATATCCTCGATTACTGAATTAATAATAATAATAATAATAATAATAATAATAATAATAATAATAATAATAATAATAATAATAATAATGATGATGAGCGCTTGCTGACACATTCGGCATGGCAAACAGAGTACAGTACTGTTTCTAATGCTTTAGTTGTTGGAAGCATGCGTCACAAAAAAAAAAAAAAATGAAATCAGAACTCTGGCCAAGATATCATCGGAGAAGGTGAGGAACAGGACTTTGGCCGGGTACTAAAGAATCAGTTGATCAGCGCAAATAGATTACTGGTGACCAAATGCTTGGAAAGTAGTACTCGTGGCTCATTTTTATTATTATTACTATATTTGTGTTGTTGTCTTAATTTAAACAAGGGTCAGCGTATGTCCTTTCGCTTCTGGTAATTTGCGCAGACGAGTTAATCCACAAACCACAAACCTCATTTAATAGATAAGACGATATTTAGATATGCTGGGAGCCAGTTTTTTTCTTTTTAGATTGCATTTAAGAGAACATTACTCTCACAGTTTAACTGTTTGATTATTACGAAGAATAATTCATGCAAAACACTACCGGGTTTCTTCAAAGTTTATTTTTTTTTTTAGTAAAGGGACTTACTTGCAATTGAGAGACCTTAAGTACCATGTTTACTTTACTGATGGATCACTGTAATAACTATATGGCCTTATTCCTTTGCCACCCATATACAAGAACGAAAGTTAGCTCTGCGAGTAAATTTTTAAATACAAACCTGTGTAGACTAAAATATTCCACGTTCCGCATACCCATGCTTCATTATTACTACAATCAGGACTGCCTCCTGGGTTACAGGTTCAATTTACGTTTTAATGGATTTAAAAGCTTTCTGGACGCTTTCACATTTGTGAACAGTAAAAGAGCCCAGGGGTAACATGCTAAGTACAACGAAAGGAAATATTTTAATGCATTTCTCTGTATGCCTCTTCATTATAACATTCAGGGAGTATCCCTTGTATGTAAGCAGAAGAACAGCACCCTATCTTTCCCCTTAGTAAATTAAACAACAAAACTTCTAAACCCAAGCAAACTGTAACAGTCGAGATTAAACTACCTTTCCAAATAGAACTCCCTTCCTTTCATTTATTTAGTAAATACACACGCCTCAGTTATTTTTTTAACAGTCCCATTACTTACCATCGCACCGTTATGCTGTGTTTGCAGAGAGACTCGGGACTCGTTGTTGAGAGTAACACGTATAATTTTTCAATTGCTTCTGAAGAGTCCTTATTAAAATCCTTTAATCTGCCACATGTTTAACGTCTAGTAATATACCTTGAAGCTCTGTTAGTGTCAATTTAAAATTAAACTATGTTAGAAAGTAAACTGACGAAAATGAACTAGATAGATGGGATTAAAGAAAGTTATTGAGTTTTTCATATATATATATAAATATATATATAAATGGGGATAAGCGAATACCACAGGAAAATGATAGGCAGAAATCCAAGCGCTTTCGTCTTTACTAAGACATTGTCAAGACCACAGCTGATGGTCGAAAGCTATAAGTTCCTGTACAAGAAATATATATTTTAAACTACAGAAGGATTTAACATCATTGTGGATTGTATCCCCATTTACTTAGAGGTACGACATAGTACCTAGCTTCTGCATATATGTATATATATATATATATATATATATAATATATATATATATATATATATATATATATATATATTAATAATATATATATATATAAAGAGAGAGAGAGAGAGAGAGAGAGAGAGAAGTGTAACATGGGTTTATGCAAATATTTGGGGAAATGAAAGAAAAAATCATTCTGAGCTGAAAATATTCTATAACCATATGCATTTTAAGGTATATATTGTTTGTCGGTGATGTGAATTTTTAAAATAGTGTTATCATTAAACGGAGTGTCGGAGTGAGTAGTTTGGGATAAGGAGGTTGATGAAGCGCATTATGCAGCTGGATTGCTAATCTTTTAATTATGGAATATTAGAAATGATTTATTTCCTTTGACTGGTGTGCGGTAAATATTTTTGATGGTGGATAGATTTTTTATTATACATTATAAATCTCTGATCTGTGTGTAATGAATAGGCCTATCTTTGATGGAGGGGAGATTCCATTAGGCTTGTTTTTCTTTTCTTTATTGGAGTCCAGTGAATACCATTGATGGAGAGGGAGGTTTCAGTTATGCATACATTTTTCCCCCTTTATTCAGTATGTAAAGAATGTATTAGATTTGGAGGAATTTTATTCACGTAGGCTTAATCGCCGATTTCCTTTTTTGTATGACAGTGGAGTTTACAGTCGTGTAATTTAGAAATTGAATTGTTGTAAAACCTATAAATAAACATCATATCTGCATATTCCACATTACTAGAATAGTAAGGCAATGTCTCTAGTTTCTTGCTCTCAGGATAATTAGGGAATTTGACAATGATTACTCCCTCCAACAAAGCTTATGCCCCATCATACTTGCCCGTTTAATGATAACATTTATCTTGGAAATTCATCTCACCAACAAACGAAGCCTTAAAATGCATATGTTTATCGAACATTTTTCTATTAGATTGACTTTTTCTTTCATTTCCCAAAATATTTGCATAAACTCATGTTACACCCTGCATACACACACACACACATATATATATACATACATACATACATACATACATCATACATACATACATACATACATACATACACACACACATATATATATATAATATATATATATATATATCTATATATATATATATATATATATATATATATATATATATATATATGTTATATATATATATATTATATATATATTGCAACTGTAATAGCCACAATGCCCTCTTAACTTCTAGAATTCTTTGCTCTCTTTTGGATAAGCTTGTCACTACAAACCTGAGGATCCAAGGTCAAAGAAATTTTTTGAAGAAATTGGACATCACAAATTCTTCAAAAATTGTCTTTGAACTTGGATCTTCAGGCTTTGTAGTGACAAGCATATCCAAAAGAGAGCAAAGAATTCTAGAAGTTAAAAGGGCATTGTGGCTATTACAGTTGTATATGTATCTGGTAAAAAGTGACCAGTAGATTTTATATATATATATATATATATATATATATATATATATATATATATATAGATATATATATATATATATATATATATATATTTATATATATATATATATATATATATATATATATATATGTATTTTCATTTACCTCTTTGCCTGTGATATTGAATTTGGTGAACAGGCGATTTTGACCTTTCAGCCGACAAGAAAGGTACACATGGCTATCAACTCTACTGTTCATATAACTTTCCAGCGCCTCAGTGGCGTGGTTGGTATGGTGTTGGCGACCCACCTCGGTGGTCGCGTGTTTGATTCTCGCCCATTCCGTTGAGGAGTGAGAGATGTGTATTTCTGGTGATAGAAGTTCACTCTCGACGTGGTTCGGAAATCACGTAAAGCCGTTGGTCCCGTTGCTGAATAACCACTGGTTCCATGCAACGTATAAACACCATACAAACAAACAAACAAACATATAACTTTCCAAACCAGGTTGTACATTTAGCATGGATGTCAAACTTATTTCCATCACGGCAGCTGTTTGCTAATTATGTAACACTTTGTTAATTCAGAATTTTTGTTGACCTATCACTGTAACTTAACCATATATATATTGAATTTGGGATTAAAGGGTATGTGTGGCAGAATGTTTGTGAATATGGAAAAGTTGCGCTTGTATTTTATAATTAACCATTTGGTACAAACTTACTGATCAGCTATAAAGTTAAGCTGCTGTCGATTTTAAACACAGAAACTGATTTCGACAGGAAAAATAACCGAGGAGTCAACAGGAATTCGTATATCTCTTGATAACCCAGTGGTCAAAGTCGACTGTCATTTTATCTAAAAACAAGTCCCAGGTTCGAATCCTGGCCAGGAACGTTCATTTATCAGTTATAATTCCCCTTGGATGTACGTTATTTTCAATGTATTGTGAATTCGATATTGACAGATATTTGTGGAGTAAGTTTTGAACAAAAAGAAGCTAGGGCCGTTTTCTCCGTGAATATAATTGACTTAAAATTTTGTAATGCCACCATTTAGACTTGAGAGTATTTCTAAACAGTGCAGTAAAAAACTGGGTGTTTCCGTGTACAAATAATCAAGCTAAAGGCAGGAAATAAAGGCACCATATCGAGGCACTGTCTATAAAGGTATAAAATGACTCTAGGAAAAAGTTTTTCCAAACCATACTCTTGAAACTGCAGTTGCTGCTGATTGTATAAGTAGCAACGGCTAACGAGTG
>NC_061110.1:27318861-27323861 GCF_015104395.2 Macrobrachium nipponense | reverse complement strand
TCTTGTTTCATCAAGTCAAATAATGGAAGTGTTCTAATTTTAAGTTTGGTTTGTTTAAATTCGATACCTTCATAATTAAAAAGTTTTTGATATATATAAGCAATATTTCAATATATTCAGTTGTATAGATGTTTTTGGATTTTGTATGGCTAAGCTTCCGTATCTCTTATGATGAATATGAACAATTATTTTTCTTTGAGAAGATGAACATGAAAGAGTAATGAAAAGTGGTAATTTTTCTTAGAAGACTACTCTTGTCACGGATATTTCTCTCTCTCTCTCTCTCTCTCTCTCTCTCTCTCTCTCTCACACACACACACACACACATATATATATGTATATAATATATATATATATATATATATATATATTATATATATATTATATATATATATTATTATATTATATATATAATATATATATATATATATAATATATATATATATATATATATACATGAATCTTCATTTACATCACTGTGATTCATATACATGCATTAAGCTACAAATGTCCTTTATTATTCAATTCACTCTACCTCGAAAATATATTTTCATATCTGTTAACCGAAGGGGGTTTTTTAGTTGATAATTTCGTCCTTTCGTGGGTTCGAACCAGCGCCCAGCGGAGAGAGGGAAAATCCTGTTTTCTCCTCTGTCCTCTGGGCACTGGTTCGAACCCGCGAGAGGACGAAATTATTATCAACTAAGAAATTCCTCCTCAGTTAACATATATGAATATATATTAATTCCTAGGTAGAGCGAACTAGATATTGAAGGGCATCTGTAGCATAATGCACACACACATACACACACACACATCATACATACATATATATATATCTATATATATATATATATATATATATATATATATATATATATATATATATATATATATGACAAAAAAGGTCGTTGTTGGTCCCTAGTCCCTACTAGACAAAGCCGTTTTCTTTACGTAATGTGACATCCACTTCAAACCCATAACATTGATCCTATCTTTTTTTCCATACCACGTTAATAATGAGGGTCTCGACCTTTGTATCTTGGAGTATCGTTGATATATATTTCAAGATGATGTCAGGCCACATAAAACGCTGAAGTACGTTATATGATCTAATGAAGATACCTTCAAGATATTATAGAGAAAGTCGTGATTGAAACTTTAGGATATAAGGTCCTGACTCCCTTAGCTTACAAATTATCAGCCTTTGTATTCGATGGCTTTATTGTTATTATTATTAGCCTTCTTGTTTTCATACAACATAGATGTTCACTTATTTTCTTCCCGTGGGGAATAGCGCTGTCAGTGGACCTCACGCGGTGCGCTATAGGTATTGCATAAGGTTCTTTGCAGCGGCCCTTCGTTCCCTAGTTGCAACACCTTTCATGCCTTTTACTATATTTTACTATACCTCCGTTCATATTCTCTTTTCCAGCTTACTTTTCATCATCTCCTAACGACTGTCTGAACATTATATTCAGCCCCGATGACTTCTTTGGTCTCAGTGTTTGACATTTGGCCTAAATTTTATATTACGAATTCAGTTTTACTTATTTTTAAAATAGATAAACTATTCGTTTGGTTTATAGATCAAACTAAGCCTAGATTGGATCTAGGAAATCTGTTAGGTATTATGGTACTCTGCAATATCATATCTATCTGCTGAATGTCCGATTTATAAAGAATTTAATAAATAAAGATTAAAGTTTGACGTTGTACCAAATACGGTCAGCAACTATGTTCCAGTATTGTCAGCAACAGAATATATATATTTTTTAATAAAAAAAAAAGTGTTCAAATATAGAACCCCTACACATATCAACTGCTTTTTAACTTGTGTAAACAAACATTCATTTAAGGTTTAACACAGGCTGGATGAAAGGTCAAGAGCACCTCCAGTTTTTTTGCATCAGAAATTAAATTCTATTATGTATTTTATTTATTTAGGTAGCAGATGTGAAATAGCCGCCGTTGATCAATTTTTAAACCTCACCTAAAATTACTCAGAATTCAAGAGCAAGTATATTTCACAGGAGCAAAGCCCTTTGCTTCTGATCTCCAAATGGTTAAGCAAGGAGCAAATTCATTTCTGTTTTCTTCTGACATCTCCAGAATTCAGGTGTAACGGCTTTATTTTCTATTCACTCAGTTCATTATTTAAAACCTTTTCCTTTAACTTGTCTCTCTTTGCAGGCTGATTTTTCTTCGGATCCTTGTTGAGTTTATAGTCTGTTGACTCTGTTCTTAATAGTTTTCAGCAGGAAATTTAAAGTTTGTAAGAAAAGTAAAAAATAAATGTTCAGTAGGTAGCTTGCAAGACAGGCATGTCATACAATGACATGTCATATTAAGTTAGCTTCTGGTCATTAAATTCCCTGTTCTGAAATTCAGAAAGGTTCTTAAAGAGAAGCGAAGGAAATATCGAAATATAGCTCTCTCTCTCTCTCTCTCTCTCTCTCTCTCTCTCTCTCTCTCTCTCTCTCTCTCTCTCTCTCGTTTTCCGTTCCTTTACACAATCCCGAATGTCACGGAAAGAAAATGTAAGAAGAAAGGTTTTCCTAAATGACTGGGTCGGGTGATTGTCGATTGTAAAGAATACCCATTACCCCAAATAATGGAAGTGCAATGGCTCGTGACAACCAAGAGCCGAAAGTGAGTCTCTGAAGCGCAGAGACGATTGCAAGAGCTGTAAATCATTTGCCATTTCTTCCTCGCTCACTCAGGTGGATATAAATTGAAGAAATGCCGGAGAAATAACCATAGGTAGGAATTATCTTTCCAACAGGCTCGTGCAGAGTTTTTTTATTATTATTATAAAGATATTCACACTATAATAGGGAGTTAGTGCCATCAGTGCACCTCACGCGGTGCATTGTAGACATTAATTAAAGTTCCTTGCCCGCTAGCTGCAAGCCATTTCATACCTTTGACTGTACATCCATTCTTATTCTCTCTCCCCCTACCTACTCTCACCCTCTCCTCACAATTGCTTCATGGTGCAACTGCGAGGTGTTTGTCCTGTTACATCTTTAAAACCCTTTTACTCTCAATCTCCATTTTAGCTCTGATGACCTCGTTATAGGTCAAAACTTTTGACCTTTGAACTATATTTTATATTCCTTTCTTATAACGGTAAGATTTCATGTAAACTGGAAAATATTCATGTTTAACCTTTGCTTGTTTAAACTTTAAACTTTAGCCTCTGGTGAATGAATCATGCCCAGTGAGTCTTTCCATAGGAAATGGTTAATGTGGAAGCTTTATACATCGGACGTCATTTAATTAAAAACTTACAGGATGTGCGTGACAGGGACGAGCTTGCATCATTATGAACAACCATGTTGAAAGAAAGGGCATGTTGGTTAAATTATATATATATATATATATATATATATATATATATATATATATATGTGTGTGTGTGTGTGTGTGTGTGTATGTATGTATGATGTATGTAGTGTCTGTGTGTGTGTTTGTGTATGTGTGTATAAAATGAGCGTTGTTTTGCTATGAACAACCACAATGAAAGAAAGTTCATGCTAGTTAAATAGAGATTGTAAGAATTAGCAAAAATATAACACATACATTTTATACTATACAAAATATATATATATATATATATATATATATATATATATATATATATATATATATATATATAATTTGTGGGTGAATGTATATACATATATAGTACGTAAAGGTTTTTTTTGCCACGAAGGAAAAAATGAAAAAACGAGTTGGCCGAGAGTACTTTCGGTCCTATTCGGACCCTTTACTGTATGTGTTATATTTTTGCTGCTTTTTACAATCTGTCTTCACAACCGAATGCAGAAGTCGGTTGTTCATGTCTGTAACTAATCTCAGGGGAAAAGGTTCCAATCCTGGTGGAACAGGTGCACTTGTTACTGTAACTTCCAGTGAATACAAGTTTTCCAGAAGATAGAGTGACATCAATAACTAGGAGATTTTATTAGGTTAATATATATATATATATATATATATATATATATATATATATATATATATATATATATATATAAGCGAATACCACGGGAAAATGATAGTCAGAAATCCAAGCGCTTTCGTCTTTATTCAGACATCGTCAAGGAGCTACTTGACGATGTCTGAATAAAGACGAAAGCGCTTGGATTTCTGACTATCATTTTCCCGTGGTATTCGCTTATTTATGAAGTCACGTGCATCTACTGTGATTTTTTAATCATATATATATATATATATTATATATATATATATATATATATATGTATGTATGTATGTATGTATGTATGTTATATATATATATATATATATATATATATAGTATATATTATGACTAATAATGGAATATCGTATCAAGGCGTATCAAGGCGACGCAAAACGTTCAAGAAATTTCCGCTGGGAAATCAGTTGTTTACTTTTGCTGGTACTCGCTTCCCAATAGTGGATAGGAAAAGGGATGGAAATAGAGGGGAATCATTGAAGAGGGATAGAAAGTGAGGAGGAAGTGACAGCGCCCAGGAGGGCTATCAGAATTCATATACGAAAATATCACGGGAAAAAGAAG
Organism: Macrobrachium nipponense; assembly: GCF_015104395.2. Taxonomy (NCBI): domain Eukaryota; kingdom Metazoa; phylum Arthropoda; class Malacostraca; order Decapoda; family Palaemonidae; genus Macrobrachium; species Macrobrachium nipponense. The sequence continues at coordinate 27,319,297 of NC_061110.1, read as the reverse complement.
AAATGGTTTGTTACGTGATTGAATGATAAGACCATGCTCTTATGTATACGTAAATTATACAGAAGAAAAACCATTTCTTTTATAATATGATAAAGAGTTTTTTTTTTTTTTTTATAAAATTTTTCCTCGCATGAAAAGTCAAAGAAATGCATATAAATACGATAGAAAAAATCATAAAAAAACATTTTATACTCATAATTATGTGCGTATCTTTGAGTCTCAGTGCGAGGAAACATTTTGTATAAAAACCTGTTTAATTTGTTACATTCATTCAATTATATAATAAAATGAACTATTTGATTTTGTGAAAGTGAGGTACCCGTGATATATGTGTTTATATAATATATATATATATATATAGTATATATATATATATATATATATATATATATATATAAATACACACACACACAGAAACACAGAACCTCACTGACGT
>NC_061110.1:27306361-27313861 GCF_015104395.2 Macrobrachium nipponense | reverse complement strand
CGATAACTATAAGTATTTGACCATATTTCCTATTTGGTTTGTTTTAAAAGTGTATTGTTTTTCTGGAGATGAAAGTTTAATCCTAGGTTTTAAAAATGGCTTCTCTTCATTTATGCTGATGGTCTAACAAGTTATGAAGCAATCTACATCATTTTTGGACGGTATAATACCATATCAGTGGGTGTGTCTGCTTGTAGTGTACTACTAAATTTTCGAGTATTTCATATCGCTATCCATTGCGTACAATCTGATAACTCTGCGGAGCATTTCCTTTTCCTTTATGTCTCTTTATGAGTCCCTTTTCATTTTTATTCCCATTTCTCTCAAATTCTTACATCACTGCTGGATCTTGGGTATAATATTTCTTATTACAAGCATAGTTGATTTTACTAGACCAAGATGTTTTATTTTGTTTAGGGTGTATGCAAAAATGAAAATATTACGGAACATTATTCAAGGGTGTAACACCATGACCCGGCAGTAGCTAGTAAAACATATAGTGGTAAGGGAATTCAATAGAAAAGAAACAGAAACTAAGAGGATTTCAGAGAAAGGCATATAAAGAATAGCATCATGCAACTGCGCAGAAAACTAATCGTGCCACAGTTGTTTGATTCGTCAGGAAAATATGATCTGATAAGGACGAAGAAGCGTAATAGTTTTGTGAATTTTTTTTAGTCTCCGGGTTGCATAATCAGAATATTTGCTTAATGGAGAATTCTGTGAGGAGCGTTGTAATAATGCTCTGAATATTAAGCTTCACCAGATCTTGAAATATTTTTGTTGTCAAATATTGCTACTGTGTGTGTGTGTGTGAGAGAGAGAGAGAGAGAGAGAGAGAGAGAGAGAGAGAGAGAGAGAGAGAGAGAGAATACAATCTTTAAATATAGTCCCGTAGAAAAATTTCATCTGGCATTTCTTAACTAAATTACATCACCCGCTTTTGGTCTGAAGAATGTTTGTTGTTTACTACAATATAAATTCCGCTTTCTCAAATCTCAAATGTGAGATAAGATGCATGATATAATTCGTGATAAGAGTGACAGTTCTGACAATTCCCTGACGTTTAAGCACAGAGTCTCATTGGGCACACCAAGATAGGAATTTTCACTAAAGTGATTGTTCCAGGATTTTTTCCTTGAAAATCAGATTACCAGATATTACGTAATTGAAAAAGACATACATTTTTCGAAAGCTATATTCATTTTTCAATAGTAAATATTCATTCTCATTGTCAATGAACTTTGTTTTTAAGCATGGTTAATGAAGATCAGTGTATCACTCAAGTCCCTTTTGTAAAATCGGCTATTATAAAAAAAAATAGAAATATTCTAAGATATTTACCAAAGATATTAACCTATTCTAACACTGGAATATTTTTTGTGAAAAGCTTGTATTTTCATATTAATATAGTTTCTTAACTTTCCAAATAACTTCTAAGACTTTTTATTTCGATTTTCAGGTTAGTGTTGTTGGTCAAGTGTTCCTTTCACACCGAGCACGATTGAGCTCGTCCCAGGTATGTGCCGTTTCCTTATCTATGGTAAGTCCTTAATTGCTATGCTAATGACATTGGTAGCTAGTAAAATTAATTTCCCTCTTCTGTGTAATCTTTTCCTTTATAGAGACAATCTCGATTTCCTCACACGCATTGGATGCGTTTGTTACTGCAAAACCTTGAATCCAAACGAATGAAGTCTTTGTAGCGAAATCTCTGTACAGGAGTTGGGGTTCATTCATTGGTAAGATGAGTATTTGATGCAGAGCCGGGGTACCTCCATTACTAAGATGGGTATATGATGCAGGGGTGTTGCGATGGAAGGTGGGGAGGGAGGACGGGAGCGCGTGGGAAGACAATAATGTTTCGATAGATGGTGTGAAGAAAGTACTGATAATTGAAATGACCGTAATATGCAGGAAACACTAGTATCTGGAATATAGTGGTGAATAGCTTATGTAAGGAAACATTGTTGCGGATTCTCTTTAGTTTTAGAAACTTTTTTATTTATTTATTTAATACATTGTATCCACATATGTTAAGAAATAGTTAATCTTGTTGTATATGTTGTGAGATTAGTAGAACCATGGATCCCTTTGAGGATTGGTCTTTAAGTGTTGACCTAGAAGTGACCATTGGGTGTTTTTTTTCTGGAGCTGCTCTCTCTCTCTCTCTCTCTCTCTCTCTCGGTCTCTCTCTCTCTCTCTCTCTCTCTCTCTCTCTCTCTCATCTCTCATATATATATATATAATATATATATATATTTATATTATATATATATATATAAAGTATTTATATATATATATTAAAGTATATATTATATAAAGTATATATATATAAATTGTATATAATCAGTCTTACCTGATACGGGTGGCTTCAATTGAAGGAAAAGCAACATAACATGTCACTAAGAACATCCACCATCCGCATATTAACTGGTCAATTGTGGATGAGCTACTGTTCTTGGTGTGAAGGAAAGAGACATTAATAACATTACGCTGAAAGAACTAAAGATTATTATAGTGAACCACACACAGGTCTACATTTCTAGAATGCCTGTAATCGATCAAGGCGTGGATGAATAGCTCTTTTCTAATTTATTTGGATTAACGGTTTTGTGAGAACCTGATATTGGACAGTAAAATAGTTTCTATGGTAGTTGTAAAAAATAGTAAATGTATGTATACGCGACTTCTATTTTTCGTCCCCATAAGTTACGTCTTTTGTAAGTTGCAGCGGAAATTTACTTGAGTCCATTAATGATTGCACTCACAAATAAAAAAAATTTGATGCAAACAGATACATAAGTAAAGAAACAGTTAAGAGAATCAACAACTGCTAACCATTTGAAGCCGGTTGTTACATAGGTTTTCTTGAATATCAATTTATATATCAGCTGCATCTTCTTGATATTTTAGCGTAACATGTTTCAGACGCTCCGGTAATTTTGGGCAATATAATGAAGTACCAGAATTTATTAAGGCAATTTACTCTTGAACTTGTTCAATTTTCTCAACATTCGTTGTAGATATCTGAATACATGTCCTTGGCTTAGTTAAAGAGTTTAGGAAAGAATCCCGCCCACTTGTTTCTCTTTGATTCAAAGTTATGAATGAAGAGGGCATTACGATATGGCTTTTTACGTTTTGAATTACCGATAATAACCATTTCCTATTTAGTATCTTTCATATAGGCATTTGTATGTTTTTACATACCACGTATGATTTTATTTATTACCATGAGAATACGGTGATAGTGGGCCAGTTTTTATTAAGAGATATTGCAGACGTTGGGCAATGACTATCCTCTATTTGCATAGTATGGTATGGTGAATTGTTTATTACCAGGACCCAATGGCTCGGGAAGCGATGGTAGAAGTACTGAGGTCAGCCATTGGAGGAACAATTGGCCGCGGTTAAACAAAGAAAAGAATTCCCACCAAATCTTTCCGTCGAGCCAGCGGCAACCACTACGAAGTATTCTCCTTCTCCCGGCGGCACTGGACGCCGGCTTGCAGCATCACTGGTGGTTGGCTGAGTACTGTCTTCCCACTCCATGCTGTGATTCTTCCTTGTGGTAAACCACGTCTCATCCAGGTAAATCACCTGCCTACCCCCTTTCCGCTGTCGTTTGAGTGCCCGGAGAGCGACGATCCGGCGGCACACTATGTTCAGGGATTCCTTCTTCATATACATCTTCCTCTGTGAGGTCTTTTATCGGAGTCCCATTTCGTAGATGAATAGCTATACCTGCGTCTGCGAGGTTTCTTCCGAGATGATGTTCGCCATCCTCAGTTCTTTCGCAAGGGAACCGATTGTGAAGATCTCCATAACACCAAATTTGTCTTAGATCTTGCGATCTTTCGACGAATGGAACCGTTAGTAAAATTGTCGAAGACATTGGGCGATGAAGGCTGTGAGGGAGTTGTTGGCTTCTCTGGCGGAGACCTCACGCTGCCCTGCACCATAGGCCGTACCGCTCGCACCGTCATCTTCATGACATCTGCAACTCGTTCATTTGGCTTGTAATGGAAAAGTACAAATTTTAACTATTTTTGCTGTTATTGTCACAGGGTGGCTTAATAAGTGAGCTGCTTGCTAATATTTCAAGATCCTGCTAATATCACTGGTTGCATTGAATATGAACATCAAAATGATGTAACATTCCTGCAAATAGTAAACGTTACGTTAATGTAACTTTCCATCGGGACTTTCAACATATAATTTGTTTATTTTGTTTTGGAAATGCCCATCAACAAGCTTATAAAAATTTTAAGTAGTACAGCTAAAAATGAAGGTATGGATATGTGTTTCCTTATCATTGAAATATAAACCTATGCAGTGAGTTGCAAGCGACTAAATAGGCCTACTAGTTTTAACAATCATCATCCTTCCACAGGATGCTATAATTTTCAGTTGGACAAAATATTTTAAAATAATTCAAGCATTTTCCGGTGTATGTATGTGAACGGGAACCCTTCAAGAGATTATCACTTAACTTTTCACAGAAATTCTTAGCCCATTGGCAACCTTCTCTGCATTATATGCAGCGAACACCCTCAATGCATTTGCATTGCGGCATCCACGATGACAATACCGCAACTTGTTTGCCATAGCTGATGACAGTTGGATGGACGTATACTTGGAGCAATGGGTGACTTCAGACGTTTTTGAGTTATCGGACGACAAAATAAACACGCCTGAAAATCAGTGAACTACTGCCCCTCTAATTTTCTGTCGCGCCACTCCTCTGTATCTATACACTGTAAATAAACCTTGAGGTTAAAATAATCTCTCAAAACAGTGAAATACAGATACAAATTAATGTATATTTTACGGCCATTTTGCAAAATTGGTATTTTACAAAATTGCCGGCCATTATGCAAAAGGATCAAATTCATGGTCACATTGCAAAATGACCTAAATTTCTCAATTTTTGCAAAGCGACCAAGATTTTAGTCAGTTTACAAAATTATCGTTGGTCAGTTTACAAAATGTCCTTACAGCAAGCAGCCAGATGGAAATAAGAGCGAGGGAATGATAAAACTTAAGTGAACATAACTAATTTTATTCATTTTCAGAAAATACAACTTTCAAATAAATCAAAACGTATAAAGTTTTAGCAAGTAACTAGTTGAAAGAAAGTAAATGGTAAACATAAGTGTATGCACAATACATTAAAGAAAATAATTATAAAATACATCAAAGTTTACTGTATTTGTGTGTCGACCTTGTTAGAGCAAGAGGCACTGCATTTGCATCTGCTGTTGCATAAAACAGTTTTTTAAACACTTGCAGCGTCTGGTCATACATAACTTAGTGCAAGAGCATTTAGCGAATCCCTGACCTTGTCCCATTGATTCTGCAATGGATACTTCCCGCAGGCTTACTTCCCGCTCCTGTACATCATCATCTAGCGAAAGAATTTTTCTAGACATGGAGTATATTGGTTGCGAGTGTACACCTGTTTAAGCAGGCCGTGTTTTGTACCAAGCTTATATGTGCCATTGTCCAATACCTGAAAAACAACTGCCTTCACATTAGTTAACTGCACGTCCTCCGCGGTCAACTAATGGAACAGGAACCATCACAGTGTCCCCTACTTTGGCTGGTTGAAGTCTCCTCACAGAATTAGCGATCATTTTTTGGGCTTGTTTCTGTTGTTCTATGTTGGCCTTCATTTGTTCAGTATGGATACTCTGACTCCGACTGCAGATGGAACAAAGCACAGGCTCATCAGCATCGTTATTCATCATAGAACACGGAGTATAAGAGTGACATGGGTTCTCACACACCTTGCACACATTTGAACCACAGGAGATGCAGTTAATGACAGCGGATGGTTCTTCTTGCTCTTCAACACCTGCCTCTTCCTCCTCTGTGTCTGTGACCTCATTGACAACACCTAGTGCCTCTGCAAGCTGCTCCTCCGTCTGCATACCGTCCAGGAACAGGACTTCCTCTGGTACAGAAGTTGCGTCAACACCAAGACGAGCCTTCTGTCCATACATGGCCTCATATGGTGTCCTTCCAATTCCGGAGTGAAAGCGGGTATTTTTCTTCCACTGGACAAAGCGCAGTCCCTGTGACCATTGTTTAGAGTTGTTGTCCTTTATCCATCATGCGAGAATTGCTTCAATATCCCTGTTGGCACGTTCCACACGAGCCCTGCGGTTGGGAATGTCGTGGTTTGCCATGAACCATCTTGCACTCTGGCCACATCATCAGAACTTCCTTGACAGGCTGAAAATTAAAAAGCGAATATCAGGTTTTGTCATATACAGGACGATTCATTAACCGCTATGTTGTGAGTTTTGAGAGAGAGAGAGAGAGAGAGAGAGAGAGAGAGAGAGAGAGAGAGAGAGAGAGAGAGATTTTTACAGAAATCATTTTTTCTATACCTTATTTGAGAATTCTCTTCCATTGTCAGACTGCAGGATATGGTGGGTCCTTTGTCAACGAGGTGGAAAGCAACCTCTTCAGCAGTTTTCGTCTGTAGAGCCCGAAGACACACCATCTTCGTCAAGTGATCTTGATAGTTCAGAATGAAACGATGTTTTCCATCTGGCTGCCTCTGCATATCGATCAAGTCGACCTAGAAATAGACAGAACATCAAAAAATCGTGAACAAAGGCAAGGGTATTAAAGACTCCCCTATGACATCAAGCCATGACAATAATGAAATTACTATCAACGGGCTTAACCAGTGCTTGTTTACTAACCTGAGCTCGTGAGTTCATGCTGTTGGATACAATTGGCTTCACAGTCACAGACTTGCGTACAGAACTGTAAATATAACTCAATTTGGGATCTTGAAATATTGGCATATTTTTCACTAGTTTCCCTAAAGACAATAGTTCTACCTCCATGCCCACTTGCACGATGAATAGCATCGATCACATCGAACGCATCTTCAGCGCATACGAATCTAAGATGAGTTCCCTTCTTCTGCAATTTCTTAACGGTGATACCTTCAACTGTGACCTCAAGGATTTCATACTTTCGTAACAAACGATAGTCTTTCTGAGTCTTTTTAATGTTAGCACCTTTAAGTTCATCCAAGCGATTCATAATTTGTTCGTATTCATTTCTGCACAACAAACTCGAAGTATTTGATGCTTTCTTTTCCTCAGCCGTGACCAGCTTTGAATAATAATCAGTTTTTCTATTTTCTATTGTACAAATTTCCAGAGTATAATAAAATGCACACAAAGTGCTACGTTGGTCGTCTTCTCCTGGCTTTCAGCAGTGCCTTACTGACAACAGTGTCACCAGTCAGCTCCCATTACTATTGTGGAGAGAGAGAAAGAGGGGGGGGGGGGGGGTGGATAATAAGTGAATGGTCGACAATTATACAGTACAATTACCCGTAGTGGGAAACGAGTAAATGAACCAGTAAACTACCCAATATTATAAGAGATGATTTACAGAAGTTGGTCGTCTTCTCCTGGCTTTCAGCAGCGCCTTACTGACAACAGTGTCACCAGTCAGCTCCCATTACTA
>NC_061110.1:27291361-27301361 GCF_015104395.2 Macrobrachium nipponense | reverse complement strand
TTTTATCAAAAGAACAGTGAAAGTTCCATATATATATATATATATATATATATATATATATAATATATACATACGATATATATGCCATATATATAATGTATATCCATTAAAGTACGCTCTCTCTCTCTCTCTCTCTCTCTCTCTCTCTCTCTCTCTCTCTCTCTCTCTCTCTCCTCTTTTTGTATAGAGTAAATCTACCTAAACTGTATGGTTTAATAGCAAAACATATTTGAAGTACTGTATCATTTTGTATAGGCAATAATGTTTTGTCCTCCAATTAGTATTTTAAGCATTGTGGTAATTCAGAATTGCAGAAAATTTATTTTATTTTCTTATTCATATTGCTGCATTTTTCTATATATCTTTAGATGTGAATTCTAAATGATTATCATAGCATTTTTGAGACTAGCAGGATAGGGTCTATAGGGGAAAATGAATAGGATTTAAACGGTTTTAATGCTTTTCTTGCGATAAATTTTGCAGTAAGGGAGTTCGTAAATCAAAAATTTGCCGACTGTAAATGTCTTAGGGAGTAGGGTTTCCTCAAGAAGGTAATAATTTATTTTTTTTTTATTAAGTAGGCGATGAACATAAGAAAGCTACCACAAGTTTTGGCTCCCTAAAGAAAGAAATGATGGATTAATATGGAGGCGTTCTCAGTAGTGATAACTCACATGCCAATTGCTTAGTCGTAAGGCTGCTTAACATAAGTTAGCCCCCACCCCGCACATATACACACAGATACACAAAATATTTTTAACTATACCACATGGCTCAAAAATTTTTCCTTTAACACAGACTGTCAACCTCGCTGAACACACACACACACACACACACACACACACACACACACACACACACACATATATATAGATATTATAGATAATATATATATATATATATAATATATATGTTGATGTATGATGCAGCACGCATGCATAATATATATATATAATAATATTATATATATAATTATATATATATCTACTATATATGTATATATTATATATATAGCTATATATATATATATATATATATATATATATAATAGCTAGAGCATGCATATATGTAGATCTATATGTATATATATATATTATATATATATATATATAATATTTATATATGTGTGTGTGTGTGTATGTGTGTATGTGTATATATTTGCGTATGAAGTACACGGTGAGTACCTTACATCATACTAACCTTTCTCGTCAAAATAAATTGCCGGAACCCCAGATGAAAGAGAGAGGAACAGTGAATCAGGAGGTTATCTTGCTAAAATTAACCTTCGCGCGGGGTTGCTAGATCAGATGTGAAATCTGAAAAAAATCCTTCTTTTTCCTTTTTTGTCTCTCCACGCTTGACAGAATAGCAAAGGGAGAAAGTCTGTTTCATAAACATGTTTTTTATATATATATCGCTTCGACTACATTTTTTTTTGTTCTCGGTTCAGTTCATCTGAAAAGCCAGGACAGAAATAGATCAGATATGATTTCCGCACGAATTTCCTCATTGGCTCCAAAGGCGTAAAGAGGTTAATCGTTTTAGAATATTACAATGCAGAATTACACGATTATCGTTTTGGTAATGCATTGTAATGAAACGACGTATAATGTATGGAAGCTTTCGTAATGTCATTGGATGTACTTTGTTAATTACCTTATAATTTCTATGAAACTGAATACAGAAGTAGGTAATATTCTGAAAAATAATCCGATAGATGTGCAATTTGGTGTTCAAAGCTCAATTATGTAATTTTACAGACAATTATGCTTTGCCTGTCATTATTTTTTCGTTTATTTCCACGAAATGAAAATTAGTTTGTGTAATTCAATGGTTATGATTTTATTTTACAATTCAGTTTATGTAACCTTGGTGATTCCATTTTGCGTGTAAACATTTAAATTGAAGTCCATTAAACCGTGACCGTTAGAATGTGTAAAACTCGTGTTATTATTATCAGAGTATTGACCATATAATTATCAGCTCAGGGTACTGAAACAGAAGAGGGTATTGTAATACAACGATCACTTTACGATAAGTTTATGTCTCAGCTTACATGACCAAAGGATTCTTAGGTGATATCACTCCAAAGCAAGAAGGACTTAGTACAATTCATTGTTCAATCAAGTGTTTTGGATTATAACAAGTTCAAATCATTCGTTATTTGTGTTTTATATATTAAATCGATTAACATAAGATGACCCGAGCTGACTTAGTAAAAAAACGAGCAAGGTTACAATGACATAGCAAGCGTCATTATATTATATAATTTTGTATATTATTTATTTATTTATTTATTCATTTATTTATTTATATGAAATTAATATTTTCCATAAGATGACCTAAGCCAAGTTAAAAAAAACTGAGCAAGCTTACAATGACATAGCAATCGATATTATATTTGTTATAATTTTTTATCAAGTGAATAATTTCCAGAACGTAACATGAGCTAAATTAAAAGAATACTGAGTAAGCTTATAATGACATAGCAGTCGTCATTATATCATTTGATATATTATTTTTTCATAAGTGAATAACGCCCATAAGGTGACCTGAGTTAACGTAAAATAAACTAAGGAAGCTTACAATGATATAACAATCGTCATTATATTTTTTATATTATTTTCTATATTAGTTAAATGAAGAATGTCCATTAGGTGAACTGAGCTTATTTTAAAAACTAAGCAAGCTTGCAATGACATCGGAAGTGTCATTATATTATTTGTTTTATTATTGTTTTATATATTTAACGAGTAATTTCCATAGGAGAACCTGATAATCTGAGCTAACATGATAAAATGAGCAAGGTTACAATGCCATAGAAACGTCATTATATTACCAAAAAATTATATTTTATCTGTTAGGCTACGAACTTCTTGTTTCCGATCTGACAATTGAAACAAAGTATATGGCGTGTGGATTTTCTTGTAACCGTCATGACTAATAGAACAAAAAATATGTACGATTTCGGTCTCAACGAATTCCATTCGGGGCGAAGATTACACATGGATGAACTTTCCTCGCTTCCTTTCGTTAATCTGCAAGCCACGAAAGAAATTTTCGAAGAAAAAAAACCCAGTGTAAGAACAATAAATTTTCTTATTTTGGGACCGTGAACTTTACGTACTACATAAATCACTCATACATATACATCAAACACTGCAGGGAAGAAATGACCGGTGTCGGCTTTATTGCTAAGCCATCTTCAGAGGACTGATGCCAAGTGATAGAAATTCAGGATCTACAGCCGTGATTCATCTTTTCCCTGCGGTGTCCGACATATAAGACGACGTGTAAAAGTGATTATAAGCATATATCGTCCGTAAATATATTGTATATATAGTCATGATTATTCTTTCTTTTTCACATACTTATCTGATTAAGTTTACAATATTAAAAGTATACTTACTAACTAAAATAGAATATGGTATGCATTCGGACATACTTAGTGGTTAACACCCTGTTATAGTCAAGAAGACCCAAAATTGATTCCCAGATGAGACGCCTAGATTTAAACCATTTTGTTTGGTATGTATTGCGTCCCTTTTAACCTAAGCAGTGAATTACGTAGTTGGTGTTTGGTCGACTGTGGTAATTGCTGGGAAGTTATAGAATGATATGCAGCAAGCAACCTCACTCCTGAAGCTGTTTGGTGCACACACACACACACACATACATTCGAGTATAACACATGAGTCGCATTTACATGCAGGGAAGAATGCATGCATGCATACATAACAAAAACGTGCGGATAGAAATACAATGATAATTTTGACAACGCTGCATCTGCAAATTTGTGTGTGCACATGGAGGACAACTTTAATTTTTCTCACAAAATTAGGGAAAGTTTTGTGTCTCTTATTTTCCAGTCACTTTGTGCTGGATAATCTTACTGAATTTGGATCCAGGTCGGATCACAAGCAAAATCTGATTAATTTTCTGGTCTCCTCTAAATCTCACGAAAGAACCATGAAAAACCCGAACCCGGGTCTGGATCAGCAAAAAAAGAAATCATCTGTTATATGATCGTGTTCCTTCAGAGAAGCCCAGAATTCCTCCTGTTTTCGCAATTTGATCCCAGATACCACTACGTAACCTGATCCAAGTCATCGACAGAAGTTTAATAGGAAGGTTGTAAACTCTCGAGCAATATCTTTGGAAATCGGAAATTTCCTTGGTAAAAATTCGCAGGTTACTGGCGTCGGTTTCATTGCGCAGTCATATTTTATGTTAATAAATAAAAATGTGAATTTTTTAGTACAGGAGGAATTATTGTCTGGTGAAGTTGTATTATTATGACCGTGATACTGTACTTCGGCAGAAGTCAAGTTGTTCTGTTGAAGATTTAATATTTTGTTATGTTGCTATCTCTTTGCTTTATTTTGAATTTGTTAATTAATTTAGGTACAGCAAAACTCCTCAGCCTGGATTTATTACGAAGTTTTATCCATATGAATTTGGATGAGCACTAGTGCATCTCGATCGAGAAAATTTCATCTTTCCAACTTAATAATTCCTCCTTTTTTTTCTTTTTTTTCTCAAAGTGTCATAAATGCATTTTTTTAATGGTTTGAGTTTATCTGCATCGACTTCTTGTTGCAGCAAAATATCACCATCTAGGATGTGTAATGGGAGAAATACACTTGATACTTAGCTGAAACTGGAAGTCAATGATAAAATCACCGTTAATTCAGATAACTCAAAAAAAAAAAAAAAAAAAAAAAAAAATTGCATATTCGACACTTTGCCCAAAAAATAGACAAACTGTACAAGTATAAGAGTGCTAGAGCAGTTTAGTAAAATATACCTAGTTTATTTATTTATTATTGAATACCAGCATAAATAAGTCACAATACTATATTATTGTTATTATTATTATTATTATTATTATTATTATTATTAACGGTCACGTTTTACCACTTTATGCTGTAGTATCATTGCTGATACCTGGTATTGTCCAAGTGGGTGAGGCGTAATTGTCTGTGTAATGAAAAACGTAGTGCAAAATCAGAAATTTCAATTTCATTAATGAGGTTCTATAACTGAGAGAGGATTATTTTATATTCACTTACAGAGTCATGAATAAGATTAATTTAATTTTCCACTACGCTTTTTATTTTTTTGCTTATCCATTCGTTTAGTAATATACATACTGCCCTAACATAACTATACTAAATCCGTATTTGGAAACCTGGCGACCATTAACTTCTATTCAAGATGATTATTGTTAGAAATAGTTTCAGTTTTAAAAGAACACTTAACAAATTCTTTATTAGGGTAAATCTTGGTAAACCGTATGCATTTTTTTTGTGGTTTGGGATTTAGTCAACCTTGGTGATTTCTGTAACAAAATAGTTTTTTCACGAGTAACCAGTCTAGTTACACGATTCGGATATTGAATTTCCTATTCATTGCAAAGAAAGTTACTCAATAAGAACATGGTTTACATAAAATGGTTTTTATTGCTTAGCTGTGCTTTGATATCCCTATGGAAAGAAAAATCACATTTTCAGCATATTTAGAACAGTAAGCGTAAAGTGATTACAGTAATGAGTAATTAGCTGACTTAAGATTGAACAGTAGCACTGTAGAGTCATAATGCTATCACAATTACCGTATTGGTTATAGATGCGCAGAAATAAACATCCAAAATCAGCGTTTTTATGCATCAATTAACACAACCTCTCCAATCGAACCTAAAATTGAAATGACGCCAATAACTGTCAAAGGACCGGCCAACGATGTTCAAGCGCGTTGGAATATTGGCATGACATAAAAGGCGTCTCAGGACATCATAACACACCAGTGACTTGGCAAAGGTGATGCCCTTTAATGTGCTGGTATGCAGAAGCCTGTCTGATAAGTATGCCAGCATTAACGAGGGCATCGGTCATGAGATATAATTATCTGAAATGGCGGCGCGTTTTTCGGTCTACACCTTACCCCTCCTGACATCTGTGTAGGTCATGATGGGTGCAGGGAAAGAAACGTTGGGAGCTGTCGGTTGTGTTGATGTATAAACTAGGCCAATATGACAGCCAAGTTTTCAGAAGAAAAAAAGTATGACGAATTACGCTCACGTGAACTGAAGGTCATTACAAAGTGTGCAGTCTCATACCCAGACGGACATAATGACAACGTACTTATGTATATGAATATTCTTGAGTTCGTGGTAAGTGAACAAAGCAGTAAATGGTGATTCAGGAGTGTCCTGTTATGAAGGTTCATCCTTGGTTGTAATACTACTACTAGCTGAGGAAAAATAACATCCACCTCTTTCACTTAGTTTTCACAAAAAAGAAAATTTATTATTTAGAATTTTTGGCATCTACAAATGAATCTGAGATTAGGTTGATCAACAACAACAACAATAACAACAACAACAACAACAATAATAATAATAATAATAATAATAATAATAATAATAATAATAATAATAATAATAATAATAATAATAATTACGACAAGAATGTGTCATCGACATCTTTTATGTGAATAAGCCCCTTTAAACTTGTGATAAATATACTTGCATGTCATTTCATTTGTTATGTAACAAAAAAAAGGTATAAAAAGTTCGTGCTTACGTAATAGATGTATAAATACATTCGGACATCATTAAAAAGAACTTACTCTTCAGTCGGAACACTAGTTCAGTGGAGGTTACGTCTGCATGATTCATGTCATGCTAATTCAAGAGTCAACATTGCGTTCATGTAAATCTTGAAAGTCATAAAATGCTTTTATCTCACAGGCATTGCTGTGCCGACTAGTTTATGGGTGGGATGGGAGCGTTGAGATTTGAATCATCTTCTTTGTTTTTGGTGTTTTTTGTATCGAGGGCGATTTATTCCTCGTTTCTTTTGTTTCTTGTGTCCTCTGTATGAAAAGTATTTATTCGGTAGATATCATCTTGTATGATAATTCACTGAAATGTAGATTTTTTCCCATATTAATAGATTATCTTTACTTTTGTATCAAGTTCTACATTAGTTAAAGAACCGGTATTAAATTGATAATATTTTCGTTAATGACAGCATCAATGACTTGGAATTAAGGAAAAATAATGTCATTTCCTGTAGAGGTCATCAGGGTGAAGAAATTAATGGTACCGATTATGTTAGGCACTTTAAAACAAGGGGTGGAAAAAAGAGAACGATTACAGGCTTGATTGCGGAGTAAGTGATAAACCATCCTCTCAAAGTAATAAGGGTTAAGAAAATTTAGTAAGAAAGAGAATTCCGAATTATTAACAACAAAATGGAAAAAGAAAAACATAAAAGAGCGTGCAATCTTTAGAGCATCACTGATTTCCACAGAATAACTGATTACAGTGAAAAGCGTAAAAGATAGTTTGGCATATTAGAATGCAGCCCAAGAGGCGGAAGTCGTCCTTTGATCTTGATAGGAATTGTATATGCAGGATAAGGAGGCGGGTAAGTGTAACACTATATATCGATTTACACAGAGTTAATCAGGGTAAACGCGTGAGATAGGAATTACGAGATAGTTTGAGATGAGGAGGAGGAGGAGGAGGAGGAGGTATTCGTCTCATGAAAACATTCGAAAAATTATATACAGGAAAGAGAACTGAAGTGAGTGTTGAGGAAATGATGGAAAAGTTGGTCTGATGGCTGCTTAATAATTCATGGTTTACAAAAAAAATATTTTGGTCTGAGGCAAGATGGGGATAGGGTTTTTGCTAATTTGGGTGGCTGAATTCAAATTTATAAATAGTTTTGCTCTCTCAACCTCTAGTTTTCTGGCTTAAATAGTTCATTTTCGTATAAACAGAGAATATATAATGTGTCCACATTTCAAGAGTGCGCAGCTATATAACAGATAAAACAGGTTAGATACCTAGAGGTGATGAGGTAAAAACGGATTTCAAATTTGAATGCAGCACCCAAATAGGTTAAAATAGGGTATTTTTGTGCTTGCCCAATTTCTTGGCTGAAATCTTAATAATTAGGATTCAGCCAAAGAAGCTGACTCGCAAACACCTTTATTCCATATCCCTGTTCTAGGTCTCAATAGAAATAGTATGAACAGGTACGGGAGGTGAGGTAATCTGGTTTGACGGGTGTTACAAGTCAGCCTAAGAGTAGGAGGGATCCGTCCCTCAACCTCAATCGAAACGGCATGCACTGAAACGGCATGCACTGAAAAGAAAGGTGAGGAGAGGATGAGTGCAAGTTATTAAAGATTTTGCACGACGAAATGAACAGTAAATCGTATTTCTGTTATTTTAATTAACAACTTTAAATATATCGTTATAGGCCGGGTAGTATTTTTATTGTGATTTAATATTTAACGACGCCATAAAGATAATATTACTATTAGTAAACAGTGTTTTCTCTCTCTCTCTCTCTCTCTCTCTCTCTCTCTCTCTCTCTCTCTCTCTCTCTCTCTCTCTCAGGCTGATGGGAACCTATTTATGTAATAATTAATGAACAAATTAACGAACAAAGTATAATTTTTCTCTCTTATGACTATTACACGACTCTCAAAAACAGACACACTTATGAAAATGAACTTATGTTTATATCCTTTATTTTAAATTCTCTTGTCAAGTTAAAATTGTCAACACGATAAAAAAAAAACCTTTTTTTTTCATTTATTATGAAATCCATTAACATATTGTTACCGATTAACTATTACTTTATTCAGTTACACAGATGTTTATCAGCAGATGTCGTGTCATATTTGACACTAACAAACGTAATTTTGTTAACTTCCACCATATAATTAGCTGGCAGTCCTGATGTGGAGAAAAAACAGAAAATGGATTTTCTCTCCAGTTCGACTGCTTTTGTTCTGCAATGCCGTTTTTGCTTACCACAAAAATATACTCATACATCAGGTTTTTTTCGAGCTTCGCTGAAAATAACTTTAGGTATTAAAACATCATTTGCGTGCGTGTGTGTTGAATGTGGATGTTTTGCGTGTGGGTGTTTTATTGATCTTTGTGCTAGTTTGTTGTTTCGCTCTAAATGGTCTCACCTGGGAGCCGTCAGTAAGGGGTACAGGTCTAGGTTTGATCGCATATTTTTTCGTAATGTTCCTATAACATTGGGGGTTGTAAATATTAATCCATTGATTCAAAATCTTGTACAGTTAGTCTTAAATTAATTATTTGATATGAATCGTGGCTATTTAAGAGACTATCTTTCTAAATTCAGCAAGGCAGATTTACACTTCAGTTGCCCGTTCTGATCATTGTCTTTTCTCTCGACGTTCAAAAGAGTGAGTCGGTACTTCAGGAACCAAAGAGGCATCATCTCCCCTGTCTGACTTCTCTAATAACTCTGGATTACTTCCTTACTTTCTTTGCAATCTAAACATTCTTATCTGACCACGGATATATCTTGGGTGCCCATACTTGTCCTCTGCTACTAATCAGAATTTATTGTTGAATACTTTAAATTGGTTATTATATAAAAATTATGAAATCCTGCACGGAGTTTATATTCTTCAGCAGCTTCTTCCTTCAGCTGGTGATAGTATAAATACTAATGTATATATAAATTAATGAAGTACTGGTCCTGCGTAGGACACGTGAAAAACAAGTAAAAAGTGCTCGGCGCAATCGAGTCTTTTGCTACAGCGTATATGCTGTATGAAAATTTCAGCCACGACCCATGAAACTCTCAACCGCGGCCCATGAAACTTTCAGCCACTTCCCAGTGGTGGCCTGTGTTGTTGGCACCTATAGCGGTGTTAACGCACGACCATGGCTAACTTTACCCTTCACCATTCATTTTATATTTTTAATTCATGCACTTGTAAAACCTTGAGGTTCCTACTCTCTTCCTGTTACAAAACCTCTGGCTGAGGATTTTGCATGAATATAGTTTTTTTTTAAATCACTTAATATATCCATTCTTTCTTCAACAGTCATTTTTATGTTATTAATTCAAGAACTCGCGGAACCTAGAAATTGCTTCTCTCCTCTTGTTACCATCTTGTCAGTCAATTATAAATGCCCACATGCAAAATTATT
>NC_061110.1:27273861-27286361 GCF_015104395.2 Macrobrachium nipponense | reverse complement strand
ACGTAGGTCTGCTGGTAAACTGTTCTATTCAGTTGTCAAGAGGAAGGGAAACCAATCACATAGAAACAACCCGAAGGGAACTTTGTTAGTTGTTAATAACATGGCAACATTGTCCCTCTCCCGGTGGAGTATTACCGACTGCCTTCGCTGGATATTCCATATTCAACGAAACCCAACACGTTCTCGCTGAACATCATTCGAGCTTTAATGAAAAGGATTGAAGTTGGAAATTCAGTGTGAATGTGAAGATACTTATTTAAGAAGAATAGCAATGGAAATGTTAAAAAAAATGGAAAAGTCTTATCAAGAGAAGTGAATAGCACATAAAACCGCGACGTATCAAGCACTTGAATATTTATTTTCCATTTCTTTATTCACAAATGGACGGAATAAGATCATCTACACACACACACACACACACACACACACACACATATATATATATATATATATATAATATATATATATATATATATATATATATATATATATATATATATATATATATATATGTATTCACCCCAATCTTAATACGCATATCCGTCAGGGTAAATGGGAATTTAGTGAACATGTACATGTAGGCTTTAAGGTATTAGTAATCTCTAGATGTATTTGAATAATAGCAATATTATATTTATCAGAAAGTGAATATTCATTGTAAACTTACTTAAAATATCTTGTGCTTTGGTTTTATCCATTATGACATGTAAAAGGCAACAAGGAAGTTCAACTTATCATTATGATGATATTACTATTTAACTACTATAGAGTGTATAGCCGTTGTTAAAAGTTTGAAACAAGTTTTTCTTTTGAAGCAAGAAAAGAAAAAAAACGTTGGTTGATAAAACATTGCAAACACGGTCTATAAAAAGAGAGTTAAAATTAGCTATTTTCTGACAGGAAATGCCTGACTTGACTAACAATAGAATACTTTCATGAGATAATATCCCCATATGTAAATCATTTGTCTTTGTGGTTGGGTACGGAAAGGGTGCATTTCCCCCTGGGGTAACTGGCAGCCTTTCTGTCTGTGAGTGTTTTTTTGTTCTTATTATCTACGTTTTTATATAGTTGTTTGAGAGACAAAGAAACATGCTGTGAATTGTACGCACTTTAGGATTTTTGCGGCGTCCTTTTGGCCCTTGGCTACAACCCCTTTCATTCCTTTTACTGTACCTCCGTTCGTATTATTTTTCCTTTATCTTACTTTCCACCCTCTCATAGCAATTGTTTCATAGTGCAAGTGCCAGGTTTTCCTCCTGTTGCACCTTCAAAACCTTTTTGCTCTCAATTTGCCTTTCAGCGTCAAATGACTTCATGTCCCAGCACTTGGTCTTTGGCCTAAGTGATATATTCTATTCCAGTGACCTTTCAAATGGTTAGATTTGTCTGAGTTTAATAATAATAATAAAAAAAAAAACTAAATATAGACGTATAGTATCTGTAGTCGACATTCATTGTATTGTGAATTTGTTCGAACCCGCGAGTCACATACTTTATAGTAAATCAAGAATAATAAAATCATATATATAAAAGTTAGTCATTTACTAAAGATTCTTAATTTTATTGCTTTTACTGAAGAATTATGAAACTACGAAACCATCAAGCGTTTCAAACAAACCTTTAACTAAAACTTATCCACCTGGGATTTGCTGTAACCCTTTTTGCTGCAGAGATTAAGCTTCTTTATTCAAAGCTACTTTTATTCTATCATTAGGGAGGAAAATATGAGTCACTATAAGGTTTTGGCGAGGCAGCCGTTAGTCATAAAGGCTACGCTGCTTTAACTGACTAGATCAGATTAATGTAGTGTGGAGAATTTATAACGTTTCTTTTTATAGGCGCTTCGATCAGTGACGTTTGGTTATGTCGACTGCAGTACTTGTTTGCTCCCCGTTGATGAGGGAAGTGCCGTTAGTGCACCTCACGCGGTACACTCTAGGCATTACTTAAGGATCTTTGCAGCGTCCCTTTCGTCCCCTAGTTGCATCCCTTTGCATTCCTTTTACTGAACCTCCTCTGTTCATATTCAGTCTTACTTTCCACCTTCTCTTGGCAATTGCTTCATAGTGCAGCTGCAAGGATTTCCTTCTGTTGCACCTTTAAATCCTTTTCACTCTCAATGTACTTGAATGAGCTCTTAGGTCCCAGAGCTTGGCCTTTGGCCTTAATTTTATATTTCATTCGGTACTTGTTGGCTTATTCTCAATGAAAATTTTGCTTTGCATAATGAAGATTAAAATTGACAGTAAGTGAAAGCCGATATAGTCGTGATAATAATACTGAATTAATGATTATAAGGGCATCTCGTTGTGGCTCTTTTGTCTTTGCAATGCGGACATTTATAGGATGTTTGAACAATTACTCATAATGAACAATAGTTTTTCCCAATAGTTTTTTTTGTAATATGATTATCTTTTTTTTAACATAAAAGGTTTTGTATAGTATTTAGCTAATGAGAGGTAAGTGAGGTAATAAGTACAATTATAATCAGATATGTACCGATTACTTCTAGGTAATTGCACAAATTATCAGAAAAACTTGAAGTTATTCTATAACGTTTACTGAAGCTCATACCTTTGGTTCGTTTTCCCATGCTAAGTTTTACCCACACTTAAAGATAAATTACCTCCAATTCTTAAGTAATTATACCCAACTCTAAATAATTTTTTTTCTTGAGTTTGTAGGGAAATTTTTTCTTCGAAAAACAGTAAAGAGAGATTTGTAAGTATAACACAGTTTGCACAAAATCAGTAGAAGCTTGATATCGTGGTTTCAGTTGATTGACTAGATCAATGACTTGGATCAATTAGGATGCCTTGACAACAAGATAACAGTATCAGTGACTAGCAGCAGCAACGGAAAAGGGTGCCTGCGAACTGAAAGTAGTCAGTTTAGTACTGTTAAAGATTTGCTAACTACCAAGATTGGGTTCAAAAATAAAAACACCATACATCCAGTAAAATTAAGTATAATTTCACTAAAAATGCAAAGGATATTATAGGGCCTTCTATTGAACCCCGTGGCACTGTAGCTACATAAAAAAAGTGTTACAAACACTAACTTGTGCCACACCAAGTACGATGTATTAACTAAAAAAGCTAGAATTAATTCTAAAGTTAACACTCACGTAGAGTAAAATAGGATTTCCTGCACCAGGTCTGACACAGAACAGCTAGAGACAAAGTAGCACTCAAATAACAGGGTCTATGATCACTTTTCGTTTTGAAACTGTTTCTGTTTAACACCGTTGAAGGACACACAGGTAGACGCAACACCACTAGCGGAACATCAGCGGGATATTTCAAAGAATTTACTTTACTTTTGAGGCGCAAGTGCAAAGCAACTTTGCCGACTTCCGTATTTGGTTTCAAGCAAAAGTATTTACTCGACAGCTTGATGCCAAGAAAACAACTAGAATCACTTATAAATATATTACTATATTACTGCAAAGAGAGATTTATATTACTGCACTGGGTCACAGTTCACTGGAATGGAAATTTGAGTCACTGTGCCGGGTCACAATTCACTGGAATGCGAATTTGGGGAAAAACCAATTCAGAGAGTGTTTTGAGGATATAGGAATGGGAACTGAGAAGTTAGTTAGGAATGGGAGCTAGGATTACAGACACTAGTTTAAGTTGAAAATACAGTTTTCTGGGCACATTTCCTGATATGTCAGTGGACTTACCGTTCGTTGTAGTGTGAGTCAGTGGGGATGATGGCCAAGGAAGCTGGTATCTTCTTGCAGCCAGTGAAGGGAATAAGTATGGGCGATGGTTGGAGGTGTTGGTTATGGTGGTGAGTTTGTGACTCGTCTGGAATATGAGTCCGTTTGGGAAGGTTTCTCAGCTCGAAGGGTGTACAGCTGAGTCTAAGTGATAGGTGCGGGCGTAGGTCTATCGTGACTAGAACCTTCTTCCAACTGTACGGCTTTCTCCTGTGCTCGTCTGTAGGAACCTACTATACTGACTTATAAGGGCGATCGTGGGCCGTTATATCCCCGTCTGCGGCTGCCATCTTGGATGCTGTCGATTGGCTGTCTTCACTGTTTTTTCGTCCAGGGATGGATCTTTCGAATCTCCCAGGGAATGCTGGAAGAGAACAATATCTGTAAGGAACAACAATGGAGAGGGCGTCGCTGAGGAGAGCGAGGTTGCGTGTGGGCGGAGTTACTAGGTGCGGACGGGTAGGGTCAGGGTCGAGACTCGAGAGGGGTCTGTCGCTGAGCGGTGTTGTTAATGAAGTTATGGCGTCCTCGGTTACAGATAATTTAATGACGTCGGAAAATGCAAGCATCATAAAGTGACGCATGCGACACACACACACACACACACACACACACACACACACATATATATATATATATATATATATATATATATATATATATATATGTATATATATATATATAAAAGTCATATCACATTTCCGTGATTCATATACATATATCGAGCTACATTGTCCTTTAATATCTAATTCGCTATACCTCGGAATTAATATATTTTCATATATGCTTAACCGAACGGGGAATTTTTTCTCGATAATAGACTTGCCTGGACCCGGGCGCGAACCCATGGAGCCTTTCAAATCCAGGAACGTCAGTGAAGCTTTACCTACTACACCTAGTAGGTGAAAGGATTTGAAAGACTCCATGGGTTCGCGCCCGGGTCCAGGCAAGTCTATTATCGAGAAAAAATTCCCCTTCGGTTAAGTATATATGAAAATATATTAATTCCGAGGTAGAGAGAATTAGATATTAAAGGACATTGTAGCTCGATATATATATATATAAATATATATTATTATATATATATATATATATATATATATATAATATATATATCATCTTAAAAACCACAGGTGAAGAAATATAATGGGGCTTTATGTGATTATCACACATCATACATATATATATATATATATATATATATATATATATATATATATATATATATATATATATATATATATATATATAGAGAATAATTATCACATCACCGTGATTCATATAGATCATTCGAGCTACAAATGTACTTTAATAGGATGGCCTAGTAACGTTATCAAGTTGACCGACTTGATACCGTCACTAGGCCGTCCTGATTTTATTCCCGTCCACTGGACGGTGGTTCGATCCCTTGAGGGGACGAAATTGTTATCAAACTAAAAATTCCCCTTCGGTACATATATGAAAATATATCAATTCCGAGGTAGAGCGAATTAGATATTAAAGGACATTTGTAGCTCGAATGATATATATATATATATATATATATATATATATATATATATATATATATATATATATCTATATATATATATATATATAATATAATATAATATAATATAATATAAATATAAAGACCATAAACACACATTGCTTTTTTTTACTAAAAAATATGCGCAAATAGCGAATTCATTTCATCATGTAAACAACTAACAAGCAAAGGGAGTTATATGTGATAATATCTTCCTTGAGCAGTGTAACATTTACGTTTTTTGGTTTTGAAGTAGAGAAACAGTGACTTATCCATTCAGCTATCTTTGCCCGTATCATATATAATTAAACCTGTTACTACAAAGGTAAAATGAGTTCTGTATTTTTGGCTTATTATTCAAGAGCATGAAAAATCACGCGTGAAATAGTGAAAAACATATCATAATTAGCCGTACGTTACTTTTATAGTATTTGGTTATTATGGCCGTTGAGCTACAAAATAAAAATGGTTATAAAAAAAGAAATAATTTAAATAGCTATTTTTCCTCATGTATTTTAGGGAAAAAGATAACGCAAATGAAAAGAGGGGGACTTACGTCACAGGGAACTCTAATGAAAATGAGTTACTGAGATTCAGGGCCTTTGTAACACGGTTTTTTCGCAATAACTTTTTATCTATGCATTTCATAAATATAAAGCTTATTCAGGATAACACTGAAGGCTATCATGGGCATTGTTGGATTAGAAAATTCAACTTCTGGCTATAAAAACTCATTTCTCGAGTAGTTGTAAGAAGTGCTAAGTGATCCTCAAGGATCCCACCAGTTGGCCTAAACGTAGTGTTACTATGCTAGCACAGATACCCCACCTACATCTATGTATCGTTCCGCCATTCATAAAGTATTTGTCATGTTTTTTCACAGTGCAATAAGCCATGGCCTCCTCAGAAATTAAGTTTAACATTAGATTATAGGTTATTTCATTAAGTCGTAAGACAAATGCAGTTTTGCAACCATGGGGACAATTCCAAATCCTGTTAGCCATTCTTGACTGCTATGGGTTTAAAAGCCGATGAAACAAGGTGAATGAGTTTCTGTCTGATGGGTGGTCGGGGCAACATTTTGACAAACGGTGTTTACCTTGCTTACGTAATGAATGTTTTTCGACTCTTGGCTCGTAATCATTGGCCATGGCGTCGGCTAGATAATTTTTACTGTATGAAAATTAAAACTATCGGGTTTAGGTCATTGATAATGCTGACAAAATTTTTTGTGTGGTTGTAAAATATACATATGTCAACTTCCATCTACATCCGATGCTTTGATAAGGAGCAAAGTCCAAAAAACCGTGTTACAGAGGCCCTGAATCTCATAGTAGATTCATTACATGAATTGTTGTAGGATTAATCAGTAATCTCTGCAGTTGGTGTAATGCTTCACGAATGCACTCTGGTTGTATATCTAGCTGATCGTTGAGAATTATACAATTGTATATATTTATATTCATATTAATGGCGCTGTGATTGACGTAAATTTAATTTCCTTTGACTGCTACCCTTTAATGGATTTTATGCTTTAATTTCTAAAAGAATAAAACGAGATGCATTAAAAAATAACTAAATAAAGAATGAATAAAAAGAATAAAAGCTCTGAAGTCTATAAATCTTTATTTTGTTCAAGGAGTAAAAATAGTCGTGTTCCTCTCACTGACAAGACTGAGAGACAGACTTACGGAAAGACAAACGGACAGACAGCCAGACTTACGGTGACCAACGTATTAAATGAACTAAGATACCCATAAAAAATAAATTCCAATTGCACCGTAGAAAGGCAGAGGTAAGACTAATTATTTCTTCGTATTACTCTCATCATTCGCAAGCTTGGCTTCTGGGAACCAGGTTTTTTAATTCATTCTCTTAGTCTTTGAAATCTTCATCCTATTAACATCTCGTGTGGGGCTTTTCATATTCATACTGTTAGGATTAACAGTATGAAGTGATGATTATAGATATTAAATTGTGAACTATGTATATCTAAATTGTTCCCAAAAATGTGTAAGTCATTATCATTTTATACCTTGCAACCCGAGAATATTCAGTAATCTATAGCCCTGCTATGAGAGTATATTTAAATGAAAAATATTGCAGGTGAAATACAATAATCCCTTGATTTTTAGATAATTTTTTCTTGGCTGTAAGGTGTTACTAACTGATGCTGATTAGCTGTTAATCATATTTAAAACGTCTTGCAAATAAATAATGAAATGAAAACAATTTAGATATTTTTTAAAGGAACTGTCATATTTACAAAACAGGATCACTCGGAAACCGTTCAGCTTTTTATTTTTATGTTTGGACATAAGAGCTGCAAGTACGCAAATAAAATGGTGAATGTAAACGAAACAATTCCCTTTCTAAAGAAACACCTGTACATAATAATACGATATCACTATTACATAACCAAATTGTCTACAAAATACAAATATACCAAACTTTAAAGAGCAAACGTCTTAAATTCGTTTCACTTTATAGAATTATTAAACTTTAGAATGTCTGTGACAAACAGCCTGGTAGTAAACAAATGTGATTATTTATTCCATGTGACATTTTAGACCTTTTGGTAACAGCAAAAAAAGTAAATACTTTCCGCCTTTTTTAAAGCGTACTTCTGTTTGATATATATGTGTATATATATATATATATATATATATATATATATATATATATATATATATGTGTGTGTGTGTGTGCGTGTGTGTGTGTATGTGTGCGTGTGCGTGTGTATGTGTGTGTGTGCGTGTGTGTGTCTGCGTGTATTTATATTTATATTTGTAAATGTATATATATACACGCATATATATCTATATATTATATTTGCAAATTTATATATATATATATATATATATATATATATATATATATATATGAATTAGCCAATGTATATGCACGCGCGCGCACACACACACAGACACACATATATATATGTGACATATATAATATATATATATATATATATATATATATATATATATATATATGTGTGTGTGTGTGTGTGTGTGTGTGTGTGTGTGTGTGTGTGTGTGGTGACACAGCCCATCTATCTTCCTCTCGACTGAGAATAATATTAGCTTATCATAATTAGGCTAGTTTGTCGTTATTTTTACAGTTCACGAAAAATGCAATTATGATAGCTTATTGTAAAGTAAAACGAACTGTAATCGGACACTCAGCAGGAAAGGTTTAGTCAATGAACTAAATATCTGATGACCTTATAATTACGGGCCACTTCCCTAAGCACATGATAATGTCTCCTTGCACTTTCTTACTTACTCCAAAAAGAAAATATATATGTTACAATAAATAACGAACGCGTGACAGCCTGAAGAATACTTTGGAACTATTTTTATTTCATATCAAGCAGTTTGGCACTTGTCCCACACACACACTCGTCCATCAGTCGCCGTTATTCGTGGAACAGAAATTAACAGATATGCAGATCACCGTTTGATATCGGTATTGAAAATATCAGTTTGATCTGGATAGTCGAGGGGCAGAATTTTGTTTCCAACTCTGCACATGATGCTAGCGTTAAGGAAGGTATCCTATGTCTGTTAATATATATAAATATATATATATATATATATATATATATATATATATATATATATTATATATATATGTGTATATATTATATATAATATATATATTATATATATATATATAAGCATATATATATGTGTGTGTGTGTGTGTGTGTGTGTGTATGTGTGTGTTTTTGTGTCTGTTTATAAGGATGTGTACTTGCATGGGGGTGCACCACGCCTTTCTGCGCATATTCACATATAGCTATGTACTGATTTAATTAACTTTTTGTTAAAGAACTGATTTTATTTTGAAATAAAATCACTATGTCGTTTGTGGTGGGGGGACGGAGATGGGATGGTTGGGGGGGGGGGGTGAAGTATATAGCCAGTGGAGAAAGTTAATGAAATTAAAACAACGAGGAAAGAAGAAAGAATTTGGATATAGAATGAATGAATCCTCTTCCGCCCAAATCAATCAAAAGCCAATAAAAGTCCAGAGCAATTTCAGCACCGAATCTTTGACTCAGGAAGGCGCTGGATTTTTGTATATTCCGTCATATGAGAAAAATAGAACATTATCGTATGGTAGGAATAAGGGAAAAAGAAAAAAAAATCGAATCTCTGCAAGGTGAAAGTAGTACAGTTTTGGGTGGCTGAATCATTACCAAAAGTAGGAAAAGAGGGGGGAAAGGTAGAATGAATGGGAAACAAAGTTTAAAGAGAGAACAGAAGAAACGTAGAGATAAAATACAACACTGTCATTTTAACATAAAGCAATAATCAAAAAAATAATTGAAAAAAACTGATGAATATATTTACACGCCAGTAGACTTAAAGTAGTAGGTCTGAATAGATATTAGGTAATCGCTTTGATATGAAGGTTTACTTGAAAATGGACTTTTAATGGACTTCTGTGCTTAACCCGACGTTTCGACTGTAAATCTTATATAACTTTGCACATATTTAGCGGATGAAGTTAAGGGTATGGCAACGAGGGAATGATGATTGTTTCTTTGTAATGAAAAAGCGATTAGAGATCGTTTTAACATAAATATTGTCCAATCTTTAAATTTCTTCAGTTGTTTTACCTACTTCCAAGTCATACTCGTAAATCATCTTTTAAATCAGTGATAACAACTAACTATAACACAGCAATAAACATAGTATCTGAAAATGGTGACCTCTCACATGTAAAAAATTAAATCATTATTAGAATGTGATCACCATTAGTCCTATTTCTAGGGTATAGAAACGAACGCCCATGGGCATGGTGACAGTGCCCGGTTGACAGCATGAACGAACGTCAGTACGGTATTAGCTCGTGCCCCGTCTGGTGGTCGAGGATTCGATATCCAAGTCCGAGTTTGTGACAAAAGAAATCGTTTGCTATTTCAGCAGTCAATGCCTTTAGAAAAAGATATTTGCTAGTGCTTGATTGTGCAGTGACCGCGGAAGAATTGAAGTTTCAACACTTATCAGTTGAAATTATTAAAATGTAGTAAAGAAATGACTCGGCGTATTACCTCTGTGTTGCCGGGATCCTTATC
Organism: Macrobrachium nipponense; assembly: GCF_015104395.2. Lineage (NCBI taxonomy): Eukaryota > Metazoa > Arthropoda > Malacostraca > Decapoda > Palaemonidae > Macrobrachium > Macrobrachium nipponense. The sequence continues at coordinate 27,276,015 of NC_061110.1, read as the reverse complement.
CAATCATTGGTCAACATTCATTTGAATATAGCAGATTATTTCGGACGCTTTTCTATCATTTTTGATATTTTTCTTTAATAGTAGGAATTTATTCATGATACAATTTCATTTCTACTCAGTAAAGGTATTTTTCATAAGTTATGAAGGGGTGCAATGAATAACCAAAAGGGAATATGCATAAAAAATTGAACAGTATGCATCGAACACACACATACACACACAATATAGATATATATATATATATATATATATATATATATATATATATATATATATGTGTGTGTGTGTGTGTGTGTATGTATGGTATGTATGGGTATGTATGTATGTAGTATGTATGATATGTATGTATGTATGTATGTATATAGATTGCAATGTTACCATGTAAAAATGTGCAAGGTAATTCATTGTTAATATGCTTTTGACAGCTCAACTAATGTTATGAATTGTAAAAGAAATAGCACAAGATCAATATTTTGCCATTTCTAACCGTTTCTGGTAAAATTAGTTATTTATGAGACAATTATTACTAAATTGCCGTTAGAGCAATTTTGTATATAATGCATGTGCCATAGTTTACATTTTCTGCTTGTCCAGATGTCCATTAAGAATTTGCGCAAAGCGGAGTCATAATCCCAGTAATGTATGTATATGCTGTATATATAATTGTATATATATACATATATATATATATATATATATATATATATATATATATATATATATATATATATATATCATATATGTACATATTGTTTCGAAATTAGAGGCCCCCCCCCTCTACATCATAAATTAAAATTGATATGGACAAATACAAAAGTAATTCAGAACAGGTATTTATTTAAGTTTCTCTCTGAGTATTTAATATTTTGTGTGGCCTCCAACTGCCTGTACCACAGACTGCATTCTTGAGGGTATGATTTCAGCAAATCACAAAAATGCTGAGACTCAAACTCCATTTCCCTGAGCACTTCGGTCACCTCTCTTCGAGGTCGTCGAGGCTTGGTATACCATCATAGTTCACTGTGCGCACTTCAACACGATCCTTTAAGATACTACCAATGTTTTCACACACATTAAGGTCAGGGGAGCTACCTGGAAATTCACTTGATGAGAAGAAATAGATACCACTGTTTCGAAGCAGCTCCCGTGTCAGAAGAGCCTTGAAACATGGTGCTTTATCATGCAAAAATGTAACTTCTTCAACAGATAACACATTTTGAGGATCTTTGACGAAAGGAAATACTCCACCAGTAAACACAGTTTCTCTAAAGTATTCGCCATTCCATGACTGTCCTCTTTCTTTGATGAGCCACATTAACTGTTTGGCTGTGGAACAGAGAAAAATTCCCAAACATTCAGGAAATTTAAAAACTTGGCGATAGCGCACGTCATCACTGATATCATCCAACTTTGGTGCCCAAATAATGCCATTTTTATGATTTGGCTTCCTGACTGTGTAAATAAAGAATTCATCTGATGTGGCAACATGGAGAAAGTCAGGTTCATCCCAATCTTTAAGAAATGAACCACAAAACCATGCACGGTCTTCTCTCTGTTGCTGAGTGATGTTGGGCTTGCTGATAACATGAAATAGCATGATACCTGATTTTTTCAACTCACAATATACAGCACTATAACTTCTCTTCTTTCCCCTTTTTGTTTCTAGTTCAAGCCCCAATTTACGTAGACTTTCTTGGTCTACCCACTGCCTCAGCTATGATGTCTTTTGACTCCTGAGAAAGGACTTCAGGCCTTCCAAGATTCTCACTCTTTTCACGATGACAGTCATATGGATTTTTGTTCCAGTTTCTTTTAACAAAGGATTCATCACTTTTAAAATATTTAGCTATCCAAGTGAAGTGAAGGATGCGCCAGCATCCATGGCCTCTCAGAAGGTGATAGCCCGGATTCAGTCAATCCATCTGATTTCCTGAGTTCTTAGCCATGGCTGTATCTAACTCTGTCACTCAGTCTGAAAATACAAGAAATATAAAGTGAAAATAGCTTAATAGAAACTTAATATAATGTACTTGGAGATAGGCTATAGCAGAAAACTTCATAACTTTCCATTTGTTCTGAGGAGGGGGGGAGCTCTAATTTCGAAACACCAGGTATATATAATATAATAATATATGATATATATATATATTATAT
>NC_061110.1:27251361-27271361 GCF_015104395.2 Macrobrachium nipponense | reverse complement strand
ATTAAGAAGTTAAAGAATGGAAAGATACCAGGAATTGATTGGATTACAAGTGAGACGATGCAAATTATTGGTTAATGTGTAACTAAGTGGGTGATCTTGGTATGTAAGTTATGTCTAGGTTTGGGAAAGATTCTGTGGTCAAGGGTGACTAATAAATACATTGTCAATAAAGCCAGCTATAGGGATTATAGGTATAAAATTACTTCGTATACCAGGGAGGTTATATGGAACATTTTTATTGAAAAATATATCAGATGTCAGAACTGCTAAGGGTGAACATTGTCGGTCAAAACAAGAAAAAAGAATATTTATAGATATAATAATAGCTAAAGCTTCCAGGATATACATTTTCATAAGTTTTTGGTAATATATTCTAGGTAAAATTTCAGCACCTTTTTTTGATTTTGAAAGTATTTACAAATTATGTGTAAAATACCATGGCCTTAATTAAGGAGAAATCATAATTCATGGTCAAAACTAATACCGCAATTATTGGTGTATTTGGTAATTAACAAGAAAAGTAACCATTATAGACCAGTTTATTTGCACAGATAAGCCTGTTAACGGTCCCATCGTTCCAGGCAAACATTACCAAATCCACAACATGGCAAGCTGTTGCCCCCCAATGTTGTATATCAAAATCTAAAGTCCATTTTCCCGTCATGTAATTTATGTATTTTTCGTATATTTTAGGATTTAATGTCAGTGTCTAAGAGTGAAACATCTTTATGATGATCTTCATTGGTGTTTGAAGTCTTAAGAACTCTAGGTTATATAGACAAGAAATCAAACACTGTGTTCCCATCATTAAAAATAACAAAAAGATTATTGAAGTGAAAACGCTGGATGCCTTGGTAGTTTTATATTTGAAATATTTCTTTTTGGTACATTGTATATAAATCTGAGTGAGGGAATATATTTCAACCGGACATCTGTATGGTAACTTTTAAAATTTTTTATTCATATAAAATAAGCAAACAAGTTAACAAAAGTTGAACTGTGACATAAGACTACAGGATTCCTATCGTTGGGTAATCTATCATATTAATAAAGTAAAATGTGTATTTTCAACGTTATTTTTCAATATCTGCAAAATGTTACATGTACTCATACTATTTTCGTCACGGTTAAAGTTTATTTGTACAATAGATCTAAATTACTATCTAGAGACGAACCCAGTAACGAGCATAATATTTCCTTGAAACTCTATCATACACAATATACTAAACACAAATCTATGCAAGACAAAATTACTAGGACATTCGGTGTTGTCATTACAAAGCTGATTAAGTGTCAAGAATATTTCGTTATTATAGATTGTATAGGTATTAGTTTCATTATCCAGTTTGCTAAATAGTTTATATAACACAGAATTAAGCACAGCTACTCATAAATCTAATTCCTTTTGAATCTTTTTTAAAATTATAGAGGAAATATGGAAATAGATATTGGTTACCACATTTAGAAGGCCCAGCCATGTATATAGCCGAAGTTCGTTAAAAATATTTTGTAGTTGATTAAAGCTATATTAACTAATTTTATATTTAGTACCATTGAATTGAATTTCTGCGATTAGACTGTGACCAAAGTAGTTTTACAAATAAAATCAATTACTAGTATTTTCTGATTTTATGGTTATAAATAGATTTTGAATCTCTTTAGTTTTAGGAAGGCTTTATAAGTTAAAGAACAAATAAGGTTGACTGGAGCATTGACAACCTTTTCTTGAATGGGTTAGATTAACTTAGTCTTCCATTCGGAAAATTGTGCAATATTTCAATTCTGAATGACTTGCTATGAATATTTTCATCAGTGCCATCATTAACATTTTATACTATTTAACCCCTATTCAATATTGTAATGGTTTTGAGTTGAGGGCCTTGTTTAGAGAGGATTATAAACTTTTTATCTTGCAAATATTATCGTTAATAGTAATGATATATATATATATATATATATATATATATATTATATATATATATATATATATATATATATGTGTGTGTCTGTGTGTGTGTGTGTTTGTGTGTGTGTGCGTGTGTGTTCGTATGTATGTATTTATGTATATGTATGTGTATGTATGTATATATATGCATATACATAAATAATATACCCCCTTTGGAAATACCAGGTCCTTATATTGTTCCTAATTCGTCTTATTATGTATATATATATATATATATATATATATATATATATATATATATATATATATATATATATATATATATATATATATATATATATATATCCATCCAATAAGAAGTCGTGGCTAGTCCTTATCCTATAACAGATGAAGAGGCTAAACAGCCCAGTAGCTACATCAGGTATCTTTATTGTTGCCTGATGTATTGAGCTGTTTCGCCTCTTCACCTGTTAGATATATATATATATATATATATATATATATATATATATATATATATATATATATATACATATATATGTGTGTGTGTGTGTGTGTATGCATGTATGTATGTATGTATGTATGTATACACGCACACGATCATGTTATGAGTACATAGAAATCACAGACATTTCCAATCTCTATTTTAGTGGGAACTTCATCCTGAAGCGTGTATAGATATCCTTCCACAAACACCCATGCGCGCGCGCCCTCACTATTAGCAGTTCGCACTTAACTAATAGAAAATAAATTGTCGAAAATCTTATTTTAAAATGAGGCCTTAGTTTTTGTCTCTTTATCAAGAATGTTCTAATAGGAGTTCCGCTGCCAAGATATATAATATAAGATAAAAAAAGAAAAGAAAAATAATGGAGTTGGCTTATGTCTCAGAGGGAAGACCTGGCAAAAAGAATCGTAAAAGATCAGATGGATTATATCGAGCAGAAAATGTGTTTTTATACGGTTGCTTACTTTTTCCCCAGTTCCTTGGCTTTCGAAGCTGTTACCTTAAATTTGTTGCGGTTTATTTCTCATCTTCCCACTGGATTTATAGGAAGGTTATCAATCTGGTTTGTTTATACGCTCGTTAATTATGACTGAATGAATTTATAAAGTAAATATATTTATTGCTTGATATGGTTTAGAGTGTATGTCTCGCCTTCTCTCTCTCTCTCTCTCTCTCGACTTCTGTAAGTTTTATCTTTAATTTTTGCTGTAAATAATGAATTCCGCTATTCCTTAGCTTGATATTTTTTGTTATCTTTGTAATACTTTTCCCTCTGATATAAAAAGGCTTTTAATTAATTACGCGTCACGTTACAAGGCGAAAATAGAACCATATCTTAATCATTCCATGTTCTTTAAATGTTTACAAACACTCAGGCGAGTACATAAAACAAAATTTCTTTTAGTGAGATTAGCTGACTCTTTGGTACATTCTATTTTAGTGCGTAAGTTGAATGCAAGCTACGATGGGTTTTTTTCTACGTTTTCACTTCTATTAAGGATAAAACTTACTTTTCGTGGATAAATCCGGTAGCATAGCTTTATAATGACTCGGGTTATATTATTTTCCAATCTCTCTCCCCACTTAAATCGCCTTATTCACAATCGTAATTCTAGAACTTAAACACCGTAGGGGGTTAGTGCCATGAGTGCACCTCACGCTGTGCACTGTAGGCATTAGTTAAGGCTCTTTGCAGCGTCCCTACAGCCCCTGGCTGCAATCCTTTCCATTCCTTTTAATGTAGCCTCTTTCAAATTATCTTTCTTCCCTCTCCTAACAACTGTTCCACAGTGCAACTGCAAGGACACCTTGGAAATATCTTGTACTCTCAATTTCCCTTTCAGCGGCGAATGCCCTCATAGATCCCAGCGCTTGGCTTTTGACCTCAATTACATATTCCAATTCCAATTGATGGTATCTGTTTGTCTTTACGTGCTCCAGGTTCTATGGGAGTTAACCTGCCAGTTTGGAAATTACCAATCTTGAATGCGTTTTTAATGTAAAACTTTTATGATCGAAGACTGATCACTTTTAATCTAATTTCCAACTGTAAATGAAATAAACAGCCTTATCATACGAATGTTGTGCCCCTCATTATACAGGGATTATAATCTATAGGTAGTTTGAGTCCAATGTTTATGATAACTTCTTGACATTTAATTGTTTTCAGTGAGATTACATCAGTCTGTAAATTAAAATCCTTCATCAAATGAAAATTTCTACCACATGCAAAGTGAACGCAATTCGTATTTATATTCTCTTTATCTATGTCATCAAAATGTATGACGATTTTTCAAAATGGTGTAGTTTTGAAAACAAAAATCTAACAGAAAATATATGAAAAATCTCTAATTTCCACTCCTTTTTCCATAGAAGCCTTTTTCTCTTTGTCTTATCAAATGCCCAGATAATTATTTATCCTCTTTCTTAATTACGATTCACTTTCCACGAAAGGCGGCTTCTGGAAACTTGGAGACAGATGAATGTTGCAGTTTTTGAAGGACATGAAGTGTTGACCTTATTTGAATTACATTTTTCTCTCTCCTCCTCATCAAACACCTTTTTTGAAGTATTTCCTTTTATTCCTAAACAAACTTCTTCAAATATAGGAGATAAAATGCAATTTTAATGGTTAACTTTAAGAAGTTACTGAACTGTATTTGAATTACAGACTAGCAAAAAAAAACAATAAATAAATAAATAAAAGGCAAATGATAAAGAAAAACAGTACTAAAAATAAACACAGACATTTGAGACTAGTATTGGAATAACAAATTTGGGCCAGAGGCCAAGCCCTGGTAATTAAGAATGCATTCAGAGCTAGAATAACAATTCTTAGGAGAGGGTTTAAAGGAGGATGGGAGAAAGAGAATATGATAGGAGGTACAGCACAAGGGATAAAAGGAGGTGGAGCTAGGGGCGCCTACAGTGCCCCGTGTGAGGTGCACCGACAGAACTGATACCCCACTGGGAACACTGGCATTTAGTACATAATCATGATCCTATTTTTGTCAGATAGACTAAGAAATTATAAATTTCAGTTGAAGTAGGAGATAAGTGTACAATTTACGTTCTGAAGGCACATGCATGACAAACGATCGAGAAATTAGTCAGTGACAAGAATTTACATACAAAGTCAATTGCAAAGATATATTTGAAATAATACGCACATGCTAGAACGCTTCCAGAACTTTCTAGTAACTCTGAGCCTAAAATGGATGATGCATAAAGAAATGAATGCACGTGGCAAGAAAAATCAGAATATTTAGGCGACAAATTTAAGCATTTATATATAAAGTAAAAACATATGTCCTAGATTTAATAAGTAACGAAGGAAAATCTTAAAAAATCTTTGGTCTCAGTAATGTTTTTTTGGCTTTTTCAAAGAAGTTGGTCAAGTAACATTGGAATACAAGGGTAAATGATGAATGCATTTTGTGAAAACAGGAAAAATCTATCTATCTATCTATCTATCTTCTATCTATTCTATCTATTATCTATCTATCTATCTATCTATCTATTCTATCTATCTATATATTATACTATCTATCTATATATATATATATATATGTATAATATATACTATATATATATTTACCTATTAATATGTATGGGATGTATGTATGATATATGTGTGTGAGTATATATATATATATATATATATATATATATATATATATATACATAGGTTAAGAGAGAGAGAGAGCGAAGGGAAGCGAGACGATATTATAATGGCACCTCGTTAGGAACGTAGGGCGAAAGACATATAGGTAGATTATCAGCTGTCGAAAGTCATTTAGCCTTTGTGGTCGTCTGAATGACGGTATCTCTGGTACTAATTGGTAGGGAAGCATCAGATCTGACAGCAGATGAGGGCCACCAGCCTCGTCACATTCCTGTGGCATTACACCTGATGGTAGACGCACGGAACAGAACTGTTCATTAGAAAAGACATAGTCATCTTTTCACCACGCATATGAGGGTTATATATATATATATATATATATATATATATATATATATATATATATATATATATATATATATATATATATTTATGTATGTATTTGTATATGTATAATGCGTGTGTATGTATGTATTAAGGCTCTTCTAATGAACCTTCCACTAACAGCGAATTCATGGTATTGCCACAAAGTGGGTTTAGTCTTTCTTGAAACGTAAATTTCCGTTTACAAAATCCTGCCAAATACGAGGACCTATTTTTATGTACGAGTTATTATTCTCATATAAACATGGCTTCCTTAGGAAGAGTTACGAGAAACAGTTCGTGATTTAAACAACTTTACTAAAAGGATTTTGTTGCCATGGGACACTAAAGAATAATTTTTAACAGAACACTAAACACCGTTAGTTCACAATAAATAAGTTGAATATGAAAAGTCTCTTTTAATGTGAAATATATTACTGTATAGATCATGTTTGCTTGGAATTTTCAAAGTGGCACCCATTCTGTAATGGATTTTATACCCTTGCAAATGACAGTTAGTAATTACCCATTTCCATACAGCATTTTGGGATAAAAAGAGAAAGGAAAATATATCCATTCCACGATTCTTTTGATAACAGGGCATCATAATATCCAAATCATTTTCAAGAACTGATTTTCCAAATTTCAACAGTACTTGCTTTGGTGTATAAGAGATTACTAGAAGCTACGTAAGCCCAAATACTATTACAGGCTAATTACTATTACATTAGGCCAAATACTATTACATAAGCCCAAATACTATTCAGGCTAATTAACCTCAAGAAGGATTTTTCCATTCGAAAACTCCAATGTAAGTTGTAGGTAGTAAGACACCAAGTTAGAATAACCACACCATTCATCTGGCTACATGAACAAAGGCGTTTCATTTCCAGTTTATTCTGAAACAGCAATAGGTTCATAATAAACTATTATTTTATCAAGCGCCTTCAGTGAAAAAAAGAAAAACTATGAAAAAGAGGGCCAACAGGATTACATAGGATGTGAGACTTCATAGCCTAGTAGAGCTGTCACGGATTTGTTGTCAGTGGGTCTCCCAAGATTTGTTCGTTTAACACCTAAGTTGAACAGTTATTCTTGAGGACGCCCCCACTGGGTAGGATTCGAACCTTGACCTTTGATTTATGTGCAGTGATAAGCTGTCGACTCTGACCACTCAGCTATGCAGAGAGAAACCAGGTTCGAATCCCAGTATATATATATATATATATATATATATATATATATATATATATATATACTATATACATAAAACATATATACTAGCTGACCAACTCGGCGCTGCCCGGAAAAACTGAATGTCAGTTGATCATTTACCTTAGAAAGGAAGTAACACATTGGAGAGGTTTTGATTAACATCTTTATTTAAAGCAATGGATTCTAGACAGAATTATTAATTTCAGGAAAGAAAAGTATTTTCAGTGATCGTACACATACTTTACATGACAAAAGAATTCAAAGGTGATGTAGAAAATTTTTCTAAATGTGGTTGCTATTCCAGTCACGTTACTCGGCCCGACACTATGATAAGTAAAGTACAGGATACGAAGTAATATCATACATGCTTTTTGTAAATACTCATAAGAAGTTGGATGTTAAAAAATAAAAAAAAGAAATAATCTCTGCAAAGTAACTCACAAAGTCTACCGATAAATAGTGAGCAATATAGTATGCTCACCGCAATTGCAAAGTGACTTCGAGACAGCGCTTTATATTTAGTGAAATTTCAAATAAATTTTCGCAATAATGTACTTAAAATAATAACATAGAGACGGAAGAAGAAACTATTTCCTGAATTAAATAAAAAATCAAAAGCGAAATCTTGTCGGCCTAAAATCGCTTGTTTCTTTACTCCTTAAACATAAAAAAGGCATTTAAACTTCCCCGTTACAGAGAACCCCAGGCGCGATTTAAAAGGTCTGATGCGGTTCAGCAATTCAGGTGTCCACTGACTCACGCAAATGAATGGGGAGAAGGGGATGATTTAAACCATTCGTTCACAGGGAAGAAATGAAAGGTATTCATTCAAACTGAACTGAGCTTTTTTGATTCAGCAGAGTTTAAATGGCTCTCGCCTTTTTAAAACTAGAGGAGGTGTTGCCATTTGGTATTAAGTGATGATATTTTACTAAAACGTACTTTTAGTATTTTTAGGATGTTATAGTGAGATTTAATTGTTTAAAATTGTTTTAAGCTGATGAAGGAATTAATATTATCTAGAAAATATGATGAATTGATAACATTTATTTATGAGATATTCCATGTTTAATGTGTCTCCCGGCGTGAACTAATTAGATCACAAAAATTGTAATATCAAAGATTTCTCTCTCTCCTCTCTCTCTCTCTCTCTCTCTCTTCTCACAGTACCTGGCATTCGGTCTAATTATACTACACGCCCCACCCCCCCGTCTCTCTCTATCTTTCTCTCGTGCGAAGACGAAGGAATACTCAATGGTTTTCAGAATCATTATTTATTTCTATTTAAATCTGAACCTTACCCGAGGTATAAGGGTATTTAGAAAGACGAGAAAGTATAACGTAGCTAATAACAATAAAATCCATCTTAAAAAAAGCCTCCTAAAAATGTATTCTCCTTACTACCATAGCTTCAATGAGGGGACCGATAACCACTGGAGCTTTTTGGGCTGCATGGAATCACACACAATGATTGCTTATTATAATATACAATAAACTTAGCAAAACATATATGTCATTCTTAAACTTTAGGGAGAAGGATGTCTGAGGTTAAGCTATGTCATGTATCCAAGACATTTGCTCTGCAAAGCAAATCATTGCATGTGGATATGAGCGCACACAGCGGAAGAAAAAAAAAAAAAAAGAAATAGAATCAGAGAATCAGAGGAAGTACTACAACATGCAGGCTGTAACCTTCAATAGTAAACTGTGAGGATACCAGGGGACCAACTGCCGATAACTGATTTCGGGGGGGGGACATTTTACATTTAAAATAGCATTTTACTGAAATTTCTTTCAACTTATGACTCAAAGTACATGAATAATTTGTATGTATATATATATATATATATATATATATCTATATATATATATATATATATATATATATGTTTGTATGTGTTGTGGGTTTGTGTTTATGTGCATTTTGTGTAAGTCTAGTTTGTAGGCAAGGAGACACTATGTTAGCAGAATCGAACATATGCTTATGTGTGTATTACGTACTTCTGTAGCATCCATAATACAACGGACTATTTTTAAGCTCCAAAAATCAGATCAAATCTGATGTTTCATAAAGTTTTGTCTTAGAACATAAAACATACGACTAGTACAGGAGATCATGCCCCTTTAGAAGGGAATCCAACTCACATTACATGCTGTTGAATGGTCAAAGATTTCTTTGCATACTCGAAGTGCCTCGCCTCTCATGGACCAGAGCTAAACTGTCTTATTTGTCATGATACCAATCATCTTTATTTTTTATTAGTAACCCAAGACTAGTAGTGACGTCATACAAGTTTTATGGTTCGTACCATGTGCCAATATTCAACCCATGGCCAGCATCAACATAAAGAAGATGGCTATAATAACAGAGATATTCAGTTAGAGAGAGAGAGAGAGAGAGAGAGAGAGAGAGAGAGAGAGAGAGAGAGAGAGAGAGAGTTATTCGTTCGACAACTCTTTTTGTTGACAGGTGAAAATTGAGGATGTTTATTTTTGCAGGGGCGTTAGTATGTCATCATGAGATGCACAGCATCAGTCAAGGACGAGTTTCATTTATGAAGGCCATTTGCGGCAAATCATTATGGCGTTTGGCTAAATTTCAAAGTAGAAGAATATTGAACTTTAGTGTAATTTACTAGCTTTCTTCAGGAAGGCCTTCGGGATGTGAGACATAGGCTCCTCTCTTGCGGACGTGACAGGAAGGGACATTTTATCCTTGCTAAGATTCTCGGGGAAGATTGTAATATAGAACGCTCATATATTATATTTAGGAGGCAAGCTACTTAAAGGAAATTTACTCCGTAAGGGGGTAGTGCCATCAGTGTACCTCATTCGGTGCAATGTAGGCCTTACTTAAGGTTCTTTGCAGCATCCCTTCGGCCCCTAGCCACAACTACTTTCATTCCTATTACTGTACCGCCGTTCATATTCCTTTTCTTCCATCTCACTGGCCACCCTCTCCTAACAATTATTTCATTGTGCAACTGCTAGGATTTCCTCCCGTGACGCCTCTCAAAACTTTTACTATCAATTTCCGTTTCAGCGCTGAATGGCGTTAGTTGTCCCAGTGCTTGGTATAATGCCAAAAATCTATATAAATCCAATTAAAGGAAATTTAGATATATGTTTATCTATCTATTTATCTATCTATCTATCTATATAACTAGTGTTTTGGAATTAGATCCCTCCACCCCTCCACAAAACAAATGGAAAGTTATGAAGTTTTCTGCTATAGCCTATCTCCAAGTACATTATCTTAAGTTTCTATTAAGCTATTTTACATTTTACATTTCTTGTATTTTTAGACTGAGTGACGGAGTTAGGTACAGCCATGGCTAACGACTCGGAGGAAATCAGATGGATTGACCAAATCCGGGCTATGACCTTCAGAGAGACCAGGGATGCTGGCGCATCCTTCATTTCAAGTTCCTGGATAGCTGAATACATTAAAAGAGATGGATCCTTTGTTAAAAGAAACTGGAACAAAAACCCATATGACTGTCATCGTGAAAAGAGTGAGAATCTTGAAAGGCCTGAAGTCCTTTCTCAGGAGTCAAAAGACATCATAGCTGAGGCAGTGGGTAGACCAAGAAAGTCTACGTAAATTGGCACTTGAACTAGAAACAAAAAGGGGAAAGAAGAGAAGTTATAGTGCTGAAAAAATCAAGTATCACGCCATTTCTTGTTATCAGCAAGCCCAACATCACTCAGCAACAGAAAGAAGACCGTGTATGGTTTTGTGGTTCATTTCATAGAGATTGGGATGAAGCTAACTTTCTCCATGTTGCCGCATCAGATGAATTCTTCATTACACAGTCAGGAAGCCAAATCATAAAAATGACATCATTTGGGCTGCAAAATTGGATGATATCAGCGATGACACACTATCGCAAAGTTGTGAAATTTCCTGAATGTATGGGAATTTTTCTCTGTTTCACAGCCAAACAGTTAATGTGGATCATCAGAGAAAGAGGACAGTCATGGAATGGTGAACACTTCAGAGAAACTGTGCTTACTGGTGGAGTATTTCCTTTCCTCAAAGATCATCAAAATGTGTTATCTGTTGAAGAAGTCACATTTTTGTATGATAAGGCACCATGTTTCAAGGCTCTTCAGACATAGGAGCTTCTTCGAAACAGTGGTATCGATTTCTTTTCATCAAGTGAATTTCCAGGTAGCTCCCCTGACCTTAATGTGTGTGAAAACATTGGTAGTATCTTAAAGGATTGTGTTGAAGCACGCACAGTGAACTATGATGATATACCAAGCCTCGACGAAGTGCTCAAGGAAATGGAGTTTGAGTCTCAGCTTTTTTGCGATTTGCTGAAATCATACCCCTCAAGAATGCAGGGTGTGGTACAGGCAGATGAAGGCCACACAAAATATAACATACTCAGAGAGAAACTTAAATAAATACCTGTTCTGAATTACTTTTGTTTTTGTCCATATCAATTTTAGTTTATGCTGTAGAGGGTGGGCTCTAATTTTGAAGTACCCTGTATGTGTATATATATACTAATTATATATATATTATTATATTATTATACCTATATATATATATATATATATTAATTATTATATATGTATTTATATTTATTTATTTATTATTTATGTTTTCATTTATGAAACTTTCTTTTCAAAATAACTTTTTTTAGATTCCTATTCAATTTCCCTACGGCGCCAAAAGCCTTGATGTTGCAAAGCCAGTTTTAATGACCATAAACCAATCAGTAATCAGTCACGAAGCTTCATCCATGATTCAATCTTAAAATGTAGTTAGGCTGTTAATGTTGCCTTCCTTGTCGCATAGTCACCTTGTAAAGGTTGCATAGAAATGATCCTAATTAGGTAACACAAAATTCTCACTCCTTTTGATTAATTCTTCATCCACCGACAAATAAGTCTGTCAAATCAATTATTCGTAATCAACTTTCAAATGAAATGTCTTTTTCTCTTCCCTTCGGGCGAGGACATTGTGGGAGTTAAATGTCATCGACAGTGACAATATTAATCTATTCAATATCGTTTGATCAATCATTTATTTTTGTCTATTAAGGTAATTTTAGGATCCTGGTTACTTTTAAGGTAATTTTAAATCAGATAGTGTTCATATGAAAAATTAAACGTTTGTAACAACTTAACACAAATTCATATCTAGTGGTTGTCCAGGTTTCATGGTTGGTAGAAGCTATTCTTACTTCCGAATACTTTTATAAAAAGGCCAAAAAAGAATGTCTAAATTTATATTAATTTCTAAACTCATTAACGATCAGTCTTATGAAAAATATATTGTGTCATTGAAACCATTCCGTATTTTATTTTCAATAAATTATGCTTATCTATGGATAATTGGATAAAATATATTTTCATTGTTGTGAGAGAGGTTTTCCCTACAGCGCTAGATGAATTACTTTCTTTACAAAATGTCGTAGCCCTAAAATAAAGTCACCCTAAAGGATTTACTTATTGTTATTAAGTGGATGTATAAGAGTGTCTACATTTGGCCCACCCTAACTCTCCCTCTTTTAGGGGGCGTTCGCATTACAGTAAACATGTCATAGCCACGCATAATAAAGCTTACAGAGGCTTTCTGCGCAAGTCCTGAAATTGACCTACTCTCATTCATCTAATAAGAGTAGGTGAATTTCAGATTAAAAGATGCAAAAAGAAAGGTGCAATTAGAAAAGCATAAAACTCTGAGAATGCATAATGAATATTCTGAAGGTTTGCTGGTTGTGGAACAGAGAAAAGAGGTAAAGCTGAATGTCACAATATTAGTAGAATGTTCTTTTCTCTTTGCGGAAGTTAGCGTTGAAGATATAATAAGGGCAGTCAGAAGGGGTGAATTTTAAAAGGGTACTGGAAGATGATGAGTATACAAGTAAGATGTTTTGGTCATGGTGAAACTGTAAGTGAGTAGCTGAAAATAATGTGTAAGGTATGTTTGAATTGGGGAAAGGTAATTTAGGAATGGATGTTTGCGCTTCATGTAAAGTAGATGGTAAGATATATGATAAATGTAATAGATTTTGGATGAAGGGTAGAAATGCTATTTTCGTAGGATTCAGATATAGTTAAGTTTAGTAACCAAAACTGTGGAGACGAGAGAAAGATTTTGAAGAGAATGTAATGAAACGAAGTTGAGTGATGTGAGGAAGAGTAATGTTCTAAGGGCAAGTGAAAACCATTACGAAGGAACAATGAACATCTAAATAATTGTTGGACGGATGGAAACAATTGACATATAGATATTAGCAGTAAGTGTTATAAATGATGGTTAGGATGAAAGAAGAGACGGTTTATGAAAAAATAGAGCACGGAAAGTAGCAAGGTATGCATAAGATTAGAAAGTGGACTGAAGTGTCTTCTGCAGCTAAGGTGGAATCGTACGAAGGGATTACTTTGAGATGGTTGAGCGAAAAAAGCTGTACAATTCGGGCGTTTAAGGAGAAGAGTTGGAAAAGGAACAGAAGACCCAGAAAGAGCTGGATAGATTGTGTGACAAAGTTACTGATAAATATGAACCTCAACCACGCCTAAGCGAGAGTCCATTCTAACTAGAGGTGAATGATGCAGTGAGTGTATAGGGTAGCATGACGGCTGTTGATGAGTCATCTCAGTGGGTGCATGAAGTGAATAAAGTGGAAATTCTGCTTTACTATGAAATCATCTATAATCAGACAGCTTAGACAAGACTGTGACAAAGATCTTTGTCTTGTCTTTTCTGAAAAATTAGCACTGTTTAACGAAACGTCTTGTCTTTAAAAATATTCAGGGTATATAAGTACGTACCCACACCCACAAACAAACACATGAAACCCTTTTTTTATGTACACGTAAACACGCATATTTATAATATATATATGTATATATACACATCTATTTCTGATGAAATGTATAAAAAATTATTTGCGAGGTTCTAATATATATGGATATAATACTCATGCAGTTTAATTGAAAAATTGCAAGTGAAAACACGAATAAAGTCAGTCCTTTTTCGTTGCGCATGTATGATGGGCTCTCTCTCTCTCTCTTCTCTCTCACTCTCTCTCTCGCCTCTCTCTCTCTCCCCCCCCTCAATCTCTCTCTCTCTCTCTCTCTCCTCTATATATATATATATATCTATATATATATATATATATATATATATATGTGTGTGTGTGTGTGTGTGTGTGTGTGTGTGTGTGTATTATATATACACGAGTATATCTTTCGTAGACAGGCCACCACCACACATGCTCAAGGGGAAAAAATTACTGTTCGCGTTCGCGTAGTCACTTACAAATTTTCAATATGATTGAGTTGAATTGCATGAGTATGATAAGCACATATCATACATGAATATAGCGAATCAAAATTTTTATAAATATTTATTTATCAAAAACCAACATTTCCGTCCAAAATCCTCAATTTAATTTATTCATTTGCATAGCTCGCAACAGTCCTCCCGGAAATTAGGCAGATGCGGTATGAATTAAACATATGCGAAATTATGTGAGCGTATAACTTGACAAAGTATTATATAAAAATCCGCCGAGTAAATCTGGTAATTCTATTTGATTACGAGAAAAAGTGATCACAATTTGACGTTATTGAGATGAAACTCGTCCCAGTCGTTCAAAGACATGAAAGGATTTAGGTTTTCGTAAGCCGCCAGAATTCTGGAAGTGTCTGGGACAATAATGGACCCTTAGAGAGAGAGAGAGAGAGAGAGAGAGAGAGAGAGAGAGAGAGAGAAGAGATTCCTCAGAGTACGTTTGTATTCCAGACAAACTACGTTAGGAACTCATTGTTATTAATCCAGGCTAAAACTACGTAAAAAAAACTCAATGGTAGTAATTCCAGAGAAAAAAAAACGTAAAACACTCACTATTAGTAATCCCGGAAAAAATCTACACAGAAAAACTCACTGTTAGTAATCCTCGAAAAAAACTACGTAAACAACTCGCTGTTGGTAATCCCGGTAAAATCGACTGAAAAAGACTCACTGTTAGTAATCTTTGAAAAAGAAAAACACTAAAAAACTCAATTTTAGTAATCCAGTCAAAAACTGGAAAAACAACGAAAAAAAAACTCATTGCTAGTGATCCCGGGCAGATCTAATTAAAATCTCACTGTTAGTACTACCAGACAAAATTGTGTACAAGAAACTCACTGTTAGTAATCTCCGAAAGAAACACTACTAAATAAAAACTCACTGTTAATAATCCCGGCAAAAACTACGTCAAAAACTCACTGTTACTAATCACAGTAAAAAATGCGAAAAAAAACTCACTGTGCATTAATCTTGCATAGCAAAGAAACAAAACACCGAGTTTTCAAGATGATGAGCTTAGGATTAAGGTAAGACTGTTTGCTTGCTTGTTGATTCGATATTATCAGGCTAATAGAGGTATTCTTCATTGTTAAATAGATCGACTAATTTAATTTCCTCTAGAATTGGTGGTATGAAAACCTTGCCCTTCCAAATCAGTTGCATAATGTTTTTAGTCTTTTATTTTGTTGTTTTTTGGTCAGTACAACGTTGGCTTGCATATCTACATTTCTTTCTTTGTGAAATTATTGTATATCTTTTTATGCTAAAAACTAGAGGGAAATGGTGCTGATTATAGGAATGTAACCGAAGCATATGATAATAGAGGAAAATAGAAATTTTAATACAGCATGCTTCTTCAACATAAAACCATAAATAAATTTTATGCATTACCAGTGGGGTGAGAGAGAGAATTGGTAGTAAAATCTAAAATTCTTGATAGTTAATACTTTTCCATACAAATACGAATATGGATATACCCTTTTTAAAATATAGTTTTGAAGATATGCCATCCAGTTAAGACAGTACCTGTCATAAGTTTGTCGTTATGGATGAAATGTCCTCTTTCAGGCCTTGGGTAAATGTTTCTCTTACCTAGTTCAGAAGTTCAGCCATACTCAGTTACCCACAAAAGAATGAAAACATTCCGGAAAAGGACATTCCTTTTTTTCAAGATAATTAGCTGTCATCAACGTAATCTATGAAACTGCCATCTTCAGGAAATTCTCCCTGAGTAAAATTATTAGGATGCTATTATAGTGTTCATTACCATTACTCTCTATTCCTCTCTCTCTCTCTCTCGTCTCTCCATCTCTCAGTCTCTCTCTCTCTCTCTCTCTCTCTCTCTCTCTCTCTCTCTCTCTCTAACCCCGTGCTAGTAATGCATGAAATTTATTATTCTACTCCATAAGTTTGCTGTATTCAAAATATTTATTTATTTTTTTATTTTAATTATCTCAAGTTTTGGATACATTCCTGCAATCATTTTCGTTCCCCATTAGTTTTCAGTATAAGAAGATAAACAATAAGTTGACAATGAAAAATGTCAATGCAAAATGTAAGATGTCTTAGAACATAGAGCTAAAATGTAATTATACTCTTATTTAAATGAAGCGGATTAAGAAATTGATGAAAAGGGCCTGGAAAATATTAGGAGTTGAAAATTAAAATTAAAGTAACTATCATCTCTTAACTATCAAACGAGACCAATACAAATGAAGTGTATTAGAGAAATGAACTTAAAACTGAAAGTCAATTTCATTCCTCTTTGCTTCACACTCACCGAATCCCTGCTTTAAGATATATGTATGTTTATGTTTAGTTAAAGTAAAATATAATGGATATAAGTTGAAAATGGAGTTGTGAAAAACCAATCCTATCTGATTTTTGTAAATACTTTAACACGTTACTGTAATAAATATCCTTTTATTAGATGTAAACGATTTTACTAATTTATATATCAGTGGACATAGTCATCATTTACAATAGTGCGTTTTAATTGTTATGATGTGCATTCCTATACAGTAAAGGGTATTTGGTGATGGTAACAAAGAAAGGGTATTACTCTTTAAGACCCATACTCAATACAGACGTACTGGTCATTCATATAATTGATTACTTTATATAATTGTCGAAGAACTTCAGTTCTCATTGTGAGAAGAGCTTGAGCTGGGCATTGCTGTCAGTATTATCTCGTCCATCAGTTTGTGAAGATACAGTAAGTTTTGTCAGTTATACCAGGTTGATCTTTGTTTAATTCCCAGAAATATTTAGCCAAATATAACATTTTATGTCGAATTCATTATACCAAAGGAATTAGACCCAAGGGGAAATTTTAATTGACAAGTGCATCTACCCCGGCCAGGATAAGCTCCTGGGCCTTTGGTATAGATACATTGATAAATAGTCGACTTCGACATGTCAGTTGATGTACTACGCTGACGTAACATTCTTGTAGAATTCGTGTTCTCTGCTTAGAATCGATATCACCGCATCGCTAGAAAAACAGGCCTTTTTTTCCACTACCGAGAGACACTCTCATGAAAGCAGGACCGTTCAGTTACTACAAAAACTTGGTTGCATTAATCATTAAGCGTACAACACTTTGATGTCGATTCTGAGCAAGAATGGCCGAACTGGATGCATTTACCCTTATTTAGCCGCCCTGATTACCCTTACTGTGGGTGACATGCCCTCAGTAGCAGACGCCACTGTAACGACATCCGGCAAAAGTAGGTCATTTTCAGGTGTTTACCTAATTACCGATGGCCAGTTTCATCTGATTAATATCCAAATGTCGTAAATGGACCATTCCACGAGTACTTCCGTCCGTCCCAGAGCTTTTAGTTGGGCTTTCATCGCTTCTCGCTACATAACGTACACAGAAAATAGTAGTCTCTCTCTCTCTCTCTCCTCTCTCTCTCTATCTCTCTCTCTCTCTCTTCTCTATATATATATATATATATATATATATATATATATATATATATATATTTATATATACATGTATGTATATTTATTATGATATTATGTATGCTTGTAAATATGTGTGTGTAGGGGATGGTCCCAAGGATAATCAACATATATATATATATATATATATATATATATATATATATATATATATATATATATTGTTATATTGGTGAGGTCATAGTACCTTTCCTTCGGTAGAATTAGATGGGGCTCTCTCTCTCTATCCTGTGTATATATACTTACACACAGTAGAGGGAAGATGTATCTGGGACAGAGAGAGGAGAGAGATAAACCAATTTAATTCTACCGTAGGCAAGGCGTTATGACTTCACCAATCATGAAATAATTAACAAGTGTATAATACCACACGAAACGCGTTGGTGTTAAGGTGGCGTGTGACTGAAGTGCAACAGTAGTAGCTCAAAGCAAATGATTAAGAGCATGTAATCACTATATATCCCGTAACTACAAATAACTGAAATTGCCGGTGCCAATGGGCACCTCGCTCAGTTACAACAAATCACGCTCCCTCACCCGAAGGGAAGATGGGAGGTTACCAATAATAAAGTAACAATTAGAATTGTCTGCAGTCTTTTTGCGTGTGTGTGTGTGCAGGCTTCGTAGGTTCATGAACTGAATTGAAAAGGTCAGCAATAAATTTTTTTTGGTGAGCATAACTTCATTGTATAATCAGTTATCGCTGAACTAGTAGTGTCTCTTTCAATTGAAAGGTTATATCCTATACGCTATCAGAATGAACTACCCCTGACTTCCATCTTTTCGTTCTCATGTCCTTTCCTAAACATGGTTGTACAGTTTAATATAAAAAAAACGATTAATATTTTATTTGAGAGTACGTCTTATCGAAATCTTGAAGTCGTCTTCTCATAGGAATCATCGGGTTGGATGAATTATCTCTGAATGTGAATTAAAATCTTTCAAAATGAAAGAGTTAATTATTGGAATGCCAGTTTTTATGAATTTTCAGACGAATTCGCCTACAGTGCCAGAATGATTGTGAAAGCTGATATGTGGCTAATATTGATCTCAGTGGTACACGAGAATTTTACCATTAGTTATGCCAGTTTTGCTTCAATAACTCTGAATGGGTGTGTCAGTGAGTCCGCGTTTGTATCCTTTTATTTTTGCCCTTGATTAAACAATAAATCAAATGAAATCAGGGAAATTGAACTCAATGGTATGTGTGACACATCTCTTAATAATTTAACTTGAAGGAAAGTAAATATACCGATACAGTCAGTGGCTCTGATTATTGTACTTGCCCTATAGTTGTCAGTTGATTCCGGTAGTTATTGATACTGGGTGTGCACTGTGCTATCTTGCTGGACCTAATAAATTTTCACAAGTATTACTCAAAAATAAGCTCACTTAGGCTAATTTTTTTTCGATCTTGCTGGTTACAAATTGCAAATAATGTAAATTTCTAATACTCTGTAGATTGCATAAATTGCAAAAAAAGGAGACTTTTATGTGACGCATGAACAATGCACTAAGTAGATCATTTGACTTGACTGGCAAGTATGCAAGTTCTGTATTTCGGCTTTGGGGAGCTTGAAAGTGAGGAAGAGAGCTGTTGTTACATAGGTGGAGCTAAAAGTAAATTATGATAGAATTGCTAGGGAGGCAATTAAGAACATAATGAAAATGTCGGGTACTGAAGTTGTAGATAAGGATAACTTCTTTTATTCAAAAAGAGAATCGTGTATTATAATATGTAGACAAAACTGGTTTGTATAAAAGTGGAACACCATTAGGACTGTGTTGTTGTTTTTTTTATACTCGATTTTTTATGAAAAATTTTCCGTTGTACAATAAACAATAACATGTTTATGATAACTTCTTCTATCAATTAGAAATGAAATGGCTACATATAGATCCCTCGCTAATGTGAACTTTACCAACTATAATTCTTTACTGAATTATAGTCGGTGGAACAGAAATAAATTTCTGACTCACATCAGGATCGAACCCAGGTCTTTCAATTGAGAGACGAGACCGCTGCCAAACAGGCCACACAAGTCATAAAAGGATTTACGTGGGCAGCGCGTTTTCCCCAACTGCCCGGCTCAGCAGT
>NC_061110.1:27223861-27246361 GCF_015104395.2 Macrobrachium nipponense | reverse complement strand
GAAAGCAGTCGTTCACCAGACTGTATATTGTACTTCAAGCTTCCCTGCTGAACCTTCTGAATTAGGAGTTGTATGATTTTCAACAGCTTATTTTTTGTACCCTTCATTCTCAGCAGGTTCCTAATTGCCTCTCTTTCAACTTGATCATAAGCGTTTTTTAGGTCCACCTGTGTAACGCACGGGTCTTTTCCTTATAATCTTATCCTGTAGGCGGTTAGTACTGCCATTGCGCTTCAGGCGGTGCACTGTAGGCATTATGCATTACTCAAGGTTCTTTGCATCGTGCCTTCGACCGCAAGCTGTAATCCCTTTTGTTCCTTTTACTGTACCTCCATTCATATTATCTTCCTTCCATCTTGCTTTTCACCCACTCCTAACATTTGATTCACAGTGCAACAACGAGGTTTTTTCTTCCATTTACACCTTTCAAACCTTTTACTGTCAATTTCCGTTTTAGCGCTGAATGACCTCATTGGTTCCATTGCTTGGACTTTGGTCTAAATTTTAAGTTCAATTCAATTCTCCTTATCTTCAAAACTGCTCTCAAATCTTTACCGTAACAAGCACTAGTACCCCGCTGGATTTGTTGTGTAAAAATACACAGGTCCTCCAACATGAATCCTTTGGTGAATTTTTTTCTTCCTATCATAAAAGTTTCTAATTATACTATGTTATGTCCCTGTACTTCTTACATTCGTCTCTTTGTTAATGGAACAGATTTTAAACTCGTGTATTTCTACAGAACCTTTCCTTCATCCAGACTTCCTAACAAACCTTGGGTAGTCCCTCAATCAGACTATCATTAACATACAGTGAGAGAGAGAGAGAGAGAGAGAGAGAGATGTGTAAATGCGCGAGCGCGCGTGTTGCTAAGAGAGAATAATCGTCTATGTTGCGGGATTTAAACGGATATCGCAAATGAATTTGGCAAAGATTTCTCATGTTCAGGTCCAAAGTATAAATGGGTAAGTTACAGAGGGTATCTGTAGAGTTTTAAGTGTTCTGAAGAAAATATCGTCTTTTTTAAATTTGTTCAAGGAACCTCAATTTCACATTGTAATGTCGTGTTTCAGTTCATTATAGTTGTTCGCGAATTTTTCTTCGCTGCTTCTTCGAAGTGGATTGGAGAAAGTTGACTGAATTAATTTCCGTGTCTTTAAGAACACCAAACACCAAACTTAAGTTTTTTTTATAGAATCTGTAATGAGATTCAGCAGGGAACGTAATTTCAACTTGTATTAGTTATTGAGATCTATGTCGAAGTTTTAATGCTTTCTGCAGTCTTCAAATGGAATGAAGAATTATTGTTACATTTATTTACTGGTTTGAATGAGTAAAGATTTAATAATGATTATGTTTACCTTAACAGGAAAACCTCATTAGTGATATCCAAAGTTATGCATTTATTGTTTAACTATCTTAAAGGTTTCATATTCAATAGTTTAGTTATTCTTCATTTGTCATGCTTTTTTTTGGTTTGTATATTGGTCATTTGGCAGGTCGTGCTCCATTATAGAAAAGGGTTTGTCAAAATAAGTGATCAGTTGGCAGAACCCAAAAAAATAGAAAACTAAACGTTCAGGTTTTCAATCATGTATGAAACCTCATGCAAAAATGACTTTGATTCTAATATCAGTTATAATTATCTAGCGTCATGTGTGCAGTTGTTGTATATGCAGAATGGTTTTAATATACTTTACAAGTGAACTTCCGCAATCAATGTTTCTTCGAATGAAGTAACCAGATGATGGTAACGGAAAAACTGACGGAAAGTGAAATGCATCAGTTTTCTCTGTTTCAAACTTTGCTAAATAACGAATGGTGATGAGCTAGGAACGTATTATATTACTTTCGCGCTAATAGGTTATGCAATAGAATGGACACTGCCGAATGTTTCACATTGACCCCCACCCCCCCCCCCCACACAAAAAAAAAAAAATGACTCGGTTAGAGAGGGATGGGGACGGAATGTATTTCTCCATGCGTAAGGAAATATATAGAAGTGGTTTCTTTTTCATCTTTAGAATGGTTCTGTAGTATGTTGCCAGATGGAACTAAAAGGAATTTTCTAACTGTGGTAGGACGGCAATGCCTTACTATAGCAGCCCCTGGAACGTCACATTATCTAAATGGGAAACGGTATTCCTATACGTAAAATGGTGGTATAGTTCTCTGAGGTATCTTTCTTTAGCGACAGGAGATAATTGGTATTTCATTCTATTTGCCACTGACTGCCATTCACTTATTTCATCTCTGAAGATGAGGTAAATGGAAGTGAATAGCAGTTTCGTGCGACTTTACTTATCTATGAATTCAGATTCACAAATAAGATTCATATCTAAATGAATCCTGTTTATTTAGTGCAGTGGTTCCCAAGCTTTTCAACTTCACGGACCAGTCAAAAGAGTACAAAAAATTCTGCGGACCAGTACATATATCCAGGCATACACTAGCATTTTATTAGTCCAAATAACCATCACAAACAACCAGAGGCATAACAAATGCACATATCCTCAACATATTTATTTATCTTAGCAATTCAAATTTCTATGCGAGAATGCCTGTAATTATAATATATATATGTTTCACATTATAAAAAGTAAGTTGATTTTTAAAAAATGGGTCCTGGGGTGGAGGGGGGCAATGTCCGCCACGTGTCCCAGGACGGGCAGGCCAGTCCTGCACGTGTCCCAGGACAGGCGGGCCAGGCCCGCCACGTGTCCTGGGGCGGGCGGGCGATGTTCGCCACGTGTCCTGGAACGAACAGGCCGGGCCCGCCACAGGTCCCGGGAAGGATGTGCGATGTCCGCCATGTGACCCGGGACGGGCAGGGCGGGCCCACGACAGGTTCCTAAACGGGTGGGCGATGTCAGCCACGTGTCCCAGGACGGGCAGGAAAGTTCCGCCATGTGTCCTGGGACGGGTTGGGCCAGGCCCGCCAAGGGTCCTGGGATGGGCGGGCGATGTCTGCCATGTGTCCCGGGATGGGCAGGCCAGGTCTGCCACGAGTCCTGGGGCGGGCGGGCAATGTCCGGCATGTGTCCCAGGACGGCCGGGCTGGGCCTGCCACGGGTCCTGGGATGGGTGGGCAATGTCCGCCACGTGCCCCGGGATGGGCGGACGATGTCCGCCACTGGTCCCAGGACGGTGGGCGATGTGCTCCACGTGTGGCGGGAAGGGCGGGCCCGGACAGCCATGAATCCTGGGATGGGTAGGCCAGGCGGGCGATGTCTGCCACAGAACCCAGGACGGGTGGGCGATTTCTGCTATGTGTCCCAGGACGGGCGGGCTGGGCCCGCCACGAGTTCCGGGATGGGGCGGGCGATGTCCGCCATGTGTGCCGGCACGTGCGGCTCATGTCCGACATGGGTCCCGAGATGGGGGGGGCTGATGTCCGCCATGGGTCCTGAGATGGGCGGGCGATGTCCGGCAGGTGTACGGGGCAGGGGGACCTGGCCAGCCATGGGTCCTGGGACGGGCAGGCCGGGCGGGCCAGGTCTGACACAGGTTCCGGGATGGGCGGTCAGTCCTGCCATGGTTCCCTGGATGGGCGGACTATGTCTTTCAGAAACTTTACTAACTCTATTGCGTAGTCCAAAGACAAGTGTTAAAACCTTATCTCGCGAAAACTATCTCACTTCTTTATGGTATAGCAACCGATGGTATTCACTCTCCATATATTCACATAGTAGTGTGAACAAACGTAAATTGAGTGCATTGGCCTTTGCGTTGGCCTTTACAAAAGTCAGAGCTTTAACAGTTTCCAATAAAACATTATTGGGTTCCACATCCAATTTTTTAGTTGCCAGCATTTCTCGATGAATCATAAAGTGTGTAGCTTTGCAGTTGGTGGCAACCTCCTTAACCTTCGTTGTGACACCTGAGTAGCGTTCTGTCATCGCTGCCGCTCTGTCAGTGCAAATACCAACACAACACTCCCATTTAACTCATTTTTTACTACATAGTCAAAGTTTCAAAATTTGCAGCACCTGTAGTGTGATGACAGTTCATGGGTAAATAGCAATTCTTCCTTAAAGCCATCATTGTATTTATATCTTACATAAACAATTAAAATTGCTTTATTTGCAACATCGGTAGATTCGCCAATTTGTAGAACGAAGTATTGTGATGCCTGTAGTTGCTGCAACAGCTGATCCTCCACATCTGCTCATTCACCAATCCTCCTCGTTACACATTGATAAGGGTATGCTTCAAATCTAAGTGAGAGATGACTCGCCAAACATTTCAGCACACATATCTTTCACACATGGCATTATTAAGTCTCCTCCAATTCTGTAACGCTTTTTAGCTTTTGCAATGCGAAGTGACACTTTGTAAGAAGCTCTCAATGCAGCCTGATTTGGAGAGAAAAATTTCTGGAGGCTTTTTCTTTCACACTAAGTTCCTTAAGCTTTCTTTCAAAATATTCCTGAGGTTTCACTGCTAGTTCACTGTGATTTGTATTGAAATGTCTTTTGAGTTTGGACGGTTTCATTGCATCATTAGAAAGAATAATGCCACATACTATGTACTTGGGTTGGTCACATTCACCTTCATTTATTTTAATAAACCCAAATTTCATATATGAAGAATCATATTTCCGAATAAAACTACGGTTAGTCCGTTTTTTCACTCTTTTAGTTGGAGGCTCAGTTGTTCCTTCATCAGGCTGTTCACGCATCTCATCACTGGCGGAGGGACCTGTAATGTTAGCTGTTGCGTTACATTCCGTTGCGCTGTCTTCATCATCATTAATACTATTAATCCTATGGCCATTATTCATTTAATAGTCACACTCAATATATTTCATTTTTTAATATTAGTTACTTACTTGAGATAAAAAAATATAAAGTCAGTTTGACAAATCATTTTTCTAAGATTATGAATAAAATGATAAGTATCGAGTAAAGCAATTTGGTAGACCAGCAAATCATGCACCACGGACCAGCACCGGTCAGCGGACCATAGGTTGGGGACCACTGATCTAGTGTTACAGACATTACACCTACCCTTCTCCGCCCACCCCCCCCCCCCCCTCTCTCTCTCTCTCTCTCTCTCTCTCTCTCTCTCTCTCTCTCTCTCTCTCTCAGCAATTGGTGAGTTAGGAGTGAAGTAAAGATAGTTAACTATGTTATGAAGATCGAGGCCCAGTCTTTGGAAGAAATTTGGATGATAACTATTAACAAGAACGAATGAATTCCTGGAATTGCGTGAAACGAAAATGTATCTATTGCAGTTGATGGCACCTAAACTACATTAACCTAACCTTACTTACCTATCATTCCTATACTTGACAAGTCAGGGAGTTCCGCCCTTAGAACCAAGTTATAATTATATCAATTATACCAATCTTTAAAGTCACATTTTGTATATGAACACTTTATAGAAATGATTTGAAATCCATTCATCAATAAAATATACTCTCCCCCTAGAGTCGATGTGAACCTATGGTATCCTTAAATCTTCAAGAAGGAGCAGAGTTCCTTATTCTTAGACGTGGAGTTATTAGCGACCCTAGCAAATTCACGTATCCCTTCCGTAACCTAATTAAAAAGGGGCGACGGAAAGGGAGAATCACAAAAGATGCAAATTTGCAATCTCAGTTTCACGAAATAAATTCCATTTGAGACCGTAACTTAATTTTGGAATATTTTCTTTACACTTAGGCAATTATCTGATGCATTTTTAATATTTGCTGATTATTCTGAAAATACCAACTCTATTAACGCATTATTTAGAATAGTCAGTATTGGATATAATGTTTATATTGATTCTTTTTATTTCTATTGACTGAGGATTTATTGCAATGCCGAAAGGATGTGTTGCGATGATTTTACAATGGAGGTAGCAATGATTTAATTCTCTTGTAATGTCCTGCACGTTTATTTCTGGATAGTGTGATTTTGAGGTACGATAGAATTGTTTCTTTTTTGAGATTTATATTTCCCTCCTCCATTCATCACCGTATTGTTATTTACTCATACTGTTGCTTACTCGAGAGGCTTCAGTAATGTTTCAACGCTCTGCAATCACTAAATTGTTCTGATATCTACGAGTATTTATTCTTCCATTGCCCCACAACTGCCGAAGTATCCAAACCACTAGCTAACATCTGTCAAAAAGCCTTTCAATTCTCCGTTCTTTATGTGTTTTTCCAAAGCATCTTCCATGGCAAGAAAATTCTCTTCCTCCAAGAGAGTCACATAATCCGAGCTTGTTAACTCTGTCATTTGTCTTGTTCTTTCTTTCTACCATAAACCGCCAATTCTGTTGACGATGAGAGTAACTGGATTCTCTCTCTCTCTCTCTCTCTCTCTCTCTCTCTCTCTCTCTCTCTCTCTCTCTCTCTCTCTCTCTCTCTCCTAACCATCTGTATACTATGTTAGTTTGTTTCTAATATAAAGAATAAACATACATTGAGAGCTCATGCACATAACAGCACCAAACGCAATGACAATTGAAAAGGTCTTCAATACTCAAAATTATGCGCAGATCGAACGTAAAATGTTTTCATACTCCCTTTCACGTACCAAAAACCACAAATCATGCTTTTGATCTCTACTCGTTTATCACATATGAACGACTGTATTCTGTGTCCAATCCTGGATTTATGCCTCCACAATTTCCAAGAAAAGAATATGCAACTAAGGTAATTTATGCACTTCCACCCCTTCTATTGATTTCTTCCTGAAACCTTACAAAAGGGGAAAAATGCCATAGCTTTTCTGATGAATTTCGGCCCTAGTGTTTTTCTACTTTTTTTAAGAGATAGGCTGCTTCCCATTTGCAATTCCGGGTTTAAAGGAGATATGGGACTTCTACGTTGTGCGAAGAGATTATGCATGCGCTAATACATTGTACGTGCTTAACTCAGAGTACCTTGCTTAGGATAGAAATTGGAGAAAAAGATCCATTCGATTATTACATTTCCTTGCTTGTTATTGCATATATATGATATATATATATATAGATATATATATTTATATATATATATATAATATATATATGATATATATATTCGATAACAAACGTAGGAGGTGATTAAAAAAAAAATTGAAACCCCCAGTTGCTATACCTAACAAATGTAATGGAAAACAGATGGGATGAAGTACTATTACTTGGCTGAGGTAACGACAAGATGATGGATAATAATCTATTCGCATCAGTACTTGTCGCCTCTGGCACTGGAAGTTATCAATTTTAAATGAGGTCGAGAATCTTTTAAGCTGCAGTAATCGCATTAGTACCCAAATTAACAAATAAAATTGAAATGAGGATATCATGTTATTAACGGTCTTTTCTATCATGTCTATCCAAGTTAGACACTTCGGGCATTTTAAAAAAATAATCTAAATGGATTCATTTCTGTCTATCCAAGATAGACACTTCGGGCATTAAAAAAAAAATCTAAATGGATTAATTTCTTTATAGTTAAAAAAAATAAGAAATGAGAATTTTTGCCAAGTAAAGAAAACATGACTCAGGGACGAAAAAGGTAATGGGTATAGTTTTTTTTTTATTGAGATAAAACAACGTGTCTGATTTTATTGTACGAAGTTGTCAAAAATTTATATAGTTTTACATGTAACAACAAAAATATAGATTTAAATTATGACAGAGAGAGAGAGAGAGAGAGAGAGAGAGAGAGAGAGAGAGAGAGAGAGAGAGAGAGAGAGAGAGAGAGAGATCTGAAGGATCCTTATACTCGTATTCTATACCAGAAAACCAAAAACAGAAAAGGTGCCAGAAATGTTTGCTGTCACCAGCCACGACTATCTTTCTGCACGAAATGTTTAGTGCTGTGAAGCTCAGAACAACACACTCCAGAAATAAGCTTCCTTGATCCTAGTAAGGAAAATAACGTAGGAGAATAGAAAACCTTTAAAAAATAACTGAAAGGGAAAGTTAGGAAAGAGGTGAAAACAAAAGAAGAAATAAGAAAGTTGCATTTTAAAGGTAAAAAATAAATATTATAAATATTACTTATTTGTTCCACGGGAAACTCAAAATACTATGTTGAATGCTTAAGGTAATGAGCTTTATAACACCGAATCCCCTTGTGTTTTTATCTTATAGAAACCTTTTAATTACAATTTTAAAGTTATATATTCAATATGATATATATATATATATATATATATATATTATATATATATATATCTATATATATACAATATATATATATATATATATATATATATAACATATATATATATATATATATATATATATATATATATATATAATAATTATATATATATATATTATATGATTTTTTTTGTGAAGACAAAATTTAATGGGCTAGGATGGAAGGAATGATGAGATTTTATTGAGAATGCATTAATAGGTATATCTATAAAAAAAATATTTAGTAAAAAAAAATAACCAATCGTAAATCCCTTTGTCTTTAGATTGGAGCTTCGGCATAATAAAATACACAAATATGAGGGGAAAAAATCAGAGAAGAAAACAAGAAACTTGGTAAACTAGGAAAACATTCCAAACAAGTATTAGAAATAGATAAAACTGAGGTAATGGTAATGTACAAAACGCTTTAACAGTTTTCGGCCGCTCCTGAACTTTCTGTTTTACACTAAGAGGGCTAGGCAATTTTACATTTATCAGAATACGAAGACCGTTGATTTGGAAAAAAGAGGGTCACTGAGTAACTCTTGGGTCACAGGTAGTAACGATGCTAATGGAGATATCCTGTTCTTTAGACTCGCAGGAATCTCTAAACTAATGCACGGCGCATGATTTCATCCGGCCACTAGCTAATATTCAGAATTGTACCAGTCGCAGTGATTTATTTATTAATTTATTCTTTTGACCGAATGCAGAGTACCTATGGGTCACGGCTACCTGAGGCATAGTAGGCATTTCAGAGGGAATACTATAGCCTAACCAGACGTATACATTCACGTAGCCTAATCTTGGACGCCGTGTCCTAACCTGGCCGGAAGAGCTTCGGCCCCTTGGACCCGCCCCAAGTAATTTGTGACCCTTTACTCTGCGTGCTACCCGAAAACGTTATTAAAAAGATAAAAAATAGTTATATTTTTCTAAATAATGTGGTTGTAGAAAAATAAAGGCTGGTCTATTTTTTTAATTTTTACATTGATTAATGCCCAAAAACTTTGTTTAGAATATCTGCCATTATTTCTAATTAATTTTGAAGTAATTGAATATATGAAATTGACGCTTATTATTTTTTTACTGTGGCCTGTAAAGGTGTGCAAAATATATATGGTCCTCATAATAAAAGTTTGAAGATCCCTAAAAGAGAGTTTGTGAACGATAGAGTAAGTGGAAAATCGTAACTGTGATCTGAGTCATTAATGATACGGACCATACTGTATATTTTCCACACCTTTGCAGGTCACAGAAAAAAAATGAGAAACGTCAGTTATACTTAAGCAATCGCTTCTTATAGATAAAGACTCGGGGAAGTTGCCGACACGCATACACTAGAACCGTAATTAATATAAATGGTAAAACAAAAGATGAGAAGGAAAACACAGAATATAAATGGAGGCACAGTAAAATGTAAAAGCGGTTGTAGCTAGGGGTCGAAAGGACGCGGCAAAGAACCTTAAGCATTGCTTACAGTGCACTGCGTGCGATGCACTGACAGAACTACCCCATTTGGGGTAATTTTGCTAAAAAGAATGTTTGGTAACCTTAACTTCTCAAGGACCAAAAAACTTTGAATCATGATGTCCGTTGAAATGTTCGAAGCCTGACGATGCAGTTGTTCAAAAAATGTCATTTAACGAAATTTTTGGTATTTTGATGCTTCGATTGAGCAGCGAGACACTATAATCTTCTTATATATATATATTATATATATATATATATATATATATATTAATTGTATCTATATAATATATGCATATGTATGTATATATATATATATATATATATATTATATATATATATATATAAATATATTTATATATTTATTATATATATATATATAATAATATATATATATATATGTATATGATGTATTATATATATATACTATATATATATATATATATATATATATATATATCATGATATATATATATATATATATATATATATATTCTGTGTTTTGTTTTAAAAAAAGTTGGGGAGTTGGCGCTTGTGTGTTCGTTTGAATATTTTACGAAAAATGGATATATCATGTTTTAATTGTTTATTTTTAAAATAGTTGTACTTTATCATGGTGACGGTTATTTGTTAATATTGTGTAGTTAAAAAAATCTTTGCTCTAAAAAATGGAGTTTTTTTTCGAAAATAAAAGTAAAACATTTGTGGGTACGAATTTAATTAGTCTGGATCTATTACAAAAATGCTAATAAGTAGCGTTATATAGAATACAATTGTATTTTCCATCTTTACATTATGCATTATTCATGTTCTTCTATGACGGAATAAATTAGGGTAATCAATCTACACATGATACTTTTCTTGTTCTTCCATGTTCGTGTTAAATGGGGATGGTACTCTTTTGGAAGTACAATTGTGTGGGATTATGTTAAAATCCTTATTTTTTATTCAGTCATGTTGGTAAGTGCTTTTATTTACTACCTCAGTAAAAGAAAAGAAAAAGACACGTATTTACAACTAATTTTTTTTTCTCACCTAGAGCCACTTCACTAATTGATTCAATATAAGAAAGGAGAATGAATCTTCCTGTCGGAGAGTTAATTATATATTCACTATTAGGGGCCCAGGAATGCTCAATACCTCTTCGCAAGTGCATTGCTCAGTCCACTGTGTGTATTGTACCGTTTTGATTCAGTCTCATCATGAGACGTCCCGCACAGTTCCGGACTGTTCCAACCTTATTAGTGTATGATGAGATTAGTATTCATCTCCGTAATAAGTATTTAGAAAATGTCTGAAAAATGTTTATTCATTTCTACCGCTACAGTTCATCGGCCTATCAGGAATATCGGTTTGGTTCTTTACCTTCAGCTCCGAATAAACAGAATACTCAGTAAAAAAATAACCTCAGGAGAACATTGTTGTTTAGACCATAAACAGAATCATTAGTCTTCCTCCTCTTTTATGATGGGTCTTGCGTG
Source organism: Macrobrachium nipponense (assembly GCF_015104395.2). Taxonomy (NCBI): domain Eukaryota; kingdom Metazoa; phylum Arthropoda; class Malacostraca; order Decapoda; family Palaemonidae; genus Macrobrachium; species Macrobrachium nipponense. Next base: position 27,235,283 of record NC_061110.1, on the reverse strand, counting down.
TTGGACATCATGGCACAGGGAGAGAGAGAGAGAGAGAGAGAGAGAGAGAGAGAGAGATACTTTGACTTAGCATTTACCTGGACAACAGAAAAGAGTGAAAATGAATATTCGTGAATTTTCGAATTTTTCCTTTTCAATATTTACCGTAGCTCAATAATATTGCAGAATGACTTCTACTCGTGAACAGAGAGAGAGAGCGAGGGGAGAGAGGGATGAGGAGATGGAAGAAGGAGGGAGAGAGAGAGAGAGAGAGAGAGAGAGAGAGAGAGGCAAATGATTATTTTAGAGGAGAGGAGATGAAGAATAGTTAATTTGCCTAGATTTTCTTTTCAATATTTCCCGTAGCACAGTATTATTAAATGATGACTTATCCTCGTTAACACACACACGCACACAGAAACAAAATAATTATTTTGGCATTCACTTTGACAATAGAAAAAAGTGAAAGCGAAAAATCGTGAATTTTGAGCGCTTTTTCGTTTCGGTATTTACCGTAGCACAATAATATTAGAGGACAACTTCTACTCGTGAACAGAGAGAGAGAGAGAGAGAGAGAGAGAGAGAAGAGAAATAATTATTTTAGTATTCACCTGGGTAATTAAAAAGAGTGTAAATGTAGAATCGTGAATTTGTGCTTTTTCCCTTCGGTATTCTCCATAGCACAATAATAAGGAAGGGTAACTTCCACTCATGAACAGAGAGAGACGGGGAGAGATGAGAGACGAGAGAGAGAGAGAGAGAGAGAGAGAGAGAGAGAGAGAGAGAGAGAGAGAGCAATTTTTGACACTGGAAACAAAATGCTCTTCCCTCTTCGGTTAATAGTAAAATCCATAGGACCAAACAAAAGGAGAAAGAACCCGGGGGCCATCAAGCAATATTCATGACGGGTAATCCTACAAATTATGCATCGTTCTCCTGACCCAACAGCATAATGGCCGGTTGGCCCTCTGCTTACCTTCATAAAATCAGTGAAAAAAACACTTCCTTCCTTAGAGCATTTTTTTTAAATCTCCACAGGGGTTCGTAGTATATGGAAGACCAAATTGAAATTGTGCGATTGCAGACTTGATGAAATATTACGGAATTTGAATATTTAGTTTTGGGGAATAAGCGAGAGACGAATGAATTATTAATGATTTTTTATTGGTTTTAAATAGCTTGCACTTGATATGCTAAATTTGTACTTTATTTTTGCTTCATCTTTAGGGGAAGGAATTGAAAGGGAGAGTGAGTGAAAAGCATTTAGAAAAAACTAATTAGCTACAATTAAATTTATTGTCATTGTTCAAGAGCGTACTGTAGTCTCAATGCAGTGCCTTATTAAATTCTCAGTAGTTCATCGATATTTTACATTACGTTAGTTTCCGATATTCATCTGATATTTAAATGAAGAAATAGAAACTATTTCATTTACGTTTCCTGGGATTTCATCTTTTCAGCAACGTTTATTTTGTACAAGTTTAGATATAACATGACTAGATAGATTAGTGATCAATAGTTGTTGAACACAATGCAAATGAATTACCATTGCTGGAGGGGAAATGAAATTTGAGAAATGTGATATATTCATGTTAGTTATATTTATCCAATACGAAAATGCCCAGTCATATTATTATTATTATTATTACTGTTGTTGTTGTTGTTGTTGTTCTTCTTCTTCTTCTTCTTCTTCTTCTTATTCTTTTATTATTATTATTATTATTATTATTTTATTATTATTATTATTATTATTATTATTATTATTATTGTTGTTGTTGTTGTTGTTGTTGTTGTATTAGTTATTATATTATTGATTATTTTTTTTTTTTTTTTTTGCTCTATCACAGTCCTCCAATTCGACTGGGTGGTATTTATAGTGTGGGGTTCCGGGTTGCATCCTGCCTCCTTAGGAGTCCATCACTTTTCTTACTATGGTGCACCGTTTCTAGGATCACCTCTTCTGCATGAGTCCTGGAGCTACTTCACAGCCTCTAGTTTTTCTAGATTCCTTTTCAGGGATCTTGGATTGTGCCTAGTGCTCCTATGATTATGGGTACAATTTCCACTGGCATATCCCATATCTTCTTATTTCTATTTTCAGATCTTGATGATACTTATCCATTTTTTCCCATCTCTTTCCTTCTTCAACTCTGGTGTCCCATGGTATTGCGACATCAATGAGTGATACTTTCTTCTTGACTTAGTCAATCAACGTCACGTCTGGTCTATTTGTTCACGTATCACCCTATCCGTTCTGATACCATAGTCCCAGAGGATCTTTGCCTGATCGTTTCTATCACTCCCTCTGGTTGGTGCTCGTACCATTATTACTGCAAGGTAGCTGATGTTTCTTGCACAGGCTCCAGTGGAGGGCATTTGCTACTGAATCATGCCTCTTTTTGTACTGGTTCTGTGCAAGTGCCGGGCATTCGCTTGCTATGTGTTTATGGTTTCATTTTTCGTATTGCACTTCCTACATATGGAGAGATGTTATTTCCGTCTACGTTATTCTTATTATATTATTATTATTATTATTATTATTATTATTATTATTATTATTCTTCAGGAGATGAAACCTATTCATATGGAACAAACCCACCACAGATGCCATTAACTTGAAATTCAATCTTCCAAAAACTATGGTGTTCATTAGGAAGGAGTAAGAGGATGTAATGGGTAATGCAAAATGAAGAGAGTCCACAAATTAAAAACAATAAATTAATAAATAGATAAAAATGTATTAAAAATACTTTGTATCTTCGCTTGAACTCTCAAGTTCCAATTACCGGACATCCTCTGGGAAGCTGTTATATTATTATTATTATTATTATTATTATTATTATTATTATTATTATTATTATTATTATTATTATTATTATTATTATATTATTCATTATAGGAACCATCCCACATGGACCATTGAACTGAAATTCAATCTTCCAAAGAACATCGTGTTCATTTAAAGAAATTACAGAAGATATTTTTAATATGAATTACGGAAAGAGATCAGTCATAATTAATAAGAGAATAGGTAATAATTAAAGTACGTGGTGATTTGATTTTTATGGATAATAATGATAATAATAATAATAATAATAATAATAATAATAATAATAATAATAATAATAATAATAATAATAATAATAATAATTTGAAACAGAAAACAAAGGATGTTGTTGTGAATGATAAATAAATAAAAACAAGAATGTAACCGAACATGAAATGTAACACAAATTAACTCATAAAGAGTGTGAAAAGTTACGAGCTAAAATATCACTTTTCATAAAAAGCGGTTCAGGTGCTTGACCTGCACTATTATTAGAAATCCAATGCGCTTGTTCAATAAGATACAAAGAAAACTCTGTTACTTTTGTAGAGAATGAAAGATAGCGTAGATGGGAGAATTCAGTAGTCATATTGCATATTGGCTGCAATATCTCAAAAAAAGCTCGTCAGATCATTATGGGAAATGAGAAATTATATTGCCATATCAATCACACAGGACCATAAGTTCCCAGAGCTTATTACAACTTGTCGTAGCATCAGAAATCGGTTAGTATGAATATATACTATATATCTTCCATCAAAAGGAACATGGAGGGAATAACGGGAATGTGAAATGTTTGGAGAGAATTAAACAGAACGGCATTTGTTCATAAGCCAGCGATAAAAATGGGGTCATGTGTTGCAAAATGTCATCGACCTCAACAGTGCACAGAGAGAGAGAGAGAGAGAGAGAGAGAGAGAGAGAGAGATAGAGAGAGATAGAGATAGAGAGAGAGAGAGGTGGGAGTAATTGCATCAGTGCTCTCCCTCTTCGGTTGATTATAAAATCTAAATCACAGAACAAAATATTAATAAAGCGGCCTGTTCTTAAAACAATGCAAGAGAACCACTACTCCCTTCATGCACTGATTTCCTTACCCTGACATGGCGATGGCATATGGTAGGCAGGGTCTGTCCTGACTCATGCTTGCTGTATAGAAAATATTCGTGAGATATTTTTCCTGCTTAATTTTTTCGTTATGAAAAGGAAGCTTTGGCGGTTTGTCGAGGTAACAGATTTGATGGCAATTACATAAATTTCGTATAAGTACACTCTAAACATATTAGACATGTATGAATTAATTTAGGATATTATATAAGAATTACGTGCTAGTTTTCCTTTCCCTGTGAAGGATATGTTGCCTGATAGTGAGGGGATACTTGAAGGGGCGGGGGATGTTGACTCAAACGCACAAAATAAAATTCTCTGTGTATCGAATTCATAACAAGTCATAATCATGTAAAATAAACTTTATCTTGAATGATAATGTCACTTCCACTTGGAGAAGAAAAGGACATAAAAAAAATATGCAACATAGGATATTTCTCACCTCAGTATTATCAGGTCTTGCAGGAATGTTCACCTTTAGTGAACAGGAACCTTACCAAAAAAGAGAGAGAGAGAGAGAGAGAGAGAGAGAGAGAGAGAGAGAGAGAGAGAGAGAGAGAGAGAGAGAGAGATATCCATGAATTAAGAGTAAGAAGAAAAAGAAGAAATAAAAAAACATTGAACACAGCTAAAACCGTACCTCTAAAGACAGTTGTTATGTTGTGAGAAATTAATAAAATCCGAACCAACCAATAATGGAAATGTGCATAAAAAGTTTTGGATTTGCACAAGTCGTTTTGCCCACTTAACTAATTTGGGAACATTCCTTCAAAGATATATTGGCAAGTAAACTAATCAGTGATTAAAAGATTCTCATAGTAGAATGAGTTAGAATGGAAAACCAAATCCACAGTTATGTAACTGTACAAATATACTTAGTGGGATCAGTACAGATTCTCGAACGCTCTCTGTATTGCTCATTTTTTAATATATTTGTATAGTCACATAACTGTTGATTTGTTTCTCGATAATCAATGATTAATTGGATAGATTCTACTTCATATTATTTGTAAGCCTATCTGATGGTTATTGATTCAGAAGAGGTGGATTTCTGTTATGTCTGCAATTAATGTTATTGATTCCGAGATGGGAAACTGAATTAATAGCAGCCACAGTGAAAATATACACCCTTAATACACACAATAGAAAGGTTATATTTCAGAAAAAAATGAAATTAATATGGCATATTATTATTATTATTATTATTATTATTATTCATTATTATTATTATTATTATTATTATTATTATTAAACGTGAAATTGTGTGGTATCGTGACAGAACCAACGGGAATTTTGGTTTGTGTGTATATATATATATATATATATATATATATATATATATATATATATATATATATATATATATATATATATATAAATGTGTGTGTATATCGAGCTACAATGTCCTTTAATATCTAATTCGCTCTACCTCGGAATTAATATATTTTCATATATGCTTAACCGAAGGGGAATTTTTTCTCGATAATAGACTTGCCTGGACCGGGGCGCGAAGCCATGGATCCTTTCAAATGAAAGGGTCCATGGGTTCGTGCCCCGGTCCAGGCAAGTCTATTATCGAGAAAAAAATTTCCCTTCGGTTAAGCATATATGAAAATATATTAATTCCGTGGTAGAGCGAATTAGATATTAAAGGACATTGTAGCTCGATATATGTATATGAACCACGGAAATGTGATATGACTTATATATATATATAATACTATATATATATAATTATATTATTAATTAATCTATATATTATATTATTTAATATAGAAATTAATATATAATAGATATATATTATGTTCTTATATATATATTCTATATATAATATCTATAATATATACTATATAAATAATATATATTATATTAAATATTTATATATAGATATATATAATAGATATAATTTTAATTATATATATATCTACATATTATATTAATATTATATTATTATATATATATTAATTTTTATGATCTAATATAATTATAAAGCATCTATATATATATATATTTATATTATATCGACTATATATTATATATATATATTTAAATTAATATATATTATAATCTATATAATATATAATATTATATATATATAGATTTATATATATATATAATATATATATATATTATATATTTATATTATAAAGATCTATATAAAAAAATATAAGAATATAGATATATATAGATCATTATATATAATATAGTTATATTTATTATATATATTTATATATATAATTATATGTAATAATATATCTATATATATATATATATATATATATATATATATATATAAGTCATAATTTTATGATATATACTATATATATATATATATAATATATATATGTGTGTGTGTGTGTGTGTGTGTGTATATATATATATATATATATACTATATATATATATATATATATATATATATATATATATTACATAAATAATGTGAGAGAGAGAGAGAGATTACGAAACTTAAATAGTGACTAGTCCCAGAATACGACATTAGTTGAATGATGTTTCAAAGAGTGATGCAGTGAATAAAGCGACAATTGGGTGGAATTTTGCATAAGATGCCATGATTGTTTCTGTTTAAGAGCTAAATAGACCCAATGTTTTAAATGAGTAATTGATTGTAAGAAGAAAAATAGAAATATACATTCTTGCTATTGATTCAATCACTTTGGGTTAATTTCTGAAGCTCTTGTTATATTTCTTCTCAGCAATTGAGATTTTAAGTAATCAAGACAGAAATCTACATACTAAAGAACATTTCTTTATTAATTTTGTGGATAAATACACCCATTCACATTGAAAATGAACTGGAAAAGGAATAAAATAAGTCGGTACTATTTAAGTAATCCCGATCACTTCCACGTCAAAATTACCAGTGGCATAAAAAGGTCAAAGGGTTAGCGAGGCAGCGAAGGAAATGCTGTTCTGGGAGTGTGTGGCAACTTCACCCCCTCACTAGCACTTGGAGTAAAAGGAAAAAAATGACGCAACTGGAAAAGTTAGTAAATTGTTAAAGTGGTTCATTACGCTGCTGAGTGAAATTGAATCCCAGGGAACCAAAAAGTCAAAATGTCTAATTAAAAAGATGATGAGATGAATTTTTAAAGAATAAATAGAGAATGATTAAGGAAGATACGAATAGACTCTCAAATGCCAGGTGCAAAACAAATAGTTTCTTGACGCACCAGAATGGAGGCTGCAGAGTGATGTCAACGAGAGAGAGAGAGAGAGAGAGAGAGAGAGAGAGAGAGAGAGAGAGAGAGAGAGAGGAGCAACTATCAGTGTGCAGACAAAATGCCGATGGTCATAATGTCGACGGATATAATGTCGATAGACAAAATGTCGACGGATAAAATGTCAACCTTTGTCTACCATTAATAATAATAATAATAATAATAATAATAATAATAATAATAATAATAATAATAATAATAATAATAATAATAATTCATTTTTGTTTACATATTTTGTTTACATATTCCAGCACCGGTAGTTGTCTTGTTTCGTTTTACAACCATTTAATGCCTAACAAATGTATTCTCAACGAAGAATGATTTTTCAAATTCGCAACGAAGAAAGATTTTTCAAATTCCATCAGTTCTCCAAGATCTGCAGTATAGTGAAATTGTTTTTTCGGTCTGCCCAACACTTAATGGAGATAACAAAAACGAACAAAGGCGGCAAGAAACTTCTTTACGAAGGTTATGCTTACGTTGTCGATAAGCGAAAGGAAGATAGGATCTTATGGCGATGTGAAAATCGTGAATATTGTGGTGGACGAATAACAGCTTCTAACGATACTGTACTTTCTTTTGCAAGTCATTCTCACCAGCCAGATAGTCTCAGATGTGATGCTCTAAAATTCCAGAACAAAATAAGAGACATGGCCATCGGTGCAGATGATATTCCCTCAAATATAATTCACAACGCTACAGCAAACATATCACTAGATGTGTGTGGGACTTTGCCAAACAATTAGGCGAGAGCGCTGTGTAATGAAGATGAAGATTTGACGACGACTACAAGAGGAGAAGCTTTTTTGTTGCACGATAGTGAGGTCATAAGCATTTATTCAACGTCTAACGATCTAAGAATGTTAGAAACATATTCGACGTGGCTTCGCGATGGGACATTTGATTCTACCCCTGTTGGGAAGCAGTTGTATTCTATTCATGTCCTTGTGACAAACAACAAAACACTACCAATGGTGCATTGCCTTACAATAAAAAAGGATGAGCAAACTTACGAGTTCATATTTAATTTGTTGAGAGACCGCAATTGAACCTAACCTTTATCAGTGTTGATGTCGAAAGAGCCGCTATTAACAGCAAAAGGAAGATATTTCCAGATACTATCGTTTATGGATGTTTTTTTCCATTTCGGTCAATGTCTGTGGCGCAAAATCTAGTCACTGGGTTTACAATCCTGGTATAATGAAACCAGTAATGCATTCATCACAAAGCAGTTTCAAGCATTTGCATTTGTTCCTTCTGAATACGTATCTGCTTTATTTAAAGAGCTTCTTGGTTCCCTAACTGAAGAAATAGAATGTGCTCTCGACGAATTTCTGTCGTATTTTGAAGTGACCTGGTTAGGTGTAGTTCATCGTGGACGACGACGTAAACCCTGCTATGATATCCAGCTATGGTCAGTTCATAGTCGTGTCGCAGATGACTTGCCACGCACGAATAGTGCACTTGAAGGGTGGCATAATGCTTTCAATAGAAGAATGGTGATTAAGCATGCATCTTAGGAAAAACTGGTTAGCAAACTGAAAAAAGAACAAGCAAATACAGAAATGTTGTTACAACTAAGCAATGTGAGAGGAATTGGAAGGCAGATTCTAAAATATGTTAGAATAAACGAAAGATTGAAGAACCTGGTCACAAACTTTAATCCAGATCAAGGGATCCAATTTTTAAGAGTAGTAGCTCATAATTATGTTGTTTTTAATATATAAATTTTGTATTCATTACATCTTTGTAACACTTTTTGATTGATTATATTGCTTTTAATAAATTTGTAGCTCTACAAATTAGCCATCTTGTGATTCATTAATATGCGATTGACTGTCAAGTTTGCTTATTTCGGAACTATAATTTTAACCTGTATTATTATGAATGATTGAAAGAGTAAGAAGAATAAATAACTTAATAAAAGTCGTCGTCGACATTTTGTCCTACTTGAACAAATGTTGCCAGTTTGTCCGTCGACGTTTTGTCCATCGACATTACATCCGTCGAGATTATGTCCGTCTACATTATGTCCATCGGCATTTTGTCGTACCCAACTATCATATGGTAATTAATTGAAATTTTCGAAAATATATTTTTGGGCGCACCAATAATATCTCAACTTAGTATTTATTTTCAGATAAAGTGGATGGTGTAGGATGAGGCAACGCGATGAATATTTATGCAAAATGAAAAATAAATAAATAATGAGTTATATAGATAAATGAGTAAATAAATATAAACTATAATTATACAAGGGACTCTAAAACTTTCTTATGAGTAATATAACAAGTAAAATAATCTATTATTCAAACATTGTTAGTTTTATGATGGAAATAAACTCCATTATGACCCCATAGTTAATCATAATTCTTTGCTTTGTAACATTCGGTTTAATCATGTTCACGGTTCTCAGAAAGATAATAACAACTAATGACGATAAAAACTTAATCTTTATCCCTGGAAGACAAAATTATGTTGAAGCATTTTAAACTAATGCCATAATGGCTGAAACAAAGAATCACATTCCGAAAGCGTGCTTGAATGAATATCTGGGCATCGGTTTTTCTCTTTGTTGACTTCTTTGCGTTTTATTTCTTATAAATAAATATTTTGCCAAGTATGCTAATATCCTCTCTGTCCAGGAATAGTTTATGGTCCAAGTTTAGAGAAGAATGGTAGAGAAAGGAAGTGTTTATAATAAGTTTGATGATGGTTCTCCCACAACAGCTATCAAGCAGCATGCAATAAGTAAAATGTGTCATACTCTGAAATTTATTTCATTTATAAGTAGAAACAATGATGTGCCATTTTTAGTTAAGAAGAAAATTTTTGATGCTGCTATTATGTCAACTATATTATATTCATGTGAGTCATGGCTAAATGGTGATATTAAACCCATCGAAAAGCAATATAAATGGTGTATTAAACAACTTTTGGGGGTCAGAAAAACTACTAATAATGACGTATGTATGGTAGAACTGGGACTTCCGCCGATGAGGGCATTAATCAAATCGAGGCAAAGAAGATTCTTCAAAAAGATGTGGCTTGAAAGGAATAATATGGATGATGACCCTTTAATTCACGCCATGCGAATAGTGATGAACTATAATGACTCTGTTTCGAGGTATATACGAAACCTTATCTCTGATAATACTGATGATATTGAGGAAGGAAAATGTGAACTGCAATTAAAGGTCAGAAACTCCAATTCCAATAGGATAGTGTTCTATAAAACTGTTAACCCAGATTTAGTCGTTCATGACATTTATACAAACCAATTAAGACTTAATGAAATAGAACGTGTATCATGGACAAGAATGCGGTTGAGTGCTCATTCATTGGCAGTTGAGACAGGTCGGTGGAACAGAGGAGGTAGGGGCCGTCTGCCGATGGATGAGAGGTTGTGTTCGTGCGGTGAGGTCCAGACAGAGACTCATGTCATTGAAAATTGTCCACTTTCGTTACATATCAGGCAGACGTATAACGTTACCACAGCTTTAGACTTGCTAGTAACCAGAACCGATTATGATGTAGTATGTAAAATTGTACATAAGCTTCTTTCCTTGTATTGAATGTAACACGTTATTATAATGTGTAAAATATAATTACAGGAACTTGTTGAAGGCGTATGGTTAAATTGGTTTTGTTTTAGTACAATATATGTGTAATAGAAATTCATTTAGTTTGTATAGGAGATTGTACAAAATCTACTGTACTTAATTTTGTAATTTGGAACCTAAATACCTCTTTTTGTAAAATTCATATTATTTTGTATTGTGGTCAATAAAAATATCTATCTATCTATCTATCTATCTGTCTATCTATCTGTTGTGGGGTTTGGAGACCATGAACAAAGGATATGTTTCGATACAAAGTAAGGGGACAAAGGAAGACATGGCCATCTTGGAAGATGCGAAATTCCGGGAGTAAAAGAAAATGGGGAGGAGAAAATTGTCAAACTGTACACGCGTAGAGAGGGGCTGAGTGCTGGAAGACTCGATTTCCGAAGAAAAATAGTTACAAGGATGCTTTGGAAAGAGGAAATGATGAGAGGGCGCTCGATAAGATTTAGAAAAAATGAGACAAAAATTGATAAATATCAAGGTATGTAGAGGCATGGCTGAAAGTATGTCTAATCATTATTTGGTTGAAGCTAAAATTGAGGTTGATGGCATTTTCGGTTGGGGAGAAGAATGGTGAAAACGCAGCTACAAGGGCAATGAAGACAAGCGAATTTGAAGAAGAAGAGAGGACAGCATATAAGA
>NC_061110.1:27181361-27218861 GCF_015104395.2 Macrobrachium nipponense | reverse complement strand
AGAACCACAAACATTACCTTCATGCGCTCCATATCGACGACATACTCATCATCGTGGAAGTTCTGTTTTAGGTTTAGATAGAGATCAGCGCCTTCCCTTCCTTGATGTTAATGCACAAGAAGGAAGAAGCCATTTCCTAAGTTTGGTATATTGCAAACAGACAAGTGTTGGCATATACTTGAATAATTCAAGGAGAATACATCGAACCCTGCAAACGATCAGTGATTTGCGCCTGCATGAATAGTACATTAACCGTTCTTCAGTGTCTGGAAATTCATCAAGATGGAACGAGATATGATTTGGCATCCATCAGCCAATAACTGATATAGAGATAGCACGATGCATCCTGCGAGGAGCGTTCAATATTGATACAAGAAGCGATAACATACAATAAAGGAGACAAAAGCTTGATAAACAGTCATTCCTAAAGTTTTTACGCTTTGTCACCCGTGCAGGAATGGATGTCAGTCTTCAGCACACTTTAACTGAAGTTTTCCTTAATGATGAAGAACATTATGTCTTTCTCTCAAGGAGAAGTAACACATGGCCATCCTCCAAACCTAATTATGTTAATTACTCTATCATAGCCCTGTTCTGTCTTCGGTATCATGGATACAAAGGTGCCTGAGTTCAGTGATTTGCTGAAAATCAAAAGAGTAGCTTGGTTGAAGGATTAAATTGTCCACAAGAAGCCAATGTTTGATCGTTTCTAATAACTTAAACCACTTCAGTAGATATGAAATCTCAAATGACTAAAAATTTAGTGGGTTATTTTCGAGATGTCAACAATACTGCTGAAGTGAAGAGAAAAGAAATAATGATATCGCACACTTAAGATATATATATATATATATATTATATATATATATATATATATATATAATATTTATTAATTATGTATATACTATATATAATATATATATATATTAATTAAAAAAAATAGAGAGAGAAGAGAAGAGGAGACGAGAGAGAGAGAGAGAGAGAAGAGAGGAGAGAGAGAGAGAGCTTTGAAAAGCCAGAATCATACCCCTAATCCACCAACCGACAAGAGGCTGAGTTTTAGATTAGCTACTTTTTTGTTGTTGTTGTCAGAATCATTACATATAACATGTAAGCTTCTGTATACTGTAGACTGCTTATATAAAGAACATTCCGAGCAGTTGCAAAGACAGGTTAATCTAACATCAACAGCAACAAACATTTGTTGCATAATTCATTGACTAAGTCTAGAGAACTATAGGAACCAAAGTTATCCAAATCCTTATTTTTTTAAATGAATTCATTTGAACTTCTGGAGTTTCAGAATTTCTGGTCAGAATTAACTAATGAAGGAAGGAAATCATGCAGAGAAATAAAACAAAAACTTATCAGAAATTAATCAGCTAAACACAGCTTTACTTTTCAATTATTCCAATTAAAGAAATATACGCATATACTTTCTATCTTTCTATCTATCTATCTATCTATCTATATATAGATATGCAGATACTATAGATATATATATATATATATATATATATATATATATATATATATATATATATATATATATATATATATATTATAAGTATTGAGCCTATTGGATATTCAAACGTCAATTTTAGCTTTATATTTGTTTGTATATAAAATGAAGGTGATGTGATAAAATTAATTTATATATGCATGTATATACATATGTGTATATGTATATATATATATATATATATATATATATATATATATATATATATATATATATATATATATATATATATATAAGAGAACCTGCCATAAAAATAAATAAACAGAGTATCTAGCCTCAATAAAAAGGAACAATGGAGTGCAAGACATAAGATGTTTGAAATTGTCTTGATAAACCTCTTAGAATATGCATTATTTTAATTGACAAAAAGAAGTAGCAGTAATCTAAGTCCAGGTCTGTATACTCTTGACCCCAATTCTTTACAAGAAGGTTCAATGCAATTTGAAAGAGAAACTTTAAGATTTATCAGTAATTTTTCTTGATCTCTGTACCTTCCTTTGGTTAATCCAGTACTTTGAGCTAATTCACACCTGTTTTTCATCAGAAGAAACTCAAATAGTCTGAAATTTTTTTATGCATTAAAATGGCATTATTATTTTTAATTGAATTTGTTTTGTAAATTATGCTTCCTTCTTAGTCTGTCTTTCTGTTGTATTTACTTTTCTTAACAATGTCTTAGAGGATAAAGGAATAATGGCATTTCATTGTTTCGTTATACTTGTGGCCTTAACCCTGTATATTACATATTTAATATCTGTGATAGGAATATATGTATATATATATATATATATATATATATTATATATATATATATGTGTGTGTATTAGATATAATATATATATATATTATATATATATATAGTGTGGTATATATATATATATATATATATATATATATATATTAATTATTAAACATACATACATACATACTGGTATCATGGAAGTACAGTTTCAGTTGTTAACAGTTAACTGACAGTGCCATTATTTCTCGTGAGGAATATTGTGTCATGGTCGATTTCATAGACATTTACCGTATGCTCTTTATTTATAATCTCATGACAACCTTATGTCGCAGTGTAATAACCTCGATTAAAATGTCAGTTTCTACTACTGTGGTAAATGCAAATGTTTTTGTATATAGCCATTATTTGACAAAAATTGAATCAGATTTAAAGTAGGTATAGATAAAAAAATGGACTTTTAGAAGTTGTTTAAAAAAATGCTAATTGAAAATTCTCTCTCCCACGCGCTCGTTTTGTAATGAAAGGAGATATCTTTACATCATGCAGCAATCATCCATTACCTTTAAAGGTATTGACCAAAGTGGCCTGCTCGCTTCTCTCACATCTGTTTAGAATAAGCGCCAGATTTGGGAAGAATATTGAAGGATGGTCGAAATATTTCATTTTGCTGAAATGAAGAGATGAAAGTCTTTGAGTGAGTGGAGGGAAAATGTGAAATAAGAAACTGCTTCTTTTTGAAGGCTGAACCTCGAGTTCCATACAACAAAGTCTGTCATAATTGGTAGTGATTAAATCAGGTACTTGTTGAAAACTGACCATACTTTATTAGGGTAAAGAGGATAACAACGTAGGATATCATATTACCTAAGAAATAGTAGTCAGTGTTAAGCAAGAGTTTAAGTATAAAAGTGAAGGATCGAGGGATTAGTTGTGTCTAACGAAGAGCGTTAAGAGCACATATATTTCAGAAATTATACTGCAGTATTCTAAAACAAATCGAATTTCTGATGCTTTCTGTTTGCAATTCATGCAAAGCTCTGAAAACTATTTGGTGAGAAAATTAATTCAGTTTTCTTTTGTGTACACAGTATATCGAAAAATAAACATTCTGTGCGAAGAGAAAAAAATCACGAGGGAGGAATAACATGATTTTATAGGAGATAATTCTCCTCACTATAAATAAACGAAAATGATAGACCTACATACTTCCTCATTTTCATATAGCTCTACTGATGAAATGCCGTGATAGGTCGTATGTATAGAATAAATCCTTGAGAGGCAGTGACCTAAAAACATTCAAATCTGAAGTTCCTTCTGCCAGCCAATTACTGCTGTGTGGCAGCACAAGTAAAGGTAACTCACTTTTCCATTGAACCTTACCACCAATAACTCAGGAACTAATTACATGCAATTAAGCCCCATTATCTCTTGCCTAGTGATAGAGAGGTTAAGGACCTCAGTGAAGTTAATCGATAGACAGGTTGGGCGATTATTATATTTTTTTCATTAGCTTTTTATGCCATAAAGCGAAGTTGTTTCCATTTCGTGTTACAGATAAGATTTGTTAATTAAACCACACTGAAGTATATCAACTTTGCAAGCTCCTTTTTTTATTGTTTTTTTTATTCAAAATATTGTAAATACTACTAAACTAACTTGGGGAAGAGGTTATGAAGTTAGTAAACGCATATTAAAATGCAAGGTTATTGAACAGCTTTTGAGACAAATTAAATGTTAACTATTCCGTAAAAACATACAAATTAAAAAGAAATAATTTAAAAAATTTCTACTCGTTGATTACGGAATGGTTGTTAAATATAGGGAATGACCCAGTAATAAACCTAAGATCCCATAGCTCCTTTCGACTGATATATTTGAGTAGATGAAATGACTTTAGGTTAGCGTTTACATCTCTTTTAATTTGTTATATTCTATTGTCTCTGTCTAATGACATTTCATTTCATTTTCTACCATTGACAATTTACTTGTTGATTAGTTTTACTAAGGGTTACTAATTTTCATAAATAACTTTGCGATAGAGGTTATCGAAACCTTAAGAGGAATTATATACCGTTAATATATATATATATATATATATAGTATTTATATATATATATATATATATTATAATTTATATATTATATTATTATATTATATATTTAATATTAGAATATATACGTATATATATATATATATATATATATATAATATATATATAGTATATATATATACTTTATTTATATAAAATATATATATATATATATATATATATATTACATATATTTACATATAAATATATATTATATATATATATATTTTTTATATATAATATATGTATATCTATATATATATATATATAATATATATATATATGTATGTATGTATATATATATGTAATATGTACACACACTATATAGGTGTATGTGTGTTTGTGGTTAAGAGGATGAGGCATACTGCTTCAAGAGGGATTACCTAAGAAATGAGCCGTAAAGTGTGAGCTAGATATAGATCCACGAGAGTAGATGCGTAGAGAAAATCAATTCCGCGATTGTTAAAAACTGTTGGTGTGAGATCTTTCTGTAATGCTTCCTCGCGTTACAGGGATACCTTTTCTTTGACGAAGAGACATACTTCTCAAACAAAGGAAATCTATAAGAAAGATAAGAGCAGTAGAAGGAAAGGGAGGGAATGAATAAGGTACTCTACTCTCTACTAGACGACCAAAGAGCAAGAAAGGTAGAAGCAAAGATAAACTGGTGAACAATTATTAGCGTGGGTGAGGTAAGGGCGTATTAATCTTCAGTAATCGGGGGTTTAGCTTAATTGTTATAAGTCACTGTGAGCTCGGATTTACATTCACCCAAACCACTTCACATAGGATGAAAATATGGGCCTTTATGTTAATTCGGAAGGGGAATGAATGTAAAAGTGAAATGTTATAATTTGTTGCCTAATTAAGTTTACGTGACGGTGTTATGGAACTTTCAATTACCCAGTGTTAAAGTGTTGATATGAAATTATAATGGCAAAAAGTGCTGCTTGCAAAGAAACACATTTCCAGTTGAGGAATGCAAACTATTTTATCTTTACTGCGTTATTGTTAATGGTATCTTTAGCGTCATGTTAGAAAAATTCTGAGAATTATTTTGTATACTTTAGTACAGTAAGTAGCCCCTTACTTTCAGACTGAAGTATAAATTATTAATTTTAAAGATTTTGATCGAATGTTCGTGAATACATTAAATTATAATTTATAACTGTTAAGAATCTAAGAATTACAATGAAATGATAATTAAAATTGTTTTTTAGAGCTAAAACATTAATACAACTAAAGCTGTATTTTACAGAACAAGAAAGTAAAGAAAAGGCGTCACCGTTTATTTGGAGGATTTTGTATATAACTAAGGTACATTATTGTTATAGTTATTCAGAAGATGAACCCTATTCATTACGAACAATCCCGCAGGTATTCATTTGAAGGACATAACAGAAGGTGATAGGCAATACAGAAAGAAGAGATCAGTTATCAAAGTAGAAATGAATTAATAAATCTAAAGAATAAGCAGATGAAAATTAAAGTAAAATATAAAATAGAAGGAGAATTGGTGGAGGGTAGTTGTACATTGCATCTTTGCTTGAACATTTGAGGTTCCAATTGCACATCATCCTCAGGGAGAATGTTAGTAATGATCATCATATATCGACACAATTAGTCCTGGCACCTTCTCACTTATCTTATGATTAGTATGCTATAGTTACTGTGGCAGCAGCAGCAAAGAAGAAGAGGAATAGGCTTAGTGACACTAAACGATGTAAGTGTTTCTTGGGACTTCATGATATCCACCTTTGGTGTAACCCAATTATATAATTAATAGACAAGAATAAAGTGACTTGTTATTCGCGGCTTAACTATTGTGCATATGCTTGTTGAATAAGGTATAGCAAAAGTACATACATAAATGAATACGAGAAAATCTGGAGTTCAAATACTTTCAACGAGGGATGCCAAAAAATTTGACACTTTCGTCACGAAGACCTCTAACATATGCTCGCAGCTGGCCACTGTAGACATTATCGTACTACCACAAAAAAAGAAGAAGAAAAAAATGACCTTCAGCTGAGATAAATGAGACCAGTGTTATGACAGAACCCTATTTTGCCCGTAAAACCCGAGACTTCTGTTAAGGCAGATACCTCGAGGTAGTCACCTCGAAGGCTGAGAGGGAGAGTATGAAGAAGCAAACAAGTGGGGACAGATAAAGGAGGGTAATAGTTGACAATCGCGTGGCACAGTCGGTAATCCTGTGGACTCACTTCAGATTCGCGAATTTAGATGCAGATGACAATAAGAAGTTGAATTTTGATCATATAGAATTGGAAGAGAGAGCCCAAGTTTAAAAATGACAGATGGTTCGAAGAAGGCTGTTTATGATAAGTGTCCAAATATCAGTTAGAAGTTGCATTCGGTACTGCACAGTATAAATAGTCGGTAGAGAGTAGATGGAACTCATTTTACTGTCTTCAGAAGACTTCTAAAAACATCAGGCTAACACCCTTCATTTGCGACTTCATGTTAACTATTTGCTTTTGGATTCTGCATAGTTTTTTTTATTTATTCACTTGAATACACACACACACACACACACACACCACACACACATATATACTATATATATATATATATATATATATATATATATATATATATATGTGTGTGTGTGTGTGTGTGTGTGTGTATATATGATATATTATATATATATATAGATATATATATATATATATATATATATATATATAAATATATATGTGTATATATATATATATATATATATATATATATATGTATGTATGTATGTATGGATGACCCTTAGGTGGGGGTGTAAGAATGCTACCACCATAGGTGCTGCGTGTCGAAAAAAGGCGACCTAAAGGACAGCAGCTGCCTTACAGTTTTACTTTTTAGTAAAAGGCTAGGCCCACCGCCAATAACTGTGGAATCTGCTGCCTTGCAGTCTTAATTATTTAGTAAAAGGCTAGGACCACTGCCAATAACTATGGATTCTGCTGCATTGCAGTCTTACTTATTGAGTAAAAGGCTAGGCCCGCCGCCAATAACTGTGGAATCTGCTGTCTTGCAGTCTTACTTTTTAGTAAATGGCTAGGCCCACCGCCAAGAACTGTGGCTGATGACAGCAAAGGCATGCGAACGTAAAAACCCCTTTGCCAAACAATAAACCATGCCTGATGTTCGTGGAGGATGATGCCTTTGATATGTATGTGTATTTATTTTTATATATAGATATATGTGCATACATTTTTTTATCTATTCGTTTATCTTTTTATTATCAAAATCCCCAGGAAAACCGTGAAATTGAAAACTTCCACTTAGTTTAATCACATCTTCACCTTCTCGTTATGCTACACGGGAGAAGGAGAGTCATCGTTGAACATTGATGTTCTCCAGACTGCTCATTTCCTGTTCCTTTCTAGTGAAAGCCCTCGAGAAATCCCGCGGTCTGTGGGGAAATTTCGCGAAATCTTAGAACCTGCTGTAATCTGGAAGAACAGGATGGGTAAACAATATCACTATCGTATTCGGGCCACTGGTTTATACCCCATTTCAGTTCGCATAATTTCCTTTACCTGCATCTTTATCCTGCTTTTCATTCAGTTAGTCATAATGCTATATATGAATATATATATATATTATATATATATATTATATATATATATATATATATTATATATTATTATGATATATAATATATTATATATCTATGATATATAGCATTATGACTAACTGAATGAAAAGCAGGATAAAGTTGTAGGTAAAGGAAATTATGCGAACTGAAAGGGGGTATAAACCAGTGGCCCGAATACCGTAGTGATATTGTTTATATATATATATATATATATATATATATATATATATATATATGTATATATATAAGCGAATACCACAGGAAAAATAATAGTCAGAAATCCAAGTGCTTTCGTCTTTACTCAGACATTGTCAAGGAGTTAATGAAGTACAATTAGAGAGAAAGGTCTCAGGTACAAAACAAGATCAGGAATACCAGATGGTTAATTGTCAAAAGGGTAAAAATTAAAAGAGATAATCCAGGATTATCGGATATCACACGGTCACAAACCTAACCGAAACTACAAAGTATCTTTTACAGTCCAAAAACATGTAAAAACTGAATATATTAATTTTGTTGCTTATATTTATCTACAACTTTTTTTCATAATTAAAGCATCAAGGTTAAATAAACCAAGACTTAAATTTAGAACATTTCTATTATTTGACTTGATGAAACAAGATTCAATGATATTCCTTTTAACTGTGTCATTACATGGGATTAAGGCTCTTGCTTGACTCCAGTTAATAGGATGGTCTAAATCTCTCATATGTACGAATAATGCATTCGATATTTGCCCAGTTCTCACAGAGTATTGATGTTGCTTGAGACGTTGTGAAAGAAATTAACCGGTCTGTCCGACATTTTGCAAGGAATTCATATATGCAGCCTGGAAGATCTTTAGGAGAATTTTTTATTATTAAACTCTTGACATTAATATTACTGAAAACAACATTTATGTTAAATAGCTTTAAAATTCTATGAATATCTAAAAACCTTTCATCATAGGGTAATTTTAGAATGTTATGCTTACTAAATTCAAGTTTGTCATTGTGGTATTCGCTTATTTATGAAGTTACGTGCATCTACAGTGATTTTTTAAGCATAATGGAAACCACACGCAACTTCTACGTCTTTTCTTTGAATTTTCCGAGCCTTGTTCTATTCGTGACATCTTCTTGTAATGCTCTTATCATCGCTCACAAACTGAAACTCCGACTCAACTTTTCTCTACGGAAGTGTTATGAACGAGCAAGTGATGCCCAAGTCGATTTTACCAGTGAGAATTCTTCGTCTAGCAGAGCGACCTTTCGACGAGTTTCAACGCATCATACTTCAGAAACACATCGACATCACAAAAGTGGAAGTAGATGATGCGTTTCCTACACTTAAAAGCAGACGGTATGGCTTTAATCAGACGGTTCCTGTCGATTGGAAGAATCGGATACTGGATTATTGCTACGGAAAATTGAGAAAGTGCTGCAACCGTCTTGAAAGGAAGCTTCAAGTCAAGTTGAAAAATCTTATTGCTGAAAGCGACTGGACTAAGCATGCCAACGTGGACTTCATGATTAATTTATCAGACAAACCAGTGGATAGTGCTACGACAGCGGCTTTGGGATATGGGTTAAGCTTTGGGGGGGTGTATTTATGGTAACCTGGACTGTGCCAGACATCCTCAAAATCCTTTGTTATTTAGAAAAATTTAATCAAAACCTATGCCCTGATGATATCAATATTTGTAAAGGTATTGTGTATGGTGCTATGAGTAAACCTTCTCCCCCTAATGTACCCGTGAGATTTCTCCAGGCTTTTAAGAAAATTAGAGAAGACGAAACATTGAAAGTGACAAAAGCAGATAAATCTAATGCAGTAGTAATAATGAATAAAAGTGACTATAAAAGTAAAATAATGACATTGCTAAATGATACTAACACTTTATACGAAACTGAGGTCTTGACCCCTACAACAGACAGTGAACTCCCATTTTAATAAACAAATTAAATCCATTTTGAAGGGCTTTGACCATTTAATGAAACAGTTTACACAGCAATGCGCCTCCCTACCTTATATGTATGGTTTAGTCAAGACACATAAAATCAATAACCCTATCAGACCAATCATTAGTTCAGTGGGCTCAGTTACGTATAATTTATCTAAATGGCTTGTAAAAATTCTTACTCCTTTGGTAGGAAACATTTCTAACACGAATGTTAAAAACAATGTTGATTTTATAAACAAATTGAATAGTTTAAATTTGAATTTTGATTTTAATATGGTTAGTTTTGATGTTGTCTCTTTATTTACAAAAGTGCCTGTAGATGACTTACTTGAATATTTGGAGGAGGAAAAATAGAACGTCATGACATTTCCCTTAAGTGTAGCAAAAACCTCATAGTCTCCATAAGGTTATGTGTCAAAAGATAGTAAATTTTGTTTTAATGGGGAATTTTTTGTACAAAAGTTTGGCATGGCTATGGGTAATCCCATATCTCCTGTCCTTAGCAATATTTACATGGATTTTTTGAGACAAAACAAACTCTTACCAAGAATTTTGCCCCAAAAAGTTATTTGGTTTAGATATGTGGATGATATCTTCCAGGAAAATCTCCAGGAATTCCTTAATAATCTCAATAATAAAACCAATTACTGTAGAGGAAGCAAGGAAATTGTAATTTGAATTTTCTTGATGTAACTGTCCATAGAAATGATAGAAATTTCACCTTTTCAGTCTTTCGAAAATCAACTAACATTGCCTCTTTTGTTCATTACTACTCCAATCACCATCAAAATGTTAAATTCTCTGTTTTTTCTGGGATGTTCTAAGGGCTTTACGTGTCTGTAGCCCGCAGTTTATTGACGCTGAAATTAAAACTATTTATGATATTGCATTGAAACTTAAATACCCAAGGACTTTTATAGATGTGGCATGGAAAAGAGCTAGAAAAAAAAATAATTCAACTAATGACAAACTTGAATTTAGTAAGCATAACATTCTAAAATTACCCTATGATGAAAGGTTTTTAGATATTCCTAGAATTTTAAAGCTATTTAACATTAATGTTGTTTTCAGTTATATTAATGTCAAGAGTTTAATAATATAAAATTCTCAAGATCTTCCAGGCTGCATATATGAAATTCCTTGCAAAAAGTGTGATAAAGTCTATTACGGACAGACCGGTAAATCTCTTTCACAACGTTTCAAGCAACATCAATATTCTGTGAGAACTGGGCAAATATCGAATGCATTATTCGTACATATGAGAGATTTAGACCATCCTATTAACTGGAGTCAAGCAAGAGCCTTAATCCCATGTAATGACACAGTTAAAAGGAATATCATTGAATCTTGTTTCATCAAGTCAAATAATAGAAATGTTCTAAATTTAAGTCTTGTTTATTTAATCTTGATGCTTTCATTATGAAAAAAAGATTGTAGATAAATATAAGCAACAAAATTAATATATTCAGTTTTTTTGGGGGGGACTGCAAAGATACTTTGTAGTTTCGGTTAGGTTTGTGACCGTGAGATATCCGATAATCCTGGATTATCTCTTTTAATTTTTACCCTTTTAAAATTAACCATCTGGTATTCCTGATCTTGTTTTGTACCTGAGACCTTTCTCTCTAATTGTACTTCATTAAAATCCTTGAACAATGGTCTGAGTAAAGACGAAACGCTTGGATTTCTGACTATTATTTTCCTGTGGTATGCGCTTATTTATGAAGTCACGTGCATCTACAGTGATTTTTAAGCATGATATATAAATATATATATGTATATATATATATATATAATATATATATATATATATATATATATATATATATATGTAAATGCTTCATTTGTTCAAAATCTTAAATCTCCAAAAGTTTTTCAACGATTGCTTTGAAATTTTGACACAACATTGCATTCGAATATGTGCGTTTTTATAATGGAGTTTCATCCTACCCCCCCACCCCCCCCCCCCCCCCTCCCCCCCGGCCGAAGGGAGTTGGGGTGAGAAGGGATTCCCTGGAACGGAGCTGGTTCTGCTCGTGAAATGGGGCTGCTTATGCCCGTAGACTTAGTTATTTACGAATTTATCATACATAATTTCTTCATATGACTTATAATTTCTGCATACGACTTATCATTTAGAAAAGAATACTATAGGGTAATCATTAATGACATCAAAGAGGGTGGAGTTTGAGAAGGGGGTTGGCATAGAGTAGACGGTGTGTTAGGGAGAAGAAAGAGGAAAAAGGACAGGATGAGAGAGAGATAGAGAGGAGCAGAGGAGAGAGAGAGAGAAACAGAGAGAGATGAGAGAGAGTTGGTATTAGTAAGAAGAAAGAAGGAAAGAGACAGTGATTGTTGGAGTGAGAGAGAGAGAGAGAGACGAGAGATGATGATGAGAGAGAGAGAGGACGTGTGTGGAAGGTATTAGTGAGGAGAAAGAAAGAGGAAAGACAGTGATTGGTTGGAGAGATGTATATATATATATATATATATATATCTATATATATATGTATTGTGTGTATATATATTGTGTATGGTATATATATATATATATATAATATATATATATATATATATATATATATATATGTATATATATATATATATATATATATATATCTATATATATATATGTATATAATATATATATATATATATATATATTTGTACTGTGGTATGTATACATTTATATATATATATTTATATATATATATATATATATATATATATATATAGATATATATATATATAGTATATATTTATATATATTTATATTTGTATTGTGGTATGTATACATTATAGATATATTATATATATATATACATACCATACATATATCAGACAAAACTACTCTAATTTTACCTTTACCAAAGCTAGTTTTACTAGAAATCATTATCCAACGAGTAGTCATGCGTAATGTGTAATACTTCTACGTTGATGTGGACTTTTGTGTACCTTTGGCAAGAAAAATGAAGATACAGTTTTCTTAAATCTTTGGACACACATAGCTCATAATGCTCACACTTGGCAACTCTAGACAGAGGGGGAGCTTCAGAATCATCATGTTTGTTGCTTTCTAGATTTCCAGTAATTTTAAACCATAAAGACTCTGTAGAAGTCCTATAATCATTTATACTTGAATGAAGTACCAGGTTCTGTATTATTCGTTAATGTTGGTATGGTAACATCAGTTCACAGTAGAACATCAATCACCCTTCTTTTAAACTTACCGTGAAACTTTACCCATAAAATGACGTAAAATTCATTCGTAATTGGAAACGGGTATTTAATAATGAAAGAAAATGTTTAAAATTTGGGCAATACTATTGGAAATCGTGAGGAACAGTGAGGTAATGAATGCAATATTATGACGAGAGAGAGAGAGAGAGAGAGAGAGAGAGACGGGGGGGGGGGGGGGGGGGGAGAGAGAGAGACGAGACGACGAGAGAGAGAGAGAGAGAGAGAGAGTATTAGTGATGGACTTGTAATGGGGAAAGGCAGAAGCAAGAGCGGCAAGTTGATGCACAAATACCTGGGAAACAGGGTGATATGGCTGCCAAGATTGTGTTTCACTTCACTTGATAAAATATGAAGTGACCATAGTATTCAAGTTAATTCTCTAAGAAATTCATGCCCTAACCTTCATTTCATTCGACAGTTGCCGTAACATTCAAAGATAGTAAAAGGACGTGGAAATTTTCAACTATTAGGCTACAGTCATTCTTGCTCTCTTGATAAAGTCTCTACTTTTGACAATCGATTCTCATCCACAAATTCACGAAAAAAGCTGTGTAAAGTAAGAATACTTATTACCACAAATAACTCGATATTTATTGCACAGGCAATTAAAGTTTTATAGCATGCAAAAAATGCTGATGTGTTGGGAGATCTTTCAGCCTTGCAGCAAAATAATGCAGCCGTGTCAGCTGTGTAGTCTACCTCTGAACTTCTTGTAATAGGGGCATAGCCAGAAAATCTTCGAGTTGACAGGCTACTTTAACCTTGATAAAGATTTCCTTACAATATCAGTAGTTTTGTAAACAGCTACCAGCATTTGATCCATGTTAACGTCAAAGTCATGAAAGTGTGAAAGCCGTTACGTCAGTATCCAGTGACCAGTGCTTTCCCTGCTTTTGGCACCTCCTCATATCATAGAAAAAGCTCTTGAGGATTCAACGAGATATGCTCAATCTACCTTAGCTATCGCAACATTTACTGCCATTGACGTCAGCTAACGTAAAACGCTTTGGAATGCAAACATAATTTTATAGAAACTAAAATAATTAAATCACCATTTATGATGATGGAATAATATTTCCGTTCGTAAAGGAACTACAATCCAAAATTCCTACTGTATCTTCCAGATCTCCATAAACGAATCCTACTGAGAAATTCCAATTACTTTTGACATTTATCGGGGTTTTAAGTATCTGGATGTTTTTGTTTTGCAGTTTTAACATATATGATATAATTTGCATTGTACTTTCATATTCTAAAGTAAATTTAGCGACATTATGTCTTTTCAGTAAAAAATAAATGGGAAATTCGATGAACGAAAGCAAATGTAATATGTATCATCACTTTCTTGCCGATTGTACATAGCTGATGTTCCTGGAGGGTAAAGATATGCACGCATATGCACACAGTGTCTCAATGTTACGGAAATCTAGGAAATATGATAAAGTATTTTTATATTGGTTTATGGACTGCGAAAGCTGAGTATCGGAGAAGCGTAGGCGAGTAGGGGAAAGGAAACAAGGACGCCTTGAGTTTCAGTTTGCAATAAGGACCTTTTGTCTGTAACCATATGAGAGGGTGGCACAAAGAGCGATTGTCGCCAGCCTTTTTCTTTACGACGTGATGCGTTGGCCCCAGGCTCATAAAACACGGTCTTATATATTCCCCCGCTCTACTTTCCGATAAAAACTTTTGTTATGTTTTGTTGTTGCTTCAGGAATATAAACTAAAATTTTTTTCCATCGAAACCTTGTGTAGTTTTCATGCGAATCCATGCTTACAGATCTGGAGAGTTTTGTAGATTATCGTGATTCTATTATGTAAATATGCTTAGAGAAAGGTGTTTATTATTATTATTATTATTATTATTATTATTATTATTATTATTATTATTATTATTATTATTATTATTATTATTATTAAATGCTTTTTGATAATTCCATTATCAAATTAATAACGTGAGTGTAAAGAGTATTATAAAATGTGTGCTACTCAGAACTATTATTTCATTGGTAAGCGGAGTTTCTGTGAAAGTAGAGACGACTATTTGCGTATCATCATCAGATTATTCTTATAAATAACCTCAGGCATGGCTGGAACCACAGGCTTCCGGAATTATTATGCTGCAAGACTTTCTCAACGCATATATAAAATCAGCATATCTGTACAGTGCCAGGAATTTATCAGTTTTATCTTTATTTTGTCATGAAAAAGCCATTTGGTGTTTCATGTCCATGAAAAGCCGACCTTTATAACATACTGCTGTATTTCGGGTGAGCTTAGAAGTTTGGTTCAGAGCAGCTCAGTTTACAGACTTGGAAATAATGTTAAATACACTTTTCTCTGTGACTTGGTGATCCTCCTAGAATACATGTAGTTCTGAAGTAATATTGTTCATCGAGCTAGCAAAATAAAATAACTCAGCGGCAATATATTCATGTATTTATGTGTATATTATATATGTATATATAGATATAAATATATATATGTATAATATATATATATATATATATATATATAATATATATATATATATATATGTATATATATATATATCTATATTATATATATATATATATATATATAATATTTAAATATATACCTATATATTATATATGTGTATACCTTTATGTATAAAGTAACTTCTACCATATAAAAATCAGTTTTCAAGGTTAAGAAGATTTTGTTCTGACTGTTGATGGTCAATATAAAAATAGGACGGTGTGGTTCGATGATTTATTCGTATAAAAAGCATCAAACATCGGTACTGGCAGATAACAAAAACGTGATCATGGGCTTCAGCACACACACACTCTCTCTCTCTCTCTCTCTCTCTCTCTCTCTCTCTCTCTCTCTATATATATATATATATATATATATATATATATATATATATATATATATATATAATATATATATATATGTGATATGCGAGTATATTGAGTGTGATATATGTGCTGTAATATATATATATATAGATATATAAATTATATATTATATATATATATATATATATATATATAGAGAGAGAGAGAGAGAGAGAGAGACGAGAGAGAGGAGAGAGAGGAGAGAGAGAGAGAGAGAGAGAGAGAGAGATTGGAACCCATGATCAAGTTTTGGTTATAGCCAGTACTGAGTTTTGATGCTTTTTATACGATAAAACCATCGAAACACATCGTTCTATTTTTATGTTAATCATCAACAGTCGGAACAAAATCTTCTTTAACTTGAAAGCTGATTTATATACGGCGTCGGTTACTTTATTTTTCAGGCGAAAGTTCACTGAATATTGCGATCACGGCTGATTTTGCCTTTAAATTCTAGATTTAAGCTGTATGTTTTATCAGCAGAAAAGAATAATTGTGTTCATCCTGGCATCGCTAATCGTCTGATAGATGTTTCATTATAGTGAAAATTACCGTTACAATGAAGTTTTCGTATTTTTGTTCTGAAAAAGAATATTAAATAGTATAATCATACATATTCTGTCGTAGGGACCTTCACGTGACATGTCAAAATAATCCCATAATATCATTTATGTTTGCGTTTGCAAATTCCTTTGAAACCTTTCTCATGAACAAGCAATGATCACGCTTTCTCAGTTGGTTTTGTTATTTTCTTTAATTCTCATTCAGAGCTTATGTTTCATTTCTACAGAAGGATATGTTTTATAGTATTTCCTGAACGTAAACGTTTACCATGCCACTAACTAATAAAGTCTTTTATATCCTTTACAGAGTTGTTATATTTTCCCCTTCATCTCCCTGTCCCTCACTTTCCTCAAAACCTACTAAATCCACTGATAAAAAACAAATCCATTAGTGCATATACTATTCTAATAAAAAGTAAGACTTTATTATATTTTCCCTTTATCAACCTGTCCTTCTCTTTCCTGAAAAATGTTAAATATTATTTATCCTTTGAGGTTATGATGGAAGTAATGTAGAAATCTTCTGTAACAAAAACTAAGACCCATCAGTAGATGTAATTTTGATAAACGTTAAGAATTGTTTTTTTACATAATTAGAATGCACACAGTATAGTTTTATTATTATAGTGCATTTCGTTCTGTATCTTTTATCCAGTATTATTCCTGATTATACTTCAATTTCACCACCTTTGTATGTATGCTCATTAGAATTCTTGGTGGATTCACAAAGACTAAGCCGTTACCTGGTCATAAGTCTAGGTCCTCTTGTTTTATTATTGATGTCAGGGTTGCCTTGTTCTCATTTTAATGTTACTTGATTGTTTGATATAAATCACCTTCTACTATCATTTTTCAACTTGTTCCCCTTTGTTGATATTAGCCATTGTACAATAATTGCAGAACGATAATTCTAGTAAACTCGGAGCTTCCTTCTGAGCCTCAGAGAGCATAAATCACAGGTTATAAAGTGTTTTATCATTCTTATTTAGTCTGATATTTGGGACCTTATAAGAAAATCGCTGTAGTAGTGAATGCTGTCATTAGTCTTCGAAAATTTCTGATAGGTCATCAGTTTACTAGAGAAAATTTTTTTTTAATTAAGATTTATTTACAGTAAACAGTTTTATATGAAAGAAATGAAATGCGGTATTCAAATTAGATTTAGGATCGTATGTTATATATCCTCTTCCTTTTTAGTAAGATTGCAAAGAAAGAAACTCACTTTAGCCATATTTCTTTAGCCTTTTCAAATGGCAATTAATTAACTCTCCTTGTCTCTTGCTGCCCGTCGTGCTATATATCACCGTGACGTTTCTGAGCATAAATATTCCATAACACAATACGTAGCAGCCTTTATCATCCCGGAGGCAATTAAGTGTAATTACAAGAACTTGTGAAAGTTTTATCTGTCATGCGATGCACGAAAGTACGTATTATTGCTACGAAGAAAGATAAGAAGCAGCACGGAAACGCTTTTTTCCCCACATATAATGAAATGACAATGTTTCTTAAAATGATCAAGTAGATATGAAAAAGCTACTCGCCAAATGTAGGTTTTGGGTACTGAATTGACTCCAACTGTTGAACTGTACTTCTCGTGCACATTGAGGAATTTCATTTCTCCTTCCCTTTTAAAACTTACCGGAATTTTTCTTCAGACCCGTTCTTGCAACAGAGGGCAGAATTTATTCGTATTGCCTTCAGGCAATATACATTTGATATGTCTATTTTTTGGCCTTGCTTAGAGAGCAAAACAAACATTTCTGCTCCGGGATTTGATATTACCTTGGAAGGAGATTTTTTTAAATACAATAATTTATAAAATTTTTCGTGTTTATTATAACATCGTGTCTGGGTTACGTCCGCTGACTGTATTCATTATCACAAATTGTAGTAGGGGAGTATCATTGAATTAAATATAAAAGAGATTAAAATTAAAGGTCTAGTTTGTTTTTAGTAGCTTTTGGTTTGATTATAATTTCATTTATTTGATTTTAGTTAATTAAATATACTAACAGATTAATAAATGAAGACATTTTAGTTTTTGTACAAAATTTTTTGTGGATTATTTTAAGTCAAAATAATTGTGCTTATACTATTTTTTCCCCTTCATGGTGAATCTTGTACACTTCAGTTGAGAGTATAGAACTATGGATTTGTTTTGTTAGAATTGCTGCTGTTGTGGTATCACGATTTAAGTTTATTTCCGTTTATTTGTCCTAGAAAATAAGGCCCAAAACATGTGTAAATAAAAATACAAACATCAACAAAGCAACTCTTTATCATGGTATTAGTAAAACATCACTGGTGGTCTAAAACAATGATGGTTATTGAAAAGGAGCCTAACCGTTCATTGAATAGACCTGGCACGTCAAAAGACCCGTTCCTTTTAAGGGCACTCAGCGAAAGCGTAATGCAAAGCCGGGGAATATCCCGATTATCCAAAAGTCGAGACAGTTCCGTATAACGTATGGCTGGAGAGATAAGGTGCCTATGCTGTAATTGCCGACAGCCTCAGCTCCTCACACAAAAGGAACCAGATGTTAGAATGGGTTGATAACGTGTTGCTCTTGGTGTTTGGGAATGTTGGATAATGTACACATGGGTACTGTGAAGAGGGGATAGGGGAGACGTTGATTCTTTCGTGAACTAAGAGTGGAAGTATGAGTGGCCTGAGGCTGTATAAAGTTGCTACGTATTCGGTGGATTGAATTACACGAAGCATTGCCCGTATTATAACAGCTTCTTAAAGGGTTGGGCCGTTAATGCAACTCACGTGGTACATGTAAGGGGGAAAGTACCGTCAGACCACCTCGCGTGGTACATTGTAAGCGGGTAGTGCCGTTAGTGGATCTCACGTGGTACATGTAAGGGGGAAGTACCGTCAGCGCACCTCAGGTGGTACATTATAAGGGAGTACTTACGTCAGTGCACCTCACGTGGTACATCGAAGGCATTACTGAAGTGTTTTTCCAGTGTACCGTCGGCCTCTAGCTGCACCCACTTATTAGACTTTTACTATACCCCACTTCTGGTTCCTTGATTCAATATTGCTGCCCAGCCCCTGTGACTATTACTTCTTAGTGTAACTTGGGTGGTTTCTCCCACTTCAACCTTGAGATCCTTGTATTTTATTTCATTCTTTTTTATCTCTTAATCTTGCTGTCCAATCACTCCGACTCCCTCTTTTTACTGTCTGTTTAATTAAACAGTGCGGCCGAAAGTGGCCCTGTGCTTGGCTTGATAGCGCAACTTTTATAAATTGAATTATTATATCAGGGTTTTTGAATATCGTGGTTATGAGTGTTTTGTACTATAAAGTGTATTACTTTGAAATGTACATAAAGTCTGATAGTATAATTAATGTTTTATTAATTCATAAACATCGGTTTTGAAGGTTTAATTGGGAACTGCAATTACCGACTCACAGCCCAGTCAAATAACATAATACCCAGGATTAGTTGCATCAAAACCTATTCGTGCTGCAAATAAATAAAGATAATAGTAATGACATAAAAAGTCTCATTAACTCCAATGTTGGGAAATTATATGAAATTATATTTTTCATGAATTTTAAAATGGCCACATTGTAATTAAAGCTTCTGCTTAACTATAAGAGATTCGAGTTCATTTTAAACTCATATTCTCATAAAATGCACACACACACGCACACACACACACACACACACACACACACACACATATATATATATATATATATATATATATATATATATATATATATATAATTAAAAAAATTCATCAGTACGTAATTTTACATTGTTTTCATGTTTTGACTTAAAGAAAAGTAACATATGTTCATTTCCTACATAACGACAAAGACTAAGGCATACTTTTATCCTATGCAAAAATTAAACCCTATCTATTATAAATTAGTTATACGACCCCATATAAGCTGAAAACAATAGATAATTGCCGGGGGTTATATAATACGAACGAATGTCGTCATTAATCGATGAGGTCTTTGTGTCACTAATGATTTAGAATAAAATATCGCACTACTTGTAGAACGTGTAAAAGAAATATTAAATGATTCGTTATTAACAAAAACATGAGCAAAGGAATGATCTTCCTTTACCACACTGATTCCTCTCTTTCTTTTTAAATCAAACGTTGTCCAGAATAAATTGGTCAGTAGCAAGCTTTCTATTGGTTGCAGACATGGCGAAGTAAATTTCAGATTTACTTTCCATGCGTGACAAGATACATCTCTTAATGTGGTGTTCAATGTGGATCTTTAGTTTTGAAGTCTTCCACTAAGGAAGGGAAGATGATTCAGTCCTTATGACTTGTATGCTACTTATAGTTCCATATCATGAGCCAAGTAGCCCCTTGTTCTGTTGCGAATCATATTTTATTTTCATCATTATAAGTAGCTAAGTAACAGCAGTAATAAATGTAGTAGCAGTAGTACTATCCAGTCTGTGAGACCAGGTACCCATCACCGATAAACAGGCCATTACGGAGAAAAAAAAACTGATATGATAAAACAGACAACTATGTAAGATTATTTGGGCCCAGCTGGAACTTTTCAAGCTCTAGATAAAATGCTCCTAAAACAATTAATGGATTGGATGTAAGATTGTGGTCCCAGATACCACAAGAGCAATATACTGCCCTAAGCATTCTTAAAGATCTGCAAATAATTTTGCTTTATTTGTGGCTAATCGTACCCCATAAAGCATTGAATGTTAATTTCGTTTACTATAGCTTCTCAGCAGAAACTTCCTCGAAAGCTAAGAAGTCCCGTTCTCTAATATAGTATGTACAGACAGCAGCCGCCTCCCTGACCGCCCTCCTCCCCCTCTCCCCCACTGCAGCCTTCTCCCACAGAACACCTCGATTTCTTACAGCAAACAAGACTATATTTGTTAAAAAGAAAATACTACCAGCAACGATGTTACGTATAACGAAACTTGTATAACCGGCATAGCCTCGAAATCCCTCGAAGAGAGCTAAAGCTCTAACATCAAAGCGTACATTTGGCTCATCAGATAAGCTGCCAGTTCATCCTGACATTAGAGTATCCAGCTTAACTCGACTTCCATTACTAGGCACATTTTAATTCAGTGCAACCCTCAACTCTCAAATCAGACATGGGTCTCATTAGGCACGACCCCATTAATTCCTGGTTGTATTAATTAGGTTCAGTATAATCTCGACTTTCTCTCTTCTTTGACAATTTCATTTTCATTCATGCAGTTTCAAACCCCTTATTAGAATCATCCTTTTTTATTTTTCATTTCACTTTTTGCAGACATACATAAAGAATGTACAATCAAATTGGATGGAGGTGGTTGACTGTGATAATGGTATAATCATGCTTTTGAAGAACATGGTATTGTCGAGGTAAACATCACAGAGAGAGAGAGAGAGAGAGAGAGAGAGAGAGAGAGAGAGAGAGAGAGAGAGAGAGACTATCTATAAGCATTATTTTTTTTTATTTCCGGATATATTTTCCATGCCTTCTGTAAGTAGCAAAAATATTTTTCTCTACCTTTTCCTCGGTTCATTACTCATATGAAATAGCAGATATTCATAGAAATTTTATTCAAATGTTTCATTTTAATCGGAAACAATGCTCCTTATGCTATAATGTAATATCAGAGTGAGCTCTAAATTTTAAAAGGAACCCAAACCATTACACGAAGAGAAAATTCTTGACAGCTCTCATCATTTTTAGTTCTAACTCTAATCATTTTTTTTTCGGGCGGTTGGCAGGGGCGGGTGGGGATGGGGTAGAAGTAATCCATTACACCCAGGTTTTGGTAAATGCTTATGATCCCTTTGGCCACTCGCATTTCATACCACGAGAGTACATGGGCATTGTTTTCTTGTTTTTGATCTATGTGGAATTATTTATTTAATGGATTACCCATTTCACTATATTAAATATCTTTATCTTCAAAATGTTTGTACTTATTTACCTCACTTAGTGTGGTTTTCTTTCCCCTTGAATTAATCTGATTTCTTTTGTTCTTTTGTCCACCATTAACGTTGAGGATTTTGGTTTCTTGATGATAGTGACTTTCTGAATGAGATCCAAGTTATCACAGACATTAATCAATTACCAATTTATATCATTTCCTTCCTGGGACGTGATCGTTTACAAGCATCAGAAATTCAATTTCAGCATTTTTAACACGATTATTTTTTATTCCATTGTTGGTATTAGTATCCCCTGTCACTATATTATTTAGAACCAAAGTTAGTTCCGTTTCTTACCTAACCCTTCAATTGAATACTTTCTCTTATCTATGCAGGCGTATCAAGAACCGTTTTGCCCTTTTCATTTTTCCAATTTGATTTATGCAATCATTTAGGTCTCACCTGTTAAAGACCTACTAGCTATCAAAATATGCGTCTCCTTTCCCAGTTGCATTGTATTATATTTTTTCATGAGGATATAATATAGGATATAATGGCATATCTCTTCACTCTCCTCTGGTATATCTACTATATCTTCTGTTTATCACGGAAGATCTACCTCACTTTCTGTTGGTCTTTTTTTCTTGATTAATTTGTAAAGGCATAATTTTGTGTGCGTGTTTTTTTTTTTTTGGTGCATATAAGGACACACTTGTATTCTTTACCAGTTTAAACATATCCTAAGCGAAGTGTCCGTATTCTTATCTCAACTCTACTACCTCGTGTACGTTTTCTGAAATGTTGCACATTTGTTAGACTTCTTCCCATTCCCTATACTTTGGAATTCAACAAAAAGCTTTCCGGTTCTTGCCTCGTTAAGGCTTAATTTCCTCTGCTTCCTTTTATTCTTCTTCCCTGGTTCAGGAGCTTAAGACTTTTGTGGCTGTGTTCGTCTTTTACTCTCCTCGTCTTCATTTCCCATTCTGGTACAGTTTTTCTTGCTCACCCATGTTCACTTCCATTTCTCTCCTTACATTTTGGGACTTTCTTGTTGCCTTTTTTTGTATGTGTGATTTCTTTATTATTATTTTATTTTAATATTTTGTATGCATTGGTTAATATGTTTAAAATGTAATCTTTACCTATCTTAATTAATTTCTGCTTATCTTGATGTCTTTTCCATTGTGTAACATCATTCTGTCACAACGTTTTTTTATTCTAGTTCGTCACTTTTAGAATTGTCTAGTGGTGCAAGCTGCTATCATAAGTCTAATGTTTGCCTGTAAATGTGTCTCACTCTTTTTTTTTTATTTTTTACAGTCTTATGTAAAGTTATTATGTCAGGATTTAGACTATTCCTCCCTAAAAATAAGAATCAATATATGAGGCGTTCAATGACTTATTGATGCAGCAAAAGGCTATGTATTAGGTTGTTTTATCTTTTCAAAAATTTTTCTTAAAAAGGTTACTTGTATGTGAGTATAATCAAATGAAAAGCATAATATAATTCATTAAACCTTGCATAATGTTCTAGTATTTTATTTCTTTTTTATTTCATTATCTGTTGATTTGATATCCGTAATTTAGTACTTGTAATGTGACCTCGCAAATCAGTAAACTAATATTTAATGTCTGCATTTACAGAAAATCTTATAGTAACGTAATGCGAGACCTGTGTACCTTTAGAAGTCTCGAACTGTAGCTTATTAATTTTTCTTAATTAGTTGTTGGAAGAGTCTTCCCAATACCACAAGCGCTACTTCTTTCATCAACTGAAGACATAATCACCCTTTGTCTTCCAATTCCTGCACACATTGTCCTTTTATTATTGTCTCACTCGTGGCAAAAGCATTCAGCTTCCTCTTCTTCAACAAACCATCTACCATAAAAGGGGTCTCATCTGCTCCACAGCCACGCGCATTCACAACACCACGATACATCATCGCGAATCAATAACTTGCACCATTTTCTCTCGAAAACTGAAATGGTAGAATGAGTATATATCAGTTTTACGTCATTAGTTAAACTCTCTCTCTCTCTCCTCTCTCTCTCTCTCTCTCTCTCTCTCTCTCTCTCTAATAACCGTCGTATTGTGGGGAAGGGGATAGAATGTTGTAAAACATTTATAGTTAATGAAAAATAGTTACCTGGTTTGCCACAGTGACTGTTGTCTCATCCATAATTAAGATATACACTAGAAAGAAAAATGGCAGTAACTGATTTTCATCTAACCTCTGGTAAAGTAAGAGAAAAATTCAAGTTGTAAAAGGAAAAATCACTCTATTAGTCCTTTTCTTCCTTCATGCGTAGTAACAGTGACCAGATAAAGCGTATTAGGATGTCGGTATGAAAACTATTATGCTATACCGATACATTTCTATAAACGCAGCATATTTTCAAAATATTTAACTAATCAAGTTATAATTTGTTCTTTTAGCGAAAATTCTGATTAATTTGCGTGCGTTTAACATCGAAAGCAAATGTCACAGATATTTCTTGAAGGAAGTTATGTTGGATTTCTTTTGTGCGTCTGCCTTTAAATTTTCATACAATTTTGCGAAATAATTCATAATTTGAAAAGTATTTTTAATCTAATATATGTATTTGCATGGATCATGTTGGTTGCCAATCGAATATATTAATTTTGCACAGAATTTTTGCCATAAGTTGAAGAACTACATAATATAATCAATGATCATCGTCGCCGAAACGAATTTCGAGATGACACGTGACTTACGTTCAAATGAAAATACTCATAACATAAAGGCCATACAACATCCGCATCCACGCACAATGGCATCATTCCAACCATTTATAGAATTTAACAATGAGAAAAACTACTGTTTCCAGGAATTATGTATCGACTAGCACATCCAAAGCCTCTTCAGTTAAGGGCACTCAGCAAAAGCACATGCAAAGCCTGGCAATGCTTTTACTGCTTCGAACATTATGAAAAAAAAAAAAAAAATCCAAGAACCGACGCGCAGCGTTTGCCTTGGGGAATGCGGAGCCTATGCAGTATTACCAAACAGCCCGGGTCCCTCCCTCAAAAGGAACCAGATAATGGAATGGGGGTATTACCGCGATGCTTCTGAGGGTCTTGAAGGTTGGGCACACGAGACTTGAAGGTCAGCATTTTGGCAGACCTGAAAATGCTTTCCTCGAGCTGGGAATGGAAGCGTGTATATGCTTTGATTGCCTGAAAGCATAAGACATTTTTCAGTATATGTTCTCTCTTCGACATCAGACGGAATCTGTGTACACAACCGAAAGATTTCAAACTTAAACTTAGAATAGCAGTGAGGTGCACTTTTGGGATGATAAAATACAGTGAATGCGCAATAATTCTTTTTAATAAATCTGTTTTCTCATGATGATATGATCTGGAACACCAATCAAATATATTAGGATAACGTGTCACGAAGATGATGGATAGAAAACAAAGCTAATGCTTCCTTCCTTCATTGTTTTTTTTTATTACTCCTGTGTTATATTATTACTCAAAGGCTTATCTACCAGACTAAGAGCATAGGCGGTTTCTGATTAAACACACAGGAGATATGTGACCGTAATTTTGCATGCCTGTGCTTCTGCTATGTTGTCACACACATATAAACAATAAATTCAACCAACATTGATTGACAAGAACGACGTTATATCATGGGTCATCAAATATTAGCGAAAGAAGCAATGTGGATTTAATCACAATATTAGTTGCTATTGACAGACTTTGAGCATCGCGAAAAAATTCAACATATCTTGCTAGGTATAAAGATTTTACCTCCTTAAGGAAATCCGAAACAATGCTAAGTCAGTATAAGACTGTGGTTTGGTCAAAACCTCCAATTGCTTTACATTTTTGTTTTAATGAAACAGACCAAGTAGGAATGTTTCCATTTTTTCCTGAAAACTTTATTCCAAACTTTTGTAAGGTTCATAACTGAGAACAGCCGAAATTATAAACGGGGTTGTCCTTGACTTTGCCTCAACTGGAACTGATTTACGTGCAATACCTTTTTTTTCTTTTTTTTTTTCCTTTTGTGACATTCTCAAAGTCGAATTAGACCCTGTTCTAAGTTTTTCATTTAAGAAAGTTGAAGGACTTAACTGTGCGAGTTGTTTTATTAAGTAGTAGGTTGTTAATGAGAGCTTGCTTGCTGTGCGAGAATTTTGTTTTCCTCTGTCACTAATTCTTCCAATATACTTGAGCATTCATTTTGGGAAGATGGATATTGAGCGTTATTTATGATTTTTTTTCTGGAGTTTAAGGCTCATTAATAAAGAGGAATAAAAATCTATAGTGCATATAATAATGATAAAAAAAAATTAATCTTTCATATAAAAATTAGATATACGAGACATATTTCTCTTTAGATTTTCAATTAATACTTTAAGGCGAAGAAACCCATTACTCGGGTGATAGCGTTAGTTTACTGATTGTACTTTGTCACAGGGAATAATAATATGCTGTTAAAAGGCTAAAGTTGAAGTTAGAGTTCAGCCATGATCATACTAAGTCCCTCTGAGGGGCTGAATAGGTGCTCTTTGATTCGGGAGAATTTTAGGACTCTTTCCTCTTCATCATACGCTATTTAGGCTTGGCAATCATTGGTGGAAATTTCTGATATCCGTCATGAATATCCCTTTTACCACTATATCAGGATTTATTACACGAGAACCTCATTTCAGTGGTCTTCTGCGCGAAAGATTCGTACTCTTCCTTTCATTGAGCTACAAACAACTGCCGCTCTTTGTAGTGTAATTGTTCATATTCTTCCAGAGAGAAATTTGATTATCTTCATCAGCCGCGAACAAAAATCTTCGAAATTGAAAAGGCAGTAAGATACAAAACCAAGAGATAAATCGTTATACTTAGGTTCTAAAAAATTGAAGTGGTTATGCCATTCAACTTCCGGGAGTTTTTCATCTGATTAATGACTACGAATAACAAAGACCAGTAAACGGATATTTGTTCCTGGATATGAACGGTCGCCGTTTCACCCTTCTCTCCTCCATTCAGTTTATGTGAGTTTGTTCTTTAAGTATATCCAACTTTTGGATTAGCATCTTATAATGAATAATCTCACTTAAGTATTGATGCATCCAAGAAGAAAATTTATTTAGAAACTAAGACTTATTCAAAGTCACCAGCTGAAAGTCTCAGTCCATATATTAAGGAGGTAAGCGACAGAAATTTATATATAACAGTTATATGTGTCCAATGAGCTGATCAAAGTATCCATGCAGAATATGTTTAACACTAATAGTTTAGCAGTCTTTCCACATTGCACATTCAGTGTACCATACATCTCCTAATATCTTAACAAACAGGCTCAGAAATTATTAGACCTAAATAACGCCTATCCATGTTACTTGAATTGAAGAAGATCACTGAGGATGCTTATAATTATCCAAAGGAGCAAAACTGTGCAGTAGTGGGAAAAAATGAGTAATGTTAAGGCGATTCATGAAAGACGTAAAAGTATATGAGGTTCGGAAAAACTCAAATATTTCAATGTTGAAGAATCATGGGCGTTATTAGTAAAATATAGATCGAAATTATATACATAAAAAACAATACTTGACCCTCATTCACTCACTCACTCACTCACTCACACACAGTAAAGTTTCGTAGATCTGATTTAAAGGCTTTCAACAAGGTCAACAAAAATTAATCCACTGACATACAATATATCTATTCAAGAACCGAGCCATCCATTATCCATTTAAAGTGTTGGTCAGAAATACCAAGTTGCTATTGGAATCTGTCATTGCAAGCCAGTCATGTATCAGAGTCTTGCCACGTATTCTCCTGATACTAATGACTCCCTAAAGAAGCTTTGTTTGCAGCAGAATGCCATCTGTGTTCTTTGCAGCAAAACGTATCCATTAAAATCAAATACGGAATGCAT
Source organism: Macrobrachium nipponense (assembly GCF_015104395.2). Taxonomy (NCBI): domain Eukaryota; kingdom Metazoa; phylum Arthropoda; class Malacostraca; order Decapoda; family Palaemonidae; genus Macrobrachium; species Macrobrachium nipponense. The sequence goes on along the minus strand of NC_061110.1, from coordinate 27,190,485 downwards.
TAGAGTACGAATCATAAACAGATTGAAGTGTTTTAGGTATTCCTGCATTGTATAAGTATTTGGCTTCTTGTAAAAGCATATGACTTCTTTATAATGATAAACCTAGTGGATCGAGTACATACTTTCAGAAGATATGATACCAGTATGAAGTAGACCATCAAATCCTTCTGCATCCATCGATTGACAGTAACTTATAAGAGACTATAAGCTTTGTGAAAGCTGTAGTTCTTGCCGTCCTTCTTATTATGAGGATGAACATATTATACAATATGCATAATTTGTTACTCAAATATATTCTGGAGGTTTAGGTAGCCTTGGACAAGAAAATGTTCATATAAGTTTAGGAAAACAGAACCTTTATATTTTACTGTTATTTACCAGCTACCCATTTTGTGTTAGATAAGTGTTACTATCAACTCGAAAATGGCATGATATTTTCGCAAGTCGTTAAATCTTACCAATAGAAGAAGGAAACTATTTCCAGTAGTATTTCACTCCGGCATGAAAGCGTAAAGAAGAGGATATTGGCATTAATAAATAAATAGCTGAGAAATGTATGTGGCAAAGAAAGAATTACCAGGGTTTCTGAAACTTTAACAGCGGAACGAATGAGTAAGAAAAATGAGAGAAGCCATAAAAGAATAATAGAGGATAAAACGCGCAGTGAAAAGTATTTTCATTAATTTCATGGAGATCTTATAAAAGATCGACAAATATCCCTTTTTCCCAGTATACCTAACCGCAAGAAAGCTTGAGATTAGAATAGATAACAGAAAGGCATCAAAGATGTGAAAATAGTTAACATGTCGCCATATTTAGTGTTGCTGCCAGTTGCGTCATCAACCAAAATATTTTTTTGATTTACGTTGATAATTGCTTCCTATTAAATGGAAGCAATTAGATTAATTCTTGGAAACCATTTGAGAGAGAGAGAGAGAGAGAGAGAGAGAGAGAGAGAGAGAGAGAGAGAGAGAGAGAGAGACATGTTGGTACATCATTAAAGAGAAACGTGATTATTTTAGTATTTCGTGCACATGTACCTGGCTCCCCTGTCGTCATTAGGAATGTTTTCAGTTTTTGTTAGAATTTTATTTTTTAATTCATTGTGAAGAATGTGAATTTTAGATCAAATATGCATAATATTCTAGTTGACTAGGGATGATTAAGCCACTTTGTTGAGTCTGTCTAGTTGATAAAACCAATACTTATAAAAGTAATAATTCAAAAACTGTGATTCTTCGAATAACAGTTGATCATACGTAATGCTCTCAGTCATTTATTGACTCTTGAATGTAAACGGGTTTACCTCGTTTAAAAAAAAGGTTTCCGACCTTTACCCTAGGAACCATTTCAGAGACGTTTGTGAAGTGACTTTTTAATCTTGTGGATATTTATTAAGTATCGAAAGACGCCAGAAAAAATTTACAGCTTCGTTCTAGAACAGTCCTGAAATATAGCGCTAATGACCTTAGTTACCCCAGTGCTTGGCATTATGCCTAAAACCCATAAATCAATCAATCACAGTCCTGAAATATTGCTTGCATGTACAGTGTACATAAGTCTGTGTGAAATTCCATGAAAGCAAACATTGTACTTATCGGAAGATTTTGCTAAGATGTCAGTTCGGTCACTTTCGTGTTGCTAACCTGAATAAAACACTAATATTTATTGAAATCAGTCTTTTCACTTAGTTCTTATATTTTATATTTTGATATAATTTACAAGTAATATATATATATATATATATATATATATATATATATATATATATATATATACATTATACACACACACACATATATGTATATATATATATATATATATATATATATATTATATATATATATCTATATATATATATATATGTATGTAAAGAATGATTATGTTATTATTTTGTAGCAAAATAAGAGCTCAATCTTTCAAAGTTGATCGTCTGATTATTCATATATACCGACATATTTTTGTTATTTGCTAAGGCAATAGACACTTCAGAACACCATTAAAAACTGCATTTTTCGCAATCGAGCTGTATTTTATATGCAAATGATATCATCCAATCAAAGTATTGAGAAATATTTTCCCTTTTTTTTATGAAATTCAGGTGACAAATCTTCGGGCATGTTCCCTTCACATGGAATTTCCATTCGTGTCAGGGCAAAGCCAAATTCCGGAGTTGCATAAGGGTAATTGAGGGTGCCAGTTGGGATTTCTCCATTCCAGGTTTAATTAGCGGGAGATGATGTCCTCTTTATGGCCTTAATGAAAACTGCGACCGAGGGCATAGTATGGTTCTTATATATTTTGCTGTTTTGCTCCAGTATATATGAAGGGCTTCTCTTCTTAATTTAACCTTCATATGAATGCAAATGTTATGTTAGTTGGACTCCCCAACATGAGCACTTAGATCTACAGTCTGTATCTTCGTAAATTATTTTTCCCCTTAGACTAAAGTTATTTAATGAGAGCAAGTATTTCTTTTCTTCTTAGTTTGTTACGCCTTTCTCTGAATGGGTTTTGTTTATAGCTTATATTTTTCTTCTCTCTCTCTCTCTCTCTCTCTCTCTCTCTCTCTCTCTCTCTCTCTCTCTCTCTCTTTATATTTATTCACCTTTTTGTTTTGTTTTTTTGAGTGTTACTAATTTCTACTTAACAATTGGCTTGGTGTGGTTATCTGTTGGGCATACGATTACACTACATTTTTGGGATGTATTTCTTATAAGTATATTACTTAAAAGTTAGATTAGAATATAAAATATAAGAACTAAATGAAAAGACTGATTTCAGTAAATACCTAAAAGAAAATCACTTTGTAAAGATAAATTGGATATTACTGACCCACTTCATCTCATATTTCTTCTATATAAAGATATCTGAATTGCGAAGATATAATTAGATCGTCAAATTGCGGCCATAATTCGTGAAGTAAATTAATGATTTTCACCGAATATTTTCCGGTTTTATCATGAAAGTGGAGGCTTTACGACGTGGATGTGAAAAGAATGATGCAAGTAATGCAGAACCATCAAACATGAAGTGCACAAGCATTGAATATCGGGCAAAGCAAGGACACAGTAAAATGGTAAAAAAAAGGAAAAACAAAATAAATCAAAGGAATAGAATACAACACCGAATAAAGAACTAAATATGAAACTGTTATAGACAGTTTTTTTTATTTTTTTTTTTACGAGGCAGCGCTGTGCCAGTCCAAAATGCTAAACGCGGAACGTAAAGACATATCAAATTCATACCGGAAACGGAGAGACCTTCCTCGGAAATAAGAAAGCCGATTTGCAGACGTGTTAAACCCGGTAGGCGTAAAAGGGAACGCATCATGAAAACGATTACAATATGGAGGCCAACGTTGTTGTTGTTATTATGTAAGAAACCTTGAGGGCCCATTGATCTGAAAGAGTATGGTGTTCATTTGAAAGAAATTACATAAGAAAATGGGAAATACGAAAAGTAAATAAATACGAAAGTACTAGTAATATTGCATTGCTTCTTCGCTTGAACTATTCAGGTTTTAACTGTACAACATCCTCAGGGTAGAAAAAGAAACAAAAGTGAGAAATTATTTCCTTTATTGTGAAGTCTCTTAATTCGTTTACGTTGCTGGATGTAAGCAAAGCGGGCAGCACTATAGCAAACTCCACCTAGCTTTGCGGCTAATCCCTCACACTGCACGTCAGTTATTGTCTAGCTCTTGAAGGGGGAATGACGTCCCACTAGTTTGCAGTCCAAATGACAATTACCAGTACTGATTTGACTCCGTTCGGTAATAATGAGTCCCATGCATGAATGATGACAAAGATTTGAGTTCCAGGAGTTGTGAAGTATGCAATTGATATCTCCGATAAAGGGTATATTAAGTTATATATATCATTATGAAGATCTTGGATCATTTTGTATGTGCATTTTTTTTTATTCGCAGCCTAAATACACAATCCTCTTGCTATTTTTTTTAAAATTGATGTTAGCCTACATAAGCGATCCTACATAGATCACATTAATCGAAATGAAGCATAGAATTATGTAGCCAGTTCCGATGTTAGGGTATTAATTCATCATAATCCAGCAAGTCAGATGTTAATATAATTGAGAGATTAAGCCTACACATCAGTCTCCTATATTTTGAGGCAATGACAGGGCATAGGCCTACACGTCAAATTCTTTTGAAGCAATGACAGGCAAAAGGCCAATTTATCAATTTCTGATATTTTGAGGCAATGACAGGGCATAGGCCAACATGTCAAAATCTTATATTTTGAGGCAATGACAGGGCATGGCCTACACATCAAATTCTTATATTTTGAGACAACGACAGGTTTTCTCAGGGCCAGTGAATGTCCAGCGGCTTCCCAAACACTGTCTACCTGCCAGCCTTGGCCACAAAACAAGTCCAAGCAATCACTTCAGCTTCCAAATCTGAGCTTCTGAGGGCCAGTGAATGTCATGCACACCCCCCCAAACCCAACCTCTGTCCACCCTCTAGCTTCAGCCACAAGTCAAGTCCAGGCAATCTCTTTCGCTTCCAGATCTGACCTTGTCAGGCCCAGTGAATGTCCTGCGGGCCCCCAACTGCTGTCCATCTACCAGCCTTGGCCACAAGTCAAGTCTAGGCAATTTCTTTCACTTCCAGGTCTGAGTTTCTCATGGCAAGTGAATGTCCTGCAGACCCGCAGCTGCTGTCCATCCACCAGCCTCAGTCACAAGTCAAAGTCCAGGCAATCTCTTCAGCTTCCAGGTCTGAGCTTGTCAGGGGCAGGTCCATAATCTAAAGCATTAATTTCTTGGGTTTCTCTATCCCAATGTTCTTTCACATCATCCAATGTGACCACGAACACAATGTCCAAATATAAGCTGAAAGGGAGAGAAACCCAGTCTCATTCAGTGTTGACCTGATTGCAAATAAAGCATAAGGGATCTCTTTATCCCAATCACAACCCGCTTCCAAACAAAATCTTTTAGATTTCAGGGGAGGAAGTAACATGGTCAATCCCTTACTCATTTGTACCACGGTCACTCTGAATAATTTGGGGAATACTAAACTTTGTAAAGAAGCCAACCAGTGCCTCGACAATTTTCTCCCCTCTGATACTCCTCAGCTGGACAGCCTCAGTGAATCGTGACATCCTGAACAATTGTCAAAATATATTCATGTCCCCCAAACGTTTGTGGTAAAAGACCTACAGCGTCAATAATCACTAGTTTCTGGAAAGTATTCCTAACTCTAAAATGTCCTGAAAGGTTATTCTCATGAGCTAAACATTATAATTTAGAATGGTATGGTTCTGGAATTACAAATTGCTTTGCAACTTCAATCTGGTCAGCAGGCACATTCACTGACCTACTGACTCTCTTAACCAAATCTTCTTGTTCAAGAAAAACAGTTTTTGATAAATTATTAAGATCAAAATTATCAAATTTAAAAAATTCATTTCCTTGGGCTTCTTTTAAAGCCTTGACATCCCATTCAACATCAATAAACAAAATAGCTCTACTGCTGTTGCTACAACTACTCGTCACTGTGTCAGTTGTCTGTCAATTCATTTCATCAAAATCTAAATTAATATTCTTGAGATTAATCTCTTGAGTACGAGGACAAGTAATAACAGAAAAAGGTTCCAGTGCAAAACTATTAAAACAACACTTATCATCCACTAACTCAGTAACATCCAAAATTTTGAAATAATTTGCCTCGTCATGTAACGCTAAATCATTAGCAAATAGTCAACACCGGGAGCAGGCAAACTGTCGACCTCTTAAAGCATGGTTTCGAGAGGACAGGGAGCAATCGTGTAAGGAAATCCTCTCAGAACTACAAACTCATTATTTAAAAATTCAAACCCTTTAGGTACAGACTTTTTTAAAATTAAAGATTGTGCTACACCTAGTCTTTTGTTACCATCAGTGAAAATAGTCCCATTAGATATGTACCTAGCAAATTTTAGTCACTTATTTTCATTTAATACCTCTTTCTTTGGAGATTTCTCCACAGAAACAACTTTTATTTGCTATGAGAAAGAACCAGTGATTTGGTTGGGTTTTTCCCCTTTTTGAACTATTCTATGGTAGGTAAGCTAGAGGACCTTTATCAGTTTGTCCTTGACCTTCGTTGCAGGTTAGAGGAGACCGCTGAAGTTGCCTTTGATTACTTAAGCTTATCTGTGGATAAATACAAATCTTTTTTGGCCAGAAAAATACCAATAGAAAGTTCATGCTAGGTGAGGAAGTTCTTCTGCTGCAACCTGAAAATACAAACAAACTGCAAAGGACATGGATAGGCCCTTACACAATTACTAAACCTCAGGGTAATGTAAATTATTGGATTCACATACAAGGTAAGAAGTTATATCATGGCAATATGTTAAAGAGTTATTATCGTGAGCTACCGTGAATAATCTTGATGTTGCCGATGAGATAACCTCAAGTCTAAATTCTAACCCATATTATCATTCTCAGTACCTTAGATATTGCATGGTATCAGAGGGCGAATACAAAGGGGAGGATTCTGCCAATGAAAATAAATACTGTGTATACTGACTACTCTGTTTCAGATATAACCAGCAATCCTGAATTGGATGCAACCCAAAAGGAGTAACTCCTTCAGGTTCATGTAGATTTTGTGTAGTATTTTCTGATATTCCAGGGACAACACACTCACTATAAAATATTCATTTATTGCCCAATGAACCTCTTAGAAGGAAAGTTTACCCTGTGTCAATTCATCTCAGAAATGGTCTTAACGAGGAGATTGACAAGTTGTTGGAATTAGACATTACTGAACCTTCAGCTACGCCATTTTGTTACCCTATAGTAATGGTGAAAAAAGCAGGTGGATCATATATAGCTACCCAGTATTTTAGAGGCATATATTCAATTACTCACTGTCATGCCAAACCAATGCCCAGTGTTGAAGATAAATTATTCAAATTTTCTGATGCCAAATTTATTTCAGAGAGTGGTATAACAAGAGCATACCTTTAAATACCAATCATACTATAATAGGCGTAATGTCTGTCTGTCTGTCATTCAATCACGGCCAAACAGCTGGTCAGATGGGCATGAAACTTGGCAGTATTATGGTGGGGACCCCTAAGATGGTTTGTAATGGGGTTTCATCCAACCTAACCCCCTCCTTTGTAGGGGGTGGGGGTGAGAAGGGATTCCCTGAAACGGAGCTGTTTCTGGCCGTGAAACGAGGGTGGTTATTCCCGTAGACTTAGTTACTTTACGATTTTTCATACATAATTTCTGTACAACTTCCCCGAGAAAGTCACGAATATTTCAGCTCGGACACAATAAAAGATGAAAATTATCATCAATATCCGCAAGATTTTTTGAATAACTTAAATCCATCGGGACTGCCAGTGCACAAAATAACGTTGAAGAAGTACTGCCTGGTAATGTTGCTTCGGAATTTCGATCCTGCCAATGGACGTTGCAACGGAACGAGGTACACCGTTATGGAGCTAAACTCCCACGTCATCAAAGCAGTGATAGCAACGGGCCCTCACACCAGCAAACGTTTATTCATCCCCCGGATTCCTCTGATGCCTTCGGACAACCAGTTTCCGTTCCAGTTACGGCGCAGGTAGTTTCCCATCAACCTGGCCTTCTCATTCACTGCAAACAAGTCGCAGGGCTAGACTTTGGATCGTGTTGGTGTGTTTCTGCCGTCACCCATGTTCACGCATGGCCAACTGTATGTGGCGATGAGCAGAGCAACTGACTCTGCTAACTTGAAATAAAGTTGTGGACAAACTGATAATATTGTGTACAAAGAGGTTCTGTAGTAGGTATGTATAAAAATCGCCCTTATTTTAATATTGCTGAACAAAGAGTACATATAAATTTTTCACTTCTGCACCTGTATTTTATCACCTATCTTATCACCCATCGTAGATGGGTAAGTTTGCTAGTGAAGAGGAAAGCCCCTTACTGCATTCCCCACGTAGAAGAGAATTCGTGACGTTATCGGTGGGCGGGGCTTTGTTGCAAAGCTAGGTGGACTTTGCTGTAACAGTGATTGTGGCAGACAGGTCTATAGGCTCGTGAGGGTCCTCTAATCGTTAATTTATATTACGGAAACTGGTAATCTCTAGGCTATAGTCATAAGCACGTTTATCTGTCGGTGTTCATGGCATGGTATTTAATAGCCTTTCTTCTTGTTCTTTCTCTTTGTACTGCAGGGAAAGGAGAGCGAATTGTTTTATACTTTTCCATTCATTCGTCTCTACTTTTTATATTTGAATTACATTTGACAGTTATTTTTCTGAAGGAGATTTAGATATATCTTATCTTTGAATATAAAGAAAACTAAAATTGTGATGTACGCATTTTCTTTACAATTTCAACCTTCATTGATTTATGAGTGACAACTAATCTATATGTCTCTTTACAGGTACGTATGAGCTCCCTGCGTTAGTAGTAAATACACGTAAGTATTTAATTAACATTTCCTCTCATCGAATTTAGTCATAACGTCATTAACGCGTAGAAATCCCTTACACTGATACAACATAAATGATAATGAAATATCGCAGTAGAATACAAAGCAATGGCGGGAAGTTCATTTACAGGAAAAGGAATATGAAGGAAAAACCTTCATATAACCTAATGGGGGATCGTGATATGTGATAGAAATAATCGTATTATCCACCCAACTACTTTTCTTTTTATTTTCTTTTTATTTTTTACAATTAAAGTTGAAAGATGAGGCTGGAAGGGAGATTTTTTCGTTTGATAATCTGAGATTTTCGAAAAGGGGAGGTTTTAGTTCACCCCTGAGGTAAACAGTATAATCTCGTCCAGATTATTAGATCTAGTGCAGTAGTGCAAAAGAGTAAAATGTCTTCAATTTATTCTATATTAATGAGATTTTACTGAATTATAAGATCTCCGAGTTAGAAAAATTCAACTTAAATGTATTGTATTTCGGTAAAATTTAAATTACTTTGGAGTTACAGTGAAAATTTCATATCTTCTTTTGTGATTTAGGGATTTTATCTAAAACTTTTAAAAAGAAAAAAGAAAATCGAATAAATTGCAGATAGCTATCTTCTCATCGAGGACTTGTTACCTAATGTAATTACAAGGTAATTATGAGTGAGCTTTCAGGAAA